>NC_090853.1:460000-790000 GCF_024217435.2 Syngnathus scovelli
CAGCATTCATCCTCCGACTGAATGGGCAGGAAGGAACACGTGTGCGCTTGGCGCGGTCGGTACAAGCGGTGATTGATAGCGGAGGCCCGGCTCGGCTCGGCCCGGACCAGACGCGTGTGACTGATTACAACTTGTAATGTGTCGCTGATAAAACAGCACACGGTGATGAATTGAAGGAAGGGGCGGGCCGGCCGGCCGGCCGGCCAGCGCCCCCCGAGGGAGCCCTGAGACTTCCATTACACATCTGATTAGCGTCTGCCGCTTTGCCATCACTTAATTGATCCTCTGAGGAAAGCCCGTCTTGAAGGCTTCACGCTCAATCTCCGAGTGGGAATGCAAAGAATGGAGACGTGACACTCCCACGTTGACGGCGTGCAGCCGACCGTCCGTCCGTCCGTCCGTCCGTCCGCTTGTTTTTGTAGTTGTCGCCAGAGCAACCTGATTTAGGAATCTTGGGCTGCATTTTTCTGTGTTTGCGCGTGTGTTATCTCCGCCGGGCTCGCTTTTAAGTCGACAGCAAATTCGATAGCCAAGCGTGTCTATCGCCTCAGTTTATGATGCGGCGCTGGAAGCCAGCCAGCCAGCCAGCCAGCCAGCCAGCCAGCCAGCCAGCCAGCCAGCCAGCCAGCCAGCCAGCCAGCCAGCCAGCCAGCCAGCCAGCCAGCCAGCCAGCCAGCCTTCCTTCCTTCCCACTTTCTTTCCACAGAGAAGGCCCCTCACTTACTCCCGCACCACTACCCCCTTTTCCTGTTGCTACCATCCCCCCCCCCCCCCCAACCCGTCAACACTGGTGGCAGCAGAGTTTCCAAGTCTGGCGGTTGCTGCTGGTTTTGGGGTGACCAGCTGAAAAAACATCTTTAACTTTCACCAGGCTAGAAAGAATGTCCACACACACACGCACAGACAGTTCTCGTGACAATGTGCAGCCGTGGATGGTGATAATCGTCAAAGCCATTTTTGTGATTATGACCTCATGACCCCGTTTCTACACCAAAGCGTTGCAAGCTAAACTTTCGGAACATCAATAACAGCCGCTAATGGCAGGCCGAGTGGTCTTCCGCCTCTCTTGGCCATTACTGATATGAAATCCAATGCTATTAGCCCCACGCTAATAAATGATGATGCAGAGTGAGAGCAGCTAGCTCCTTCGACCTCCTCTTCTTCTTTGCTGAAGTTTGCTAAAGCTGTGTTTGACTTCCTTTGTGAGGGAGGGAGGGAGGGAGGGAGGAACAAACAAAAGGGCGGCACGGTCGCAGGCGACACGTCCTCCGCTTTGCCACAAGCGTAAGACTTTCCACGTAGACTCGCCAGAACAAACGGCTCCACTTTCTTGTCCGTCTTAACAACGGGGCCGCTTGGTGGGCTGTGGTACCGTCCGTCGCTTGCGGTTAAAATGTGTGTTGAGAGTGACTTTGGCGTCATCAAAATAGAGATGATGTCAATTATTTATATTATTTAGTCATGTGAGCTGATTTCGACGATTTCTTGATACATACAAATAAATGTTGAGGGGGGTTCAATTATAGGGTGGCAGAGCCCCCTCAAAAATGGGCTATGCATCTACCGTTTTTTTTCACGCAGTCAGTGCACAGCATCTCGGGCCCTTCCTTTGATTTTGTCCTTTGCCATAAAAAAAAAAAAAAAAATGGATTCATAGTCCCAATGGGCGGGCAGCAATTAAGGAAAGCTGCGTCAACATATCATCCATCGTCTTCATCTCTGGCATAATTATCTCGTGTTAGACCTTGAGCTGCGAAGGTAACACCTATCCAAGGGCGCCCTCGGCGCGGCCCGCTGAGTCTCGCGCCGGCTCGGCTCGGCTCGGCTCGGCTCGGCTCGGACGGCCATCTCGGGCCGAGCGGTGGGGGAATCGGGCCGCTGGCACGTTATTACTAATGTAGACTTAAACGGCCATGAATTTGAACGCATTTGAATATTCTGGTTTCCTTATTTAGCTCCAGTACGTTAGAGTGATTTTTTTTTTTAAATGCTGAAATTGAATACAAACAAAACATAACCATCATGTAGAAACTTTAAATATAGAGTGAGAATTCAAATATGTACTGATCATGGCTCCAGCTAATTTATAAAACATAATTCTGAATACATACTTCATGATCTCATAAATGAATCACTTCCAAATTGAGCATCATCTTGAACTTGAACGCTAGTACTGGATTGCCTTCCATGGCCTTACAGTGAGCAGTATAAATAAAACACATCTTGAAAATCCTGTTATACGATCACATGATTGCCCCTCACTGTTGAAGTAATGAACAAAACACAAAAAAACGGAATCCAGCAGCAGCAGCAGCAGCACCAGCAGCACCTCCTCCTCAATGGACCTCCATTGTGCTATGGCATGTCAACTGTGATCCACATCTAATCCACCAAGCCAATAGTGAGGTCCCCGCAGGGAGCCGGGGGCCCCCAGACCCGACACCGCCGCCTCATCTGTCTTCAAGACAGGTCCGCGGGCGGGCGGGCGGGCGGGCTGATTTGCTAGGCAGCACAGCGGGCCATATGGTCACCAGGTGGGCCCCGGGTGGGCCCCGGGTGGACCCCGGGTGGGCCCCGGGCTGCTTAGTGACCATAACTTCAACATGTTGTGAGTGCCTTGATTTACGGCTCTTCAAGTAACAAGCCACCAGTTTGTGGATTTTTTTTTTGCATGTGAACGCTGACATGGTTGAAATCTAAATAGTTCATTTCAGAATATGACCAAAGAATTTTCAAGCGGATTTCAGAATAAGAATTCAACCAAATTTCAAAATTCCAGCATACAATCCAAACTTGCAGTGTACGACCAGCGAATCGGATATTTGTAAATCCGTTCAAAGAATCAAAACAACAATCTCTTGTGATCTCAGCTGCAAGCGTCCACGTGCTTGTCAGCTGTTGCTTCCAACCCCTCACTCAGGAAGCGAAGGCTCACTGAACTCCAGACACGGCGGAGGATGTTTACTGTTAGCAAACCTTCCTTCCCCAAGCGGGTGGGCGACAGCTGTCAGCGCTTGTACCCGCACTATCCTGCGGCTACGCTCAGCTGACGGCAACTTTGGGGCACCTGCTGGGATTTCTGACGGGAGTATTTGGGGCGGCAATAAGAGTCGCTCACTTGCAAAAGAGTCACAGGACCTCCCCTCGGGGCATTTTGATGACAGACGCATTTTGAAAAGCGGCCACTCAATCCGACGAGCTGGTTAGCCAACACCTCCGAAAGGCCGCTCGCTCTCTTCAGAACTTTCTTCCAAGGCCAAGTTAGAATCCGACAATGCTCTTTTCCCGTTGAAACATTCACAAAGTTGTTTCCACTAAATAAATAAACAGAGTCTCTCGGAAAGGCGGCGTAGCCCGCGGCTCCGAGCTGAGCCTTTTCACTTTTAATTGCGGCGGCGGCGGCCAACTGCAGGCAGCTGGAGACCAGTCCGGCCTACTGATTATGTTTGCGATATACCAACACGGCGGTATGGCAGATGGCAAAAGAAACGCTCCCCAGGTAGCAAAGTGGATTCGGCATTTTTCTTTGCCGGTTTAACGGCAGCCAGGTGAAGCGGCGCGCTCGGAACGGAATGTGGTTGCGTGAGAGCGAGCCTCGTTGTGGATGGCCGTCCAGTGACCAAACGGCGTTACGCGCTCGCATGGGTGTGACACGCATACACCAGCGAGTGATTGTTTCGCTTTCACCAGTGCGTGATTGTTATGCCACACGCAGCCTTGACATGCCATACATAGCTGACGAGTAAGCGGAGCGGAGCCTAATTCTCGTCACTGTGCAAATTGTTGCCTGTGAAATAAAGCTGCCGCAGAGTCTCGTGGGATTCAGCTCAAGCCGCCTCCTTCATTTCTTTCTTTCTTTTTGCAGAATTTTGCAAAGTAATAGCGTAAAATAAAAATGGGTTGCCGATGTTAAAAACGTCATCTGCCCATTTGGTCTCGCCAATCTTTTTGGCTTTTTAGTCCTCCCTCAGAGGACCACACTAACAACATACTTAAGCAAACGGATCTTCTGATTACGTATTACAATAACTTGTGGTGGAAATGATTTTGGGCTCACGGCTTTTATTTGTTTTTCGAATTGCTTCCTTCGCAGGCTCTCGCGGGGCTCGAGGCAATCGATACGTTGCGGGTGCGATTAAAACGCTGGCTGCGGTAGTAAAAGGAAAAAACAAAAAGCTTTTATTCCTTCCAATGAATGGATTTCGTTTAGGGTGAAAAACACAAAGCAGACAGATGGACGCCGCAGAAGCTTTGCCATTCCACCTCTTCAGATTGGTGTTGCCATTAGCCCGTCTCGTCCGTCCGCCAAAGATAAAGAAGTCCCGTTTAATCAGTTTGCACAAACGGGCCCGGATCTCCCGCTCCCGCCCGCCAGGCAGGACATGTGATCTGATCTCAATGTGACAAAATCCAGCACTGCTTTGGCTTCGCTAACTCCAACTCCGATGGCCATGTGATGAAAAAATAGCGCCGCAAATCTTGCAATAATCTTACTGTTCGTGTCACGTGCTCGTTGGCGAGCTCCAGATGTTTGGGAAACATGTTCAAGGTGGCCGGCCATCCGTCACTTACGTATGCATACCTTGACGCTAGGGGAAAAAAAGAACAGGCTTGACTAAACAAGATGAGGGCTATTTCACATGCTTTCTGCTTCTTGCATCAACTGTTGAAGTCACATCTGTGGCTTCCAAACATCTGAAGCACAACAAGTCCATATTTGGCCTTGCTGAGCGCTGGCATGGTGTCGAAGGGCTCGTGTGCTGTTTATAGTCACGCTTGGTGCTTTCCAACCACAGCCTCCTTTGGATTTCCGGAGACGCCTATCAGCTTGGGCGGGCGGCCTATTGTTGCTGTGCAGCAGACGTGCAGCTCTCGCTGGCTCATCTCTGACTTTTTTTTGTAGGAGGCGGCATGTCGCTAGGAAGCCGAAGCACAAGGCGGCCATTGTTTGGAGAATCACGCGTGACAACATGACTCGCGTCTGGACTCGGACTCTGGATTTAAAGCATCCATCCGTCTGTTGAGTCGGCCACCCCGTTTGTAAACGCTCCGCTTGAGTAGGTGGTGGCGTGCGGTGACGTTTCAGCACAGCGCTGACCGCTGCAGGACCCCGGGCGGGGAAGGGCTTTTTTTGTTGAGCCGCCCTCCTTCCGGGTCGTGTCGTGTGACTGATGCAGAAAAACACATCCTATAACGGGAACGAAGGGCCCACCCAGCTGCCGGGGAAAAGCGAAGCCGGGATGCCGCAAAAATAAGCTCAAGTGGCTCAGCTTGAGAAATATCGCCGTGCGGCACAATGACAAGGATTGTCGCTAATGACATGATCCACATTGGCGCCGACGTGTCTTTGATGCAGCTTCAAAGAAAAAGAATTGTCAGAGATGCTCGCTCGTGTCACTCCTCGGCATGAAGCTTCTGAGCTAAATATAGACTTCAGGATGTTGTTCAAGACAACAAAAAGCAGACGAGCATGTTCGTCCATGAAATATAAATCCGTGCTGGAGAAAAGGAAGTGCGGGGGCAGGGCCCCTGTCAAATAGCTCTACTCCAAATTCCTGGCATTCCTCAGGGCACACTGCGAGGCAGCGGCCTCTCAGCAGCAGCAGCAGCAGCAGCAGCAGCAGCAATGCCGGCCGGCTGACTGGCCGGCTGGCCGGCCAGCCGGCAGACTCCAAATTCCTCTTGGGCGCGCCACCAACAGGAACATGAGAAAATCCAACGGTAGCCAGCCCGGAGAGTGAACCTCGGGTACATAGTTTAGGCTTTCCAAAATTTGTCACGCCAAGAAAGAAATGAAAGCTCCCTCCTTCGTGTTTGTCAATGGACTGAGCGATTGGCCGACGCACAGGAGCACAACCTCAGCTAGCGTTATTTTGCCACTTAGCGCATCTAACGGGAGCTCGGCCATTCCGTTTAACCGGAATTGACGGTGGGAAAAGCGCTCCGACGTCAATTAATCCCAGCGTGTTTGAGGTCACCGTATTTGCAAAAGCCGCTCAGCCCGCTCAGCCCGCTCAGCCCGTCTTCCATTTTGCCGGCCTGCTATTTGACCCGAGCAAAAAAACAGCAGCGACCCTCGCATTCCACCCCTGGCCGGGGTATAATTAACTGTAGCAGCGGTGGCGGCGGCGCCCCCGAGACTGTAACACGGCGAATGAATGCTGAGTATGTGGACCTAATGTGGGCCATCCGTACGTACTTTGTGGTGTATTGAGGCTTTCCTGATTGAACGCTCAAACGTTTCATCATCTCCTTTGCTTGTAATGAGACACGACACATGGCCCAAGAGCCATTCTTTTACCTGCCTCATTGTGGCGCCTACTGCAACGGGCAATTTCCCTTAAGCTAACGGTGGGGGCTAATATTTGCACTTTAAAGGCCTCATCCGTGTTTTGCCGTGGGTCGGCTGGCTTTAGGAGAGGAAACAAGTGGAGAGAGGAAATGTTCCAAAAAGGCTCCAGTTTGAAGTCCACCGGACTAGCTCGCTGGCTCTTTCCCTCTCCACTCGTGGCTTTTTTTTCCCCTTCCATCGATGAGGCCGAGCGCCCCGTCATCGTCGTGGCATCGCATCAGCGGTGCGGGGGAATACAAATGATACAAGTGTTTGTCTACATAAGAGCAGCACCTACAGAGTATTTGGCGCTCTCTCGCACCTGGCCCATCACCGAGCTCTTGAATTGATATTTGACAATATTTTCACGGGCTGTTCAGCCGCGGCTATTCAACACTCGCCTTGTGGACTTTCGAAGATACCATCAAGTTCATCTGTAAAATGAGTGCATCTTAGGTAGGGTTGTGCTAAAAAATTCTCAATACCTAAAGAAGTACCAAAAACGAATCAAATGGATCTTCTAAATTTGATCCTCCCTGACGCAAGGGGGCGCTGATGCTTTTTTTCCCTTGGAGTATATGGTTGCGTTCAACATAAACGAAGGAGCCTTAAGGCCGTACTGTAGATTATTGTACCATCAGGCATCATGTGACACTGTGTACGAATTGTATGGCCGGGTTGACAAAGATATCTTAGCTACATCCTGAAACTTTTCACAAGTCGTGTCAGATGCGAGCTTCAAAGGCATACCAAAGGCGCAACCTTCTTGCTAAAATGCCCCTTTTTTTTTTTTTAAACCACAGTCAAGCTTGTTTGGCTTAGCAACAGTAACTAAGAGGAGGGTGGGCGGGTCTTGGCAAAAGGTCAGCAGAGTGACAACGATGAGCTCTTCATCGGAAAGGACTGGACGTACGTAAGCGAGCTCGGGGGCGTCGAGTGCGAGCCAACTGCTCGCACGGAAACAAAGGATGATGCCGGCTGTGCGGCTGTGCTGCTATGCCTTGAAAAACGGGACAACACGCCGGCCGGCCGGTCGGTCGGCGTGCCAAAGAGCCCTTGGCAACGGCGGTACGGAAGGCACAATCTGTAGCGTGCTGACATGTCTTTTAAGCGGATGGATCCGAGCCCAACACGTGACCCCGGGTGGACGCGCGCTTTTGGCCCACGGCGCCGGCCGGCCGGCCGGGAATGTTTCTGCGGAGGCAGATGAAGTGAAAAGCTTGTGAGGCAGCCACCGAGCGTCTTGCCGCCTAACACGGCTGTCGGCATGTTGTTGATGTGGAAAATGCGCAATGTTGAGCTCAATGTCATGGCAGTGAGGACCAATAAGAATCCCCTCCACCCTCTTGAAATATAAAATTGTCACCAAATGTGGCATGGGTCCAGCCGGCGCTCGTATTTCATTGGCAAAGCGTCCCAACCCAGAGGTCAAGTGTCATTCAATGACTCTAATCTCTAATAAATCCTCTCGGCCCATCCGGCGGGGCCTCTCAATTTTCCCCTGAGAGTCGAAATTAGAGTTATAACCCAGAATTTACGACGCGCACATAAAACTCCTTTGCTTTTGGCTGTGGGAAGCGAAAGTCACACAACTTCCTGTCTGCATCCTATCCTAGCCTGTCATTTGGTCTTCAAGGACGATGCGGCTGCGCAAAATACAAGCCTGTTGCACGCCGCCTTGACACAACACAACACTTTTTTTGAGGGAAGTCCTCAAATTCATCGGTGAGAGCTAAAAAAACTTTGTGACGGCACTGATGCAGATTTTCAGCTCACTGTACTTGAGTATACGCCTTCCCAACAAAAAATGGGTGGACAAAACTGGCTAAGCGCCGTCTGTTGCCTCAAGCCTTAATTCAAGCAATCCCCTCAGATGTAAGGCTTAGCTTATTTCTTCTTTGTCTGACGAGGTCATAGTGTCAATCATTAGATGCAGTCCACTGATGACGGCAATTCCTTTTCATGAATCGACCGGCACGTTCATCTTCGTCATTATTATATCATTTATTGATTGGGTCGCGAGTGGCTCGAGTTTGACCCTTCACAATCGACATCTTCGTCATTTTACTTTGCGGCAGACTCAGCAGCGCCCCCGCTGGGCGCATTTAGGTACTGCGACACGTTTGCCAACCTTAGCTCTCTAATACTTCCTGACAGTCCACTCAAGTTCAGTCATTAGAAGCAAAGGGAGAGTAGAAAGTCCAAAATGACACCATTAAAGAAGCCATAGGGAGTGTCAAACAAACAAACAAAACAAAAAAAGATGAGAGCAGGCTCTGCAGGGAGAACTGCCAGCGGGTCCAAATCCCTAACAACCTAATCCAAGTCAGGAATCTTTTTTGAATTCCGTTATTGGAGTTTTGATCGTTGAGGCGGATGACTCTCCAGAGGACATTTTGGCGTCAACATTGGCGACAATGGCTGCCATTGTATTCATGAGAGTGGATGCAAAAATTCCAAATGATTGTTTCTTTGACGCCACCCACGCAAACTGTCCCGGCGCCGTTCTCATGGCACGGAGCGTTCCAATGGCCGCTCCCCCCGCGCCCGCCCGCCCGCCCGCGTCTGCAATGCCGGCACAATGCCGGCCTTCCCGATTGTGTCACTTCCAATTAGCCCTTGTGAGACTTTTCAAAGATCTGAGCGACGCTTCAAACACACCACAACAACCACTTGGCCGCCGAGCATGACGGCGTTGAGGAAAAAAAAAAAAATGGAGCAGCGTACTGCTTTTTTTTTTTTTTTAAATCTGCCAACTAAAAATAGCAAATTGTGAGCTTGAAATGAGATTCTCTCACATGAAAGGCAGATTTCATTTTGTCTCCTCATCCCCCGCAAATCCATTATAATGAGCAAAAACAACGACTCAAATTGAAAAAGTGCTTTAAAAAGGCATGCTATGGAAAGCAAACTCCGCTTCGAGCGTAAATGTCCTTTGTTTTCATCTTTGTCCATTTCAAATACATTGATTTTGACAATTGTATTTTTCTCACTGGTCTGATGCAAGCACGTCTTTTCTAAAATGGGCCACGGTGGTCCTTATCCACCTCCCCATCCGCACGCTCCGTCAAATCCGTCGGCAACCTGCCCGGCCGTCGCTTTTCCAAGCCGAGCGGCGTGACGGCGATTGCAAATAGCAGCGCGGCCGGCCGCGGAATGCGAGCGGGCGACGCTGGCCCGCTTAATGAGAGGGCTGCCACGTCCCAAAGGAGGCCGCAAAGCCTGGGCCCGAGTCCGGCCCTCACGAGCCACCGACGGACGTAAACAAAAGCGCGCGCGCGCACGCACCGGCGAGGGAGGGAGGGAGGGAGGGAGGGATGGAGGGAGGGCGTTGATCAAATTGAAACAAACCCAAAAGAAAAGAAGAAAAGGCTTTCATAGCTGGCCTGCAAAGACACAGCGTGGGCTTCCTTCCTTTCTCCAGACGCCAGTCATGTGACGCTTCTGGACACCACTTGAAGTCAAAACAACATTTTGGAACATTGGCCAGCATGTGTGCAGCACACGCCAGCACATACCAGCGACAAACACAGCGTTCGCACCATCTCAAGCGTCACCCTGATCGATCGACAAATGGATACACAGTTTGGCGCTTACCTCCCACAAACTGAATGCCCCCGGCCACGCGACCGATGGTACGCGAGATGAGCTCGGAGATGCAGCAGCCCATGAGCGCCGTCAGCGCCACCAGCAGGAGGAGGCCGCAGCCGACGCCCGTCACCACCGTGCAGATGCGCCACTCCAGGCTGGGGATGCCGTGGAAGGAGGCGTAGCGGCCGCACTGCTCCAGCATGACGGTGGCCTGACGCTCCTCGTCGCGCACCGGGTACGAGCAGCGCCGGAAGGTCCCGAAAGACACGGCTTTGTCCATCTGCGTGCCCAGCAGCCAGTAGGGCATGAAGAAGCCCACGCAGGAGGCGGCGGCGCACAGCAGGGACAGCAACGCCCACACGACGCCGGCGCACGTCAGACTGGACGCCATGACGCCGGGGGACTGGCGGTGGGAAGCGAGTTGTGGGATGGAGCCGTTGAGAGAAGGAAGCGTGAGGCAGGCGAGGCAGGCGAGGCAGGCGAGGCAGGCGAGGCAGGCGAGGAAGGCGACGAAGGCGAGGCGTCTTCACCTCCTCATCGGCTGCCGGACCCTGACGGCGACGAGGGAAAAGAAGTTTTATATGCAGCTACCGGGTCCTTCAGTTCGCAGACGCATTTTATAGTTCATAGAGAACGCAACCACAAAGTGGCCTTCACTGGACAGTCTACTTCCTTGAAAGTGCTGGCTCAAAAAATGATTCACCATGATTGAAGTGGGCTGTGAGCACTCCCACAGCGGCGCAGCCCTCTGTCTCTCAGATACCAGCTGACCAACATCATTTCTACCTTACCTCTGTGTAGTGACATCATTCACCAAACTAGAGGCCAACGTGTTAATCATTACATAGAATTGTGAACTTTTTTTCCCCCATTATTCTCCTCGGATAATTAACGCTCCAATTATTGCGTGTGCGCAAGAAAGCTTGGAAAACTTGAATAGTATGGCGTTAAAACACTACATTGTCGCCAATGTCATCTTTTCTACACGGTGTTGTTTGCTGACTGTAAGTGGCATAAAAATAATACCGCCCGCTCGCTCACTCGCATAGCTCCAATGTATGAAGCGGATGTTTGCTTGGCGCTGCCGCCGTACACATGCATCCCCTGCAGGGAAATGCTTGCTTCAGCGCTGACTTATCGCAGTGCTCACACCGTCGGAATGTTAATAATAAAGGATATGAAATTCCTACCGGGAGAGAAGAGAAGGCAAGGGAAGGGAAGAGAAGAGACGGGGAGAAGGGCTTACATGTTGCGAGAGCTCCGGAATAAAGTGCGCCTCTCGCCAGCGGCTTCTTCTCAGCCGCGGACTCCAACTGCGGTCCTTGGAAACTTTTCCACAATCGGTGAAAAAAGAAAAGAAAAGAAGAAATTCCTTCAGATGGACGCGAGGAATTTCACAGGTCACCTCGTCCTCATTGATACGTTTGACGATGAGCGGGTGATCGATTTACGCACGGCTGCGTGTTCGCGTGGAGAAAGACACCGGCCCGAGTGACAAATGCGCGGAGCGAGAGAGCTGGCGAGCGAGCGGGCGGGCGAGCGAGCTAGAGAGCGAGCGGGCGGGCGGGCGGGCGAGCGAGCGAGCGAGCGATCGTACGCGCCTCTCTCGAGGTGACTATCAATCACGCCAATCCCCACCCACGGGCTGGACCCGCCGCTTCTAGCGGTCCCTGAACGCGCCACGATGTGTTCGACGTTGCCTTGTAAAATCCAGATTCATGACCACAGTGAAGTGAGATTTGATTCGAAAAGAAAGCTGATAATTCTTACTTTAGTTTGGCGTTTTTATTATTCTAACATTGGCACTCATTTCTCCAAATAACACCAAAAGAATTGAATAAATATTGTTGCAACAATAATGCAGTGCAGCACTATTGCAGCACAGCGCAGCATTGTATTCTTAATACTTCAATCGTCTTTGTATAAAGCACAGTGGATTACCACACTGTTATGTCACAATATTATATAACATTGATAATCATTCAGTCCAGTTATTTGGGTAGATTGAAAATACCAACACATTTCGTATTCAGACTGGCTCAGCATCTGATCAATTGCTAATTACAAAATAGCAATTAGTTCAGGAACGCTAATCTGTTTTGGACTTTACTGGATTAGTTGAATGTCTTATTGCAAAATCAAAAATGTCATTATGTAAGATATTTTTGTTGTTCGGTGTATTGCATGTTTAAAATTAGATTGATTAGAATTGATTTTCAACACTATTATAGTACAAAGCAAACTGTCATCGTATTTTAACGGGGCCACAAAGTATCGTAATTGATCGTAAAGCGGAACCTCTTCTCACTGTTGTCTTTGTTTCTACTAACCAACCGGACGTTGATTCTGCACGGACCAAAACAAAACCAGCTGACGTGGAGAAGAACGACGCCTGCTCGTGTACAATGGCAGACGCGAAGGTTGAATCGGCAGCCGACAGCTCCTCTGCTGCTTTGTTACAGAATCCAAACGCGACTTCTCAGCCCAACAACCCGCTATCGAGGAAGCTGAACAAAATACTGGAGACGCGACTTGACAATGACAAGGTAACGCGCGGACCGCGACTGAGTTTCTGGACGCTTACTTAGCCAGCTAGCTAATGCCGTGTTAGGCGCAATGGGGGCAGAAAAGTGTAGTTTCATCGGTGCAAACGTAATTGGAGTTGATTGTTAGCATCTTCAGTTACATCATGAATTCATTTCTAGGCTGCATTGAAAGCCCAGACATGACCTTTCCATCCCTTTGGTAGAGGCTCATCTCTGTCTTTGGAAAAATCCAGACTGTCATATTGCGTTTTGTGTCGCGATTGCAGGAGATGCTGGAGGCTCTGACGGCCCTGTCGGCGTTCTTCACTGAGAACAGCCTGCGCACGCGGAGGAACCTGCGAGGTGACATCGAGCGAAGGAGCCTGGCCATCAATGAGGACTTTGCGCGGCTATTTAAACAAGTAAAAGAGGTAAAAGATGCTTTCAATGTGTCCCAAGCGTTGGAAGCGGTACCATTTCTCCTTCCGTCTTTCCACAGGAGCTCGAGAGTGTTCACGAGGACGTTCAGGCCATGAGCACCTGCTGCGCGGAGATGACCAGCCGGTTAAAGGTGCGCGATAATGCATCGTCTTGACGTGTTGCTCAATTTGTTTGACGTCATGTACGTTTATGATTCTCTTATTTTCAAAAGGCCGCCAAGGAGCAAACCCAGGACTTGACTGTGAAAACCAATAAGCTTCAAGGAGAAAAGTAAGCATACATACATTATCCGTCCGTCCGTCCGTCCGTCCGTCCATCCATCCATCCATCCATCCATCCATCCATCCATCCATCCATCCATCCATCCATCCATCCATCCATCCATTTTTACAGCACTTGTCCTCGTTTTTTTAAGTATTAGCCTAGCAAGTCACAAAATATGGCAACTTAAGTTGGGTCATATATATATATATAGTCTCTCCTGAAATGTTTCTCATCCCAAGGCATGTGATAAGAAAAAAAAAATAGCTGGTAGTCTTTCTTGCAAGTGAAATCATTTCAAAAAGTGCAAACTCAAAAATCTGTATTTATGATGAGTTCGAGTCATGAATGAATCATTTGGCGCATGAATATATCCACTTGTATTTGCATAACGAGGGTTGGTCACTACCCCCCCCCCTCCCCCTCCAGCGCTTGACGTTGAGATGCACATCAAAGCGGTCCCCGCTCCCGAATCTCATTCAAGATGCATTGTTGTTATGCAGCAAACAATTTTTCATACTTGCTGACAACACAGAGTGGAATTTATTTGTTTGCGTGCCAGACTTGCGAATAGCATACATCCACGTAGAACTGACAGCCGTTCTAAATGCAATGAAGAAAAAAAAGTATCGACGCAAAAAAAAAAAAACTCCGCTACCCAGCCTCCACTGCACTTAATATCCCAATTATTCCCCAAAATATTTCATTTGTTAATCAAATCAAATTTTTCACAAGAGCGTTCAGCGTTAGCTCGCCTCGCCTCGCCCGCTGCTGGCTGCAAGCCGGAGCCCGGCCTCATTTGCATGCGTGGCTGCGACCTCCGTGCTCAGCGACCTTGACGGGAACGCGCCCGTGTTTTTGGCAAGAAAAGGTAGTGGTGACAGCAGCTGTGATGTACCACCACCGCGGCAGCAGCAATTCCCACTATGCCTGCTTGAGTCGAGCGAAAAAAAGGACCGACATGTCAGTCAAAGGGACAGCGGGGGGGATTAAAGCTCACTTAAGCACAAGATGCTTTTGCTAGCTTAAATTACACCTCATAGGAAATAGTATTTGGAAAAGTTCTCCCCGACTGCCGCCTCACAGCAAAACGGAGCAAATGTGCAATCAGCACGTGTTCAGTAGCAAATGATTTGATTTGTACTTCATATTTTCATTCATAAAGCGGCACAAAGCTCCAAATGACAATTCGGTCGGCTTCGACCTTGTGGCAAGTGCTTTTTCTTGTCGCGTACGCGACCGGCGCCGTGCTCTCCCGTTTTCCTCTGCATAATAGCCAGATTTGCCACATAATCTCCCAATCTGAGCCGGGCCGGCCGGCCGGCCGGGGAGAGCAAGCGAGGCCCGCTGTGCGGATGCCGGCGCGGCGTGTTTACTCAGCAGGCCCGTCGCCACCCTCCCCCTTCACCCTGCGTTGCTCGCTATCTTATCAGCCGGCGGCAGCGTGTCATTTGTCAGCTCTAATGAAACGGAAAGGAGCGGCAGATTGCACGAGCAAAGGTGGCAGGCGGCCGGTCGAAGGGGGGGGCGGGGGGGGGGGTGAGCCGTGTTCGGCGTGTTCGCCCGCCGGCATTCTTTTGTCATCCTTCCGCTGCGCAGTGTGCGCCTTGTCGAATGACGCTGTCGGCGCCCAAGCAACTTTGCACCTGGCCGGCGCAGCGGCTCTTTGACAACGCACGTAGTCACGCCCGACGTGTCCCGACGTGTCCCGACACCGAGCCAGAGGCGTTGGTTGCGGTTCAAAAGACAAACCAATGAGTCACGTTTTCTCCATTCGCCCAACGCACTTTTAAAAAAGGCTCGTTAGAGTCAAATGTTAAAAGAAAAGGGGTTTTAATTGCTTCTATTAGTCATTGAAACACAAAGCACACCACCAACAATAGAAGATGTACTTCTTAGCCGCAGAAAAAGACATTGTCATTTCCTGGGGATGCCGCAAGGTGGTGGCAAAGTACTCTTTTGCTATTCGACAGGGCTTTGGACTGAAAAAAACAATGCCCCCTCTTTTTTTCATTCAATGACTAATGGATGATAAGTGCAAATGATGAATAGGCCAATAGCCCCCCCCCCTCCCCGCCCCGCCTCCCTTGTTAAGTCCAAGCCAATGTTGCCAGTGTGACCTCCACAGTGCAAATTCTCCCGAGAACAGGCCGGCCGGACGACAGCGTAAACAAAAGCCATCACGCTTGAGCTGACTGTTAATCGTCGCCTGGCTGCTCCCTGATGGGACCTCGCTCGCTCGTTCGCTCGTTCGCTTGTTCGCTCGCTCGCTCGCACCCCGCCACCGCCGGCCGGCTGCCGCTCTCGCAAACTACGGGACAGGCGGCCATTAAAATCCTGGCCAAGATGGAAGAAAATATGCATTTTTCCTCTATTTTGCAACTAAAATGGCTTCAAGTTTTTTTTGGTTTTGTTCTTTGTTAGAGATTCACATTCACCTCAGCAGCTAGTCTGTTTCGAGAAAAAGAAAAAGAAGAAAAAAAAACGGACTCGTCGTGCTCTCAGTCTCACTATTAGCTGGTCTCTTAGCGAAATGAAGTCTTCACCGGTAACGTGAGTGTTTCAGCATGACAGAGCCATTAACGGGATTGTATTGTACGGCTTCAGTCATTGTCGCCACTGGAGAGATAAAATCAATCAGTTGGTGCGGCGGGCGGGGGGAGCTCAGCAAAGCGGACCAAACACGGCAAAATGTTGAACGTTGCTGCTTCTAAATCCATTCTGATCATTCATTTACATTTGATGGACGGAAAAACTAAATAACAATCAAATGGAAGTCGCTCGCTCGCTCGCTCGCTCGCTCGGGTCCTGTGAGGATAGCAAGGCCGAGACGGAGTCTGTTTTTGCAAAATGTGCGCATGGCTAAGTTTGATTAATGAACAAGTTGGCACCGCATACATATTGTATTCATACCTCATAGTAGAATATGATCAACTCGCCCCCACTTTTTTTCTACTACTGTTTGCAGCGTGCGTGTTGAATTCAAAGAGGTCACTGACTCCTTGTCAACATTTGGTTTCATCGGTTGTAATGAGAAACTTGTTCAAGCCGTCATTGCGACTCATGAAGAAAAATGATGACTGCGGCAAGCTCCTTTTCCTACATCAGACCCTCGGAACGCTTCAGCAGTCGGACAAAGAAAAAATGCTATGTCGTGCCCAACTGTTTGTACCCGAATTAGCATTTTATGCACACGTAGTCTATTGTGCTATCTATCCTATGTGGGGCTCAGAGGTATTTCAAAGTTCTCAAGTTCATCCCCTGGCCCCCTTTCCTTCCATTTCCCTGATTTCTTATTTGAACACTTTATTGGAAATCAAGAAATGAAAGGTCAGACAGACAGACAGCAGGCTCACGGAATGAATTTGAAGTCAGCAGCCACCCAGTGATTTCCTGATCCAAGCCGGTTGGAAGTGGACAGAGGGAGGGATTGTTGTCCCGACCCAAGTTGCCAGTGTGGTTCGGCTTGTTACCATGGAAACTATCACCTCATACAGACAGCAATGATAGCAATGTTGCTGCTGTCCAAACACAGCCTCATTCAGTCTTTGCGGCGTCACCCTCCGTTGTGTATGGGTCCTTTTTTTTTCTCTCTCCTGATGTGAGACCGCCACCTGCTGGATGGCTGGTACTACTGCACACGCCACCTGCTGGATGGCTGGCACTACTGCACGCATTGAATCGCCCCATTTTTGGGTGGTGTTGCTTGGATGAAAGCTTTTCATTTTGCTGCGACTTGTCGTTTAGCCGTCGTCTTGAGGTGAGGGCCCAGGTGGCTCAGGCCTTCCTCGCCAAGTTCCAGCTGTCCAGTGAGGAGATGAGCACCCTGCGACGAGCCAGAGATGCGCCCGTTACGGAGGTACGTTCATTTCTAGACGTGGGAGTGATCAAATGTGAGCTTTTTCCCGCCCTCGGGCCTGACGATGGGTTGTTTCGGAAACCTGAGTGGGCTGTGTTTATTAATATGCAAGTTTGCAAATCCGCACGGGCCGAGACACTGACACCTTGATGGCGGCCGCCCGCAACTGAATTTGTTTTGAACATTTGGGGAAAAATATTCAAATGTTCAATCGGGAAACACTGTTATGGACATGTTTGAGGTTTTTTTCCTTTTATGTTTGAGTTTTTTCTTTTTTCCTTCTTCTCTTGTAGGACTTCTTCAAAGCCCTGAGTCGAGTGAAGCGAATCCACGAGGACGTTAAAATACTGTTGCGGACCAACCAGCAGACTGCGGGGTATGTATTTTTCATCCAGCACTGCTACTCTCGGTGTGAATGTAACCTAAATGCGGTGTAGGCTGGAGATCATGGAGCAGATGGCCGTGTTGCAGGAGGAGGCGTACGAGCAACTCTACCGCTGGGCTCAAAGTAAGTCCGGCACGCTGACACACACAGCCAATGAATACTTAATAGCAGCCCGTAGCTATTCCAACAGTAAGCTACAGGCTGCATCAGATAGACGCTTCTTCCATTGTGCCAACAGGTGGCAAATGTCACAAACATCACCAGATGATGCTATTGTGCTTGATCAAAACATACAGTAGCAGTTTTTAAATGAAGGAACCGATGCATATGCTGTTCATCCAAACATCTGGGCTCATCACTACGGCACGAATACGACTTTGACCGCTTTCCGTATTTTGTCCCCAGACGAGTGCAGAGGATTAAGCCAGGAGACGTGCGATATCAGCCCCATCTTGACGCAAGCCATGGAGGCTCTCCAGGATCGGCCCATCCTTTACAAGTAACGCACGCGCACAGCACCGCACCGCATTGAATTTGTCCGGCCGCTGCGTCGAAAAGCAGCACTAGGGGGGAGTGCTGCGCCTCACGTCGACTGCCTTTTCCATCCTGTGGTTCTTTTACCCACTTGTTGGAATTCATAGGACTTTTGAATGGGAGCTGCTGCAAGGAGTAAACTTCAAAGCGGTTTTACGCTAACATTTAACAACACCTTTAGGATTGTCGGCTTTTTTGGGGGGCGTGCAGTCTCCTAATCCCAATCCCTCTGCCGAATACGCGTGCGGGTTCTCGGTTCCAAATGATTTTCATGGCCAAGGCTTAATTGGTTGTTATTTGCAGGGCAGTGACGTCCTTTCTACTTGCTGCAATAATATCAGAAAAAAACCAAGCTAATACAAAAATGAAATGTAACGTGGACTCCTGGTGGATGCTGTCTTTCCACAAGGTTGCTGGTGTCCATGAGTGTCTTGTCACTCTCCTCAAGATGACAGTGAGCCAAATTTCACATGTTCATCCTACAGTTTTTTTGTTCCCAATGGCCAACATTCGCCCCCCCGCCTTCCTCCAGTCAAGGTCACGCTCGCAGCCGGCCGGGTTTTTCCTGGAATCTTGACTCGGCTGCGCTATCTGCTGTTTAGTCTCACAAAGCCTTCACCTTCCTTGTGGAAAGGCCGCAGGCCGGGCGCCCCATTTGTTTCGCAAACGACCTCCACGGCACCAAAACACGGCCGCCGAGTTCCCACACGGCCTCTGCGTCTCTTTTGCCCGCAGGTACGCCCTGGATGAGTTTGGGACGGCACGCAGGAACGCGGTGGTACGCGGCTTCATTGACGCCTTGACGCGCGGGGGCCCGGGCGGAACTCCCCGTCCCATTGAAATGCACTCACATGACCCCATGAGGTAACATCGCCAAGACGACACCGACATCCATTTTATTTCTTTCTTTTTCACTCCGCTGCAAAAGATGGCGGCAATGAACGAACGCATCAGGCTGCATCTTGTGTTTTTTTTACTTGAATATTTTTGTCAGTTATTTGCCCAAATTTCTAAGCAAGCGTGTGACGGCTGAGAAGAGGCAGATGTTGGTTGAATTAAAACTTGTAGCTGACTTGGCCAAAGCACAGCAAGCGTAATACATCTACTCTTACTCGAATAACGGCGGCCAAGGGCGTTCAAATGATTTTGCAGCTGCGAGCCTCTGTCCTTGTAAAGATGTAGAAGCCAAAATGGAAAATGACTGCTTTTGCACCACGTCCATTTTCAATTGGAAAATAGAGCGGTTGAAAAGCGGCTAAGCTAGCAATCCAACACCCACCGCCATTTTGCAAACCGCGCATGCACATCCGCTCACGACAATGGATAATTGTCCAATTGGATCACCTTAAATTCCGTCCAAACAGAATGTTGAAACGGACATACAGCATTTAGTTGTGCTTTATTGTCTGATCGGGAAGGCGTCTTTGTCCTCATGAGTAGCCGTCAAATTCATAAGATGACCCTTCGGCTTGTTAGGCCGCCAACGACTCTTACCGAGCGGATATTTGACGAGCGCGTGTCCTGATTAGCCCAGTCCTCCCGGGAGATTTTCTCAGAATGGTCCGCAGAATAGCCTTTACTTAGTCGTTAGTCGGAGGCATCAGCGATTCTGAGAACATTGAGTTGTTTCTCAGCACCCCCCCACCCCCCTCCTCTTATGCATGCACACACACTGGTTGTACCTAAACCTTGTTGTCTTTGCAAATATTACATAAAGCGCCAAAGGAGCGAGCGGCGTTGTCTCTGGAGGGGAAATGAAACATGATGGCCCATGATTGCGTGTTCCCTCCCGCCGGGTTAAAATTAGCCCGCCCTTCCAATTCACCTCGTCCGTTCCGGCAGGTACATCGGCGACATGCTGGCCTGGCTGCACCAGGCCAGCGCTTCGGAGAGGGAGCACCTGGAAGCGCTGCTCAAGCAAGTCACCCTGCAGGGTATGTATAGCAACTGCACCTTTTGTCCTAAGCTAAATGAAGGTGGGCGTTTGAATTTCTTTTATTTTTTTTTTCTCTCTTCTCCCCCCTTGTGTCGGTCCAGGCGTGGAGGACAACATGCAGGAGGTGGTTGGACACATCACAGAAGGAGTGTGTCGTCCTCTGAAAGTGAGCGGCGCTTCAACAAATAGCAGCTCTCCTCGCTGCTCTTTTGGCTCTGACGTCTCGCAAACCGCTCCCCAGGTGCGCATAGAGCAGGTGATCGTGGCCGAGCCAGGCGCGGTGCTGCTCTACAAGCTGTCCAACCTGCTCAAGTTCTACCACCACACCATTAGCGCCATCGTGGGGACCAGTGCCGCCTCCCTGCTCATGACCGTGGAGGAGATGCACATGCTCAGCAAAAAGATGTTCTTCAACAGCCTCAGCCTTCATGCCAGCAGACTCATGGACAAGGTACGCCGGTACGACCAGACGTGGTCCTCCTGAGGCAAATTTGGCGGCTAAAGAAAATGCGCACGTCAGACTCGACTCATTGTTTACAAAACGCGTACGTAAGCTTCATTGAAGGCGTCAGCGATGATTATGAAAACATCAAGCTGCTGTCTGTCACCTTTGTACATTTTCATCCATTGGCCCCACAATCTCTATTCTGGAGCTGTGGAAAACATTTATCCCCCCGCCGCATTCATCCAAGTGGCCCTTACCGACTATCCGAAGAAAAAACACGGGTCGGGCCACTTCTTCTTTTGCTTAAATTGCCGTCCAAATGTACGGCAGCACGTAGCGGTGGGCTCCAGCTGGCTCCCGATCGATATCCGCCGGGCCCGCCGCTAATCCGATTGAAGGCCTCCCCGGGCTTCAGTGTCGATTGCAGCTAATGCCGGGAACGCGCTCTTCTGGTAATGAGCACCATTAGGTGCACAAAAGATTGCCCGGATCCTTTTTTCCTTGTCTACCAGAAGATTTAATCGCCGCCCTTTTCATTAGAAGCGCAACTGACTCACAGATTACCTGTGGAGGACATACTGAGATGTATTGGGACACGCATTTGCAGCTTCTTTAAAATGGCGGAGGGCGAGAATCATGTTGTGTGGGCGGGATTATGTTTACAAAGGCGTTTTCGTGTCATTCTGGAATTTCAGCCAATAAGAAAATTAGGCTGGCTGGTTTCTTTTTTTTTTTGTAGGTGGAGCTCCCGCCTCCTGACCTGGGCCCCACCGCTTCCCTCACCCAGACGTTGGCCCTCCTCAGGGAGGTTCTGGCCTCTCACGACTCCTCCGTGGTCCCCGTGGGTGCTCGCCAGGCCGACTTTGCCCAGGTAATCAATCGAGTCACCTTTTCGACCCGTCTCGTTGTGTCCTTTGAACGAGGTTCCCCTTTTGTCAGGTGCTCTCGTGCATTCTGGACCCCCTCCTGCAGCTGTGCACGGTGTCTGCCAGTAACCTGGGCACGACCGACATGGCCACCTACATGGTTAACTCGCTGTATGTGATGAAGACCACGCTGGCGCTCTTTGAGTTCACAGATAAGAGGCTGGAGATGCTGGAGTTCCAGGTAGGCACCAGCCCATTCCAGGTTTCAATAATAAAGTGTCCATCCATCGCTGTTCCTTCCTGTTTCTTTAGAGGACTCCAAAGTAAACAACGTCCAGCCGCCCCTTTCAAAGTTTTTTTTTTTTCTTTCCTCCTTCCATTTTTATTTTCCTCCTCCTTGTCTGAGGGGAGGGGTGAGCAGTTCCACGCACCCCTCCTCCTCAGCAGAGAGCGCCAATGCTAGTTTACTTGCTATGTTGATACATTGTCTTAAAACAAAAGCAAAAAAAGGCGCGAGTTACCACCAAGGACAATTTGCGGTGGACATCCGAGCGATGGGACTCTGCTTTGAAAAAAAACAACAACATCCATGAACATTTCTTACCATGTGATAAGCTCTCGTTCCCTCTCTGAGGCGCGCACATTAAGTTTGTCGTCTGTCTATCACTCGTCTAATTTGAACACGTCCTTTGTGTGTCGTGCAACTGTGCTGCGCTGCGGTGGAGACGCTCCATTAGGCTCGAGTAGCGTTTGCTCACAATGGCAGCCCCCCCCTACCCCCCGCTTGAAGCACTCACCGGCTCCGCTTATTCTGTTTGGGCAGATCGAGGCTCACCTTGACACGCTGATCAACGAGCAGGCCTCCTACGTGCTGACCAGGACGGGCCTTAGCTACATCTACAACTGTGTGCAACAGCACAACGCCGAGCAGGTCTCACAAAACATATTTTCATTTGTTAGCTTAGGCCGGTCGGATTTATGACGACTGCCTCGTAGAACCATGCCAAGTGTCGTTGTTTACGCCGCCCTTAGTCGCCACGGTTACCATACCGCCCGAGTCGTATTGTATGCTTTGATTTCTTACGCTATGAACACAAGCGGAGCGTGCGACAGTCTGGGCCCGCCGCTGAGTGACAGCCACGACGGTAGCCATAGCTGCGGTGCGTGTCGTGACGGCGCGGGCTGGTGGGTCACGCCGAGACAGAAGCGCCTCGCCTCGCCGCGCCCCGGCCAAGCGTCATCGTCTTCCCGGGTGGCCTTGCCCGAAATAGTTGCGCGTGTGTTTGAGGAGAGCAAGTTTGTGTGTGTGTGTGTCTGCATGGCATGGCACGGCACGGCACGGCGACGCGACGCGACTATTCTTGGCCTTCAAGGTTGTCTTTTGCTATCTGCAAAATGTTTCCGCCCTGTCATTTTCTCTTGTACGAGACAAGAAGGCGGGATGGCCGTCGCTTATATTGTTCCTCCCGAGGCAGTCGACTTGCTACGGCGTTTATCATCACTTACAGTGAACTTTTTTTTCTATTTAATTGATTATCTTTCATTTGACCTTTTATTCAAATGATTTGTAAAATGTTGGCCTGAGAAAAAAGGCTTGTCTGTACGTTGTCGTGCTTCATTCAAGGTTGCTACGTGAACAAAATGGCTGTGTGACAACGGCGATATGATAAGCCAGTCATTTGACTGTCAGCGGTCGGTCCAGCCGAGAGGCCTAAATCTTTTGTGCTGGCCTTGACATTTGAGCAAATGAAATGTTCTTGTGGTTGCCAGGGTCCTATGTCCCTCCTGCCCGGCATGGACGTCTCCTCGGTGAAAGCGGCTATGGTGAGTACATTTGGTGCGGCAAATGGCCAAAGGACAGACTAGTTTGTTTTGACAAACATTGGCGCCAAGGATGCTAATTGTCTCTAAGCGTCGCTAATGTTTGCGGGCCGACAGGTCCAGTTCGACCGCTACCTGTCGTCTCCCGACAGCCTGGTGATGCCTCAGCTCAACTTCCTGCTGAGCGCCGCCATCAAGTGAGTGTGATTGGACCCTCACATGGCACACTCCACTCAACGCTGCCGCGGTGGCGACTTTTCATTTGTTTGGTGTTTGCCCATCTGACGCGGAGGGAGGGAGGGAGGGAGGGAGGGAGGGAGGGAGGCAGGGGTGGAGGGAGGGAGGGAGCGAGCGCAGCGCGCACGTGAGCTTTTAGCCGCCGGCGTGCTGTGAGTCGCGTTTACTGGGAAGTGCGGCCGGCCGGCTTGAGGTGCACTCTGTACCTTAGGTTAATGTTCTCTATTAATGGACGCCGCAGGTCTAATGGGCAGGACGCCATTAATTAGCTTCCGGTCCATTTCGGCGGTTCTCTGAAATCGCCTCGATGGCGCGCGCGCGTCCAAGCAAAAAAAAGCACAAAGACCGCAAATGTTCTATTTGTTGTTTTGTGCTTTTTCTTCTCTTGAGCAAGATGTCTTGCGTATTGAGGTTGCAAATGACTGGAGAATTTCTCAATGGGAATTTCAAATGGTGGATTTTGGAAAGACCCCTGTCCGTCCGTTTGTTTTGTACATGAAGTCTCTTTATTGACAAATGTCGATGACATGATCACATCTTGTCGCAGGGACCAGATCTTCTCGCAGTCCACCGAGCTGGTGTGCCGGGCCTACGGGGACGTGCACGCGGCGCTCGGCAGCCCGGCCAACGCCTACAAGGACCCCGAGCACCTACTGCCCAGATCCCCCCAGCAGGTCCGGGCCCTGCTCTCGTGAGAGACGTCCGTCCGTCCGTCCGCTCCCGTTGCAGGTTATTTCCAGAGCGTGGTCATGTGTAATCATAACACAGACGTGCGCACGTGTGGCCGGCCCGCGTTAGGCGGGGCCCTGTGGCCTGTGAGTCAGCTCCCACGTCTTGTCTGTGGAAGCTCACCAATATTGTTATTGCGTGAGTTAATATGCCGCAAAGAACTCTTTTTATATGATATAAAGCAGATGTTTATGCCCTTTTTGGGGTCATTCGTCAATATTTCCCCATACCTTTCCTTCTTTTCTTTCCCTAAAACTTGATTGAGCATAGATTGTACATTTGGCACAACAGCAAACTCACCTCTGTGCGACCAAAGCGAACTCGTACTCATCTCGTGACGTCAGAATAAATGAAAATATCAATGCAAGTTTCTTGTGAGGACGTTGTATATTTGTAGAACTGATTCCCAAATTAGGCTTCCAAAATGGAACCGTACCTAATGAGTTGTCCGTTGTAGCGGGTGCTCCAAATATCACAACGTTTGTGTGGCATTTTGCAGCTCGGCGAGGAGTTTGCACCGCCGTGCTGACACGGCTGCGTCTGATAGCGTATCGGTGACACACGCACGCACACACACACACACACACACACACACACAGAGTGAGCTCGGAGTGTGCGTGCAACGTTGTGTCATGACATCAGGCCTGATGGCAGCGAGCCCCGCTTTGGGTCACTCCAGTTCATTGGACGCTGCCTTCTGGTCCCGGACACCTCCGCTAAGACGTGGAATGCCTCGGCATCTCCTCCCCGTCCTTTTAAGTAGACGCGCTCGCTCGCTCTGTTCTCAGGCCCGGTTTTTATCTTGGATGATGTCCTCTAATAGAGGAAAAGCCACCCACCATATGGAGACAATAGAAAATATTTTTGAGTCTCTTCATTTCTTGACTGCAGAAGAAGTCACAAGGGACGCGGACACAGTCACGTAACGAGACAGACACTGGGTAAACGTGACAAAACTATTCTAATCAAAAGCAAAATCATATTGCATTCTTTTTTTTTTTTTTTCTTCAATTGACTTAAATGTAAATTTCCACCATACTTGTTATTTAATATTGCCTCATGTAGCACACCTGACTGTGTTCCTTTGTGGTTTTGTTGGCTAAAGTTGGACTTTGTGCCATGAATGAAAATGTTTGTCACGCCCCTTCTAATACAGTATGATTCATATTTACATAACCATCTCAATTATGAATACCCATCCGCCTGCCCACCCCCCTTTGCTTTTGCATGGTAATTATTTGTCCAAGTTGCTTTTGTTATCGAGCAAAGGTTAGCCCCCCTTCTCAGCGGAGGTGGTTATGTAACAAGCTCCTATTAGGACGAGGGACACTGGCAAGTTGGGACTTCAAACACAAATGACACAATTGAGCCGCTTTCTTTCTTGGGATTGTTGTTGTTGGTGGGGTTTTTTTTTTGGATGTGTGTCGTGATTTGGCCACATGCATGGGCCGCCCGCCCGCCCGCCCGCCTATTAATGCGCGTCCATCTGCACCCCCTGGCCAGACCAGATGCACGTCCAGGTGGCCCCATAAACAACGCTTCGGTGGCCACGTCGCTGTTTGCCTAGCGATGATTGACTGGCCGACCTGTCAAAGATGGAGCACAGAGCTCTCCTCCCTCAGAAACAAATGTTTTTTAGATGTGGATTTTTGCTCTTTGTGGGTTGGGTTGGCCCCATCCCCCCTGCTAGATTTTGAGCAATTCTATAAATTTGATCATATTTTGGCAAATGACATTAGAAATGGTTAAAAAAAAAACAACCCAGAGTGTTAGAATTTTGGATACAAAGTCAGACGGCAGGAATACTACGGCGTACTTCTTTCCTAACGATTGCGCTTTTGGCAAACGAGTTGTCAGGCTGGCCGTGTTTTGCGTAGCATTGTGTCGGCTTCTCCTCCCGGAAGAAACTTGTTGGGAACGCTTTGTGCCAGCCCCCCCCCCCCCCCCCCCGGACGCTAATTGTCGTTGTTTAGCCGGCCGTGACATGTGCACGCCTTTCTTTGGACAAACGGACATATTTTTGTGGAGTTTGGACCCCAGTCAGGAACGAGAAGATGAGCGCTAACAAGCGCCTGAGTCATGCCGCACCCTGTCAATCATTACTCATTACGCGTCGTGCGCTCAGACTTGGGAAAATGAACGCCTCCTTCATATACTAAGTCTGATGGAAGAACAGTAACGCTAGTTGTTTGTAGAAAGCGTGACGTTGAAGCGTTTGCTAACCAAAACAGCAGCACCTCATGGACCCCAAGTCATTCTGAACCCCTTCATCATTGAGGTGATATGCTGACTTGTGAGCTGTGTTTTGGGTCGCACATCTGGCGGCACCTCTTTCTCTGTGCTCCTCAAGAGTCTTTTAAAAGAAACACACACGTTTGAGAACAAAATGATTGCTTCATCCGTGCAGCTGCACTGCAGTGCGTGTGTTTGTGTGTACGTGTGCTTTTGTCTCATGTGGAGTTGTGTGCTGTGTGTGTGAGGGAAGTGTGTCTGTGTACGCCAGTGTGCGTGCATGCGCCTGGAGCTCTATGTGTACACGTCGATGTCTGAATTTGTGTGTCGAGAGTGTGTCCATGTGCAAGTGAATTTGTGTTTGTGCCCGTGTAAGAGTGCGTGTTTGTGTGTCCGTATGCGAGTGTGTGTCCATGTGTGCGTGAGCGTGGTTTGTACGGTTGTGATGTGAAGACGAGTGCGCAGGTTACTGAGTAACCCGCAGCAGCAGTCGTGGTCCTCGCCTTTGCCCTAATAGCCCTTCACCTCACGCACCACGTGAAGCATGCCTGCATGCTGACTTCACTCACGCACGCACGCACGCACACACACACACACACACACGGACACAATCACATTGCGCTCGCATTATGTGCGGAATTTCCCCAGCTCGCGATGTGGCAGGTGTAATAAAGCTTTGAATTGTTCCATCATTTTGCATGACTCAAGCCTTGAGTCACCTTTTGATGTATTTAACGCCGCCGCCGCCGCCGCGGGCGGGCGGGGAAGCGGGGGGGGGGGGGGGGGGGGGGGGGCACTTTCCCGCTGGATTTTGCGCCACTTTTATGATTTCATCTTGAGAAAATGTCACAAGTGCTGAGTCACGGTAGCCTTTTGCGTAGCGCTCGTGCAAATCCAAATTTCCAACATACGGCATCCGTTTTGTGGGGCCGTATGGGCTTCCTTCCTGTAAACCTGGGTCAAGTGGGGGCCAAGTAGACTGCTTTGGCAACGGCCAATTGTAATCATCATCATTTGGAGACTCTCCGAGAAATGAGCCCGTCACATCTTTTGTCCGGGCGAGCCATTAGCTACGCTTGCGCAACATGCATGTTCCAGATGGGCCGGCTGGCCGGCTGTGAAATGATATGGCGCGACGTGCGGATTTGAAGATTTGGTACGATAGGATGTGTAATAAGAATGACGGTCGACTCGTTTTTAAAATGACGCATTTGACAAATGAGTTTTGTCGTCGACTGCTGAAGTAAGTCTCAAAGCAGCCAAATAGCGCCTGCCGCTCAATGTTAAGCCCGCCTCATTATCTCTCTGCATGAATGAAATTGTTTTGCGTCTATCAATTCACAGGAGGCCCGCCCGAGAGACCTTACTCGCTTTCCAAACGAGCTTAAGGTGCTTTATGGTGAGCTGAGTTGTTTGCGTAGCGCTGAGTCAGCCCATAGCCACTCCCGCACCCATACCGTCGTCGTCGTCGTCGTCGACGACGCAAATGGAAAGCGTGAGTCACCGACTCGTGTGCACGCTTCTCATTAGCGTCACTCGCGTGATGAGTGGGGCTTTTTATGGGCGTGGCTAAACCAGTGCCGGCCAACGTCAAGGCAGAACCGGAGATGCCAAACTCTGGGCCCCGTCGTTCATTGTCATGAAGGGGGGGGGATACGGCCGGCCGCCATTTGTCCACGGGGTCCCTCGTCTCCCCTTCCCCATCTTGTATAAATCTCAAAAAGTAGAAAGAAGGACACCATGGACTTCCTGCAAACCTGGTCCAAACAGGTGCAACAGTGCGCCACTTGATGACGTATCCATCGCCATTTCCCTTGTCAACTTTGAGTGGGACTGTTTACAAGTCAAAGTAGGTCACTGGTGCTGTGATTCATGCCAAAGTCCTTTGCTTCTCTTCTTGTCGTAGTTGCGCAACACTCGTGTCATGTGGCGACGCCCACGGGAGATTAACATTTCTTTCGTTCCATTTCAAGGCGCCGCGCACGTGTGTCACATGAGTGGTGTCACGCTCAAGTTGATTTGGACTGCTCTCTCTCGCTCGCTCTCTCGCTCTCTCTCTCGCTCTCTCTCTCTCTCTCTCTCTCTCTCTCTCTCTCTCTCTCAGGTGTGACCCCAAAAAACAAGTGACCAAATAATTAAGCGAGCGACTAATTTGGAGCCAGGCACGTGATTGGTGGCCGCTCACTCCTTTCTTTGTATGTGCATGCGTGCGTGGGTGGGTGGGTGGAGTTCAACATAACGTCCAAATGGGCCCGTGAGTCACCGTGGCTGCACTGCGAGCTTGTGCTGTTGACTGAGAAAATGAATCAGGGGGGCCGCCTGAGCAGCTGTCCCAACAGGGGGCTCCTGAGAGCCGCCGCCGCACAGGGGTCCTTGCACAACTTGTGCCGTCCGTGGTCTCACTTGGCGACTGGCACGGCCGCACAGACGTTTCCTGCTATTCATGCGAGCAAAAGGTCACGACTTTCTCCGCAGCGTCGGACGTGCGCCGTTGCCCCCCCCCCCCGTTGATTAAGAAGCAGGAAGCCCACTTTGACCCCCCGAGTAGGAAGTCAGATAAAATCCTGAAAGGCTTTCATAAAAACTTGATTTGTTTTTAACACGGTGTGATTGATGACTGTGTGCGTGCGTGCGTGTGTGTGTGTACTTTCCACTGTAGCCATTTTTTTTTTTTGCATGTCCGCCGCCAAAGTCGTTGAGTACATTTATACAATTGAAATAGACTGAGAAATGAAGACACACGTTACTAACCCTAACGTACAAGCTAACAAATTGACATCCCGACTGTCCCGTCGACAACTAATAGTTTAATGGCGAATAAAAGTCAATCATGAATGAGATGGATACCAAATGTGTATGGCGCCATACATTTGTCTGACGCGGTGAGGCAAGCGGCCGGCCGATTGTTGCTTTGAAGCCATGGTTGCCGTGGAAACAAGAGTCCGACTTTTACATTGTGGGCGATGACGGACGGTGAGTCAGCGAAGCAGACTACTCAAGAGTGCATCTGCTGGCCCCATTTACATTTTGTTCCCTTCTTCATCTTGATTGCTTGGACTCCAAATGACGACTCGCCCAAAATGCACAAAAAGAAGCAACTTTGTCGATTTTTCTTGTCATCTTTCCATGAAGAATGTTGGCATGGCTAACTGTGATGAACGTTGACTTGCTCCCCTCCTGGTGACGAGCTGTGGGAGTCGCAGCCGTGTTTTCGGCCCTCCACCTGCTCCCAGGCCGGCGCGGCGCGGCGCGGCGCGGCGCACCCCTGGGAGCCCGTTGGTGCTACAGAGCCCCAGCCTTGTCCGGACTTGTCAGAGCGCGGCGGTCCCACCGTTACAGGTCGGGCCTGTTTTCTTGTGCCTGCCGTCTCATCTCGCATGGGATGCCGCCGATATTAAGTGTAACACCTGAGACACCGCCCACGTGTGTGTGTGTGTGTGTGTGTGTGTGTGTTCACGTACAGTAATTGCGTATAAGATGGTGCGAAATGTGTTTGGCACTTATCGTTTTGTGGAGGAGAATTTTTCTTTTTGCCAGGTTGCCATCGTTTTGTTTTGATGAACAGTCTGCTGCTCGGCGTGGCTTTGTTTTTGTCTACGTGACGCTTGTTGGCTTTCGCCTTTGACCTGGTCCAGGTGGTCTCCGCTGACTCCTCAGCGCCGACACAGAGGCTGGTTAGGTTCTCACACGAACCAACGTCAAACTGTTGCCAAAGAGTTGAAGTTGTGGCCGCTTTTTTTCCCCTCAGCGTTTGGCCACTTAAATGGGTGGTTTTCCCAAGCCTGGCCCGTTAGCTGCTTAGTTGCAGAAGCTATTTAGGGATACGTTGCTCTTATTGTAATCGGCTTCCAAACACCGTCATTGTCACGTTTGTCTTTGCTAATACTTGCCATTTGTAACTTTTCTCTTCCCGTTTCCCTTGAACTACTCCAATGGATCCAAATGCCCCTCTTAACCCTTTTTTTTAATTTATTTTTTTTTATTAAAACCCATCTCCCCACCCTCCCCCTATCCCTTTTTGTTTTTCAACCGAAGCCATATTGCTAACTTTAGCGCTAATTATTATTATTAGCACTCATTTGGATTTGCGTATTTCGGTCATAATGCATGAAGAAAGAAAAGGCATTTTAGCAAGCATGTGAGCGAGCGAGCGAGTGAGTGCGTCCTTTTGGAGTGGCTTATTCTCTTCCTGTGGGACTCGAAGTGCTAATTACCTTTGGTGCACTAATGAGAAGCAGCTACTCCAGGTCACAATATACCGACGACTTATTAATTGCAAGCATGAAGTTGTCAAAAGCCCATACAAATTCTCTCTATTGAATTTTAAGCCCCCCCAAAAAAAAAAAAAAATATTCTGAGTTTGTCGCCATGGAGACGATGATGCGGGCCTTCTCCCTCCCTCCCGGCCGAGTCAGCGGAGACGTGTCGGCGCATCCCGCCGGACCCAATCTAGCCGCGCTGTCCTTTCCATCATCCCCGCCATGATGAGATAATCATTGCTGGCAGAGAGCTTAATGTGGCCCAATTAGTTGACAGATGACACGTGGTAACCCGCTTATGGCCGTGCGACAGACGCCGTGCCTCAGAGCCTCCGTGTGCGCCACAGCCTAGGTGCCTGGCTGCCTGGGTGCCTGGCTGGCTGACTGGCTGGCTGGCTGGCTGGCTGGCTGGCTGGCTGGCTGCCTGCCCGCCTGCCCCCCTGCCCGCCTGCCCGCCTTCCCGACTGCCCGCCTGCCCACCTGCCTGCCTGAAGGCTTACAATTGTCACTTTGAGCTTCTTTTCCAGTTCCATGCAGTTGTTTGCCTTGTTTAAAAATGCCCAAATGGTCCTTCAGAATCGCCTGGCATGATACAAATGGATTGAATGCTTTTATGATCTAAAATGATGAAGAAAAAATAGACAATTCCTGTTACCAGATCCCACTCAGAATAGCACAGATTCCACCTTTGCCCTCAGCGCGGGCCTTTCCAACGTTTCCCAGAAAGCGCTGGCGTGTCGTTGTCTGCACGCTTGCTCATCAACTGACAAACGGCCTGAAAAGCAGCACCGCTCGCTCGCTGAGGCTAATACGAAAAAGCAGTCACTAAATAAATAAGCGCGTAATACGCCGAGTGGAGCGGCGGCGGGCGCGTCTCGGCTCGGCCGCGTTTCTCAGAAGACGGCGGCGGTCCGGCCGGCCGGCCTAATGAGAGGAGCCGAGGCGCATGCCTGTGCACATGGCAGCGCAAATTAAAACGTCTCCCGCGGGCCGCCTCTCTAATTCGCTGGCACCGTGCCCCCGGCCTGTCCCTGAATTACCAGCGTGCCCCCTCCCCACCTCCAGCCAGCCAGCCAGCCAGCCAGCCAGCCAGCGTGGGGCCGACCGACCGAGCGACCGGCCGGCCGGCGAGCCCCTCTCTCAATCAATAACAGAACACAAGAGAAATTCAATTACTACGTGTTTTTGAGGCCGGCTCTGTGTTTCTGTACATGCTGGTCCAAATTTCTGATTCTAGGAACACAAGTTTAGGGGCGATGGGGTAAATTCCAACGTATTTGTCTTCAAAACTTTATTGCTGTGCTTGTACTTTGTGCTCTTTCCATTTTGAATGTGAAGTCCTCATAAAGTGTACCTAATAAAGTGACCCAGGAGCATTTGTCACTTTTATTCCCGCTCACGTCCGTCAATCTCTACTGTAATTGCGCGGGTATTGACGACGTGGTTGCCATGGCGACACCACTTAGTTTTCACATTCTTTCAACATTGACCAAAATAGCCTCCTGCTTTCAAATCTCATTGCCATTACGTTTGCGAGCGTGAAGCGACACACCCACTGGTGTAATAATAAATAACCATGAAAGAATTGCCAGAAGAAAAAAAGACGTATTCAAATGTGTCATCCTTTGAGGCGGGCGGGCGGGCGGCTTGGGTGAGCAAGACAATAAAAATGAGGACAAAAAGCCGCACGTGAATGGAATGAATTAAAAAGTGGCTCTGCTCGCAGTCTAGACTTGAAGTGAGTCAAAAGCGTCCCCGCCAGAGTCTAACGTTCCCACTCACCCCACGTGAATGTGTTCGATATCAGCGCGCAAGGACGGGAACAAAGTCGTAGTAAATAATCTTCTCCAGTCATGAGAGTGAAAAGGGCATTTGCAGACCCTTTTCAAAGCAGATTCCATTGCATACCTTGTTTATATCCAAAGTGATTCTCTCTTTTTTTTTTTTTTTGCAAAGAATTTGGCAAATTGGAGACACAGCTCCTCTTTTAGATTCTCAGTACGGCAGTAATATGACTCAAGTCCCCATAACTTTCATCCTCATCCCGCCATGGTTACATCACTGGGTGACATCACGGTGCCTTTATTTTGCGCCAGGGAAATCCCAGAGCCCGACAAACAAAGCCGAGCGAGGCGTATGTTTTGGAGTCAACAAAACGAGCGACGGGCTTGCTTATGAACGGGAAGGCGTCCAGCCAGCCAGCCAGCCAGCACGTGCCCCTGCTGCTGCTGCTGCTGCTGCTGCTGCTGCTGATGTTGTTGTTGTTGTAGGTGTTGTTTTCAAATGTCTCTGCCGAGCGTACTGGAAGCAGGTGACTCAAGCTAGGCTCAGGTAACCCATATGTTCCCCGCGTACTAAAAAAAAAAAAGGTAAACAAGCATGTCATGACATCTAGTAGAGCTTTTGAATAAGAGCATGAATGGCACTCACGGAAGGGAGGAAGGAAGGAGGGGGGGAGACTTTGTACCTTTTGCCCCGGCCCGCCGGCCGGCAAAAGCAAATTGATGTGCAACATGCGTGACTTGTTGCAACACGAGCCACCGATGAATACGCATCTGTGTGAATGTGTTTGCTTGCGTGTGTTTGTGTTTGTGTGTGTGTGGTCACTCATGGAGCTAAATAATCCCACAAAAACATGTGTCACAAGGTGTCCCTAAAGTTGAGAGCAGGAAGGGGATGTTTTGCGGATGTGCTCCAATTCAATTGCTAAGCACTTATTTACGTCTACATTTCAATTCCTAACACAATTTCTTGATTTTTTTGGGTGCAAATTTTGTGAAATTGTAACTCGCAGTTCATTTCTGGGGCAACGGCTAAAGTTGTACGTCAAGAACCAAACTATCATCGAGTATTATTTTCTCATGAGATTTGTTGCGTGAGGTGGCCTTGGCCTCACGTTGACGCCGTGCCGTGTTGGCATTCCTCCTGCTTCTTTGTTGCCTGGCTCACGGCCTGTTTACATCCTGTGCGCCTTTCACCCCATTTGTCCTCCGATGTGACGGGCGCTCCCCGCCGCCGCCACCGCCGCGCCCAGCGCGTACACACTCCTCTCCTCCCTTCTCCTCCTCTCCTCTCCTCCCCTCCCCTCCCCTCCCCTCCCCTCTCCTCTCCTCCCCTCCCCTCCCTGCTCCTCTCCTCTCCTATCTCGCCGGAGGAAATAGCAGAAGTGGCGTGCCAGTCGCAGCTCACCGCAAAGCCTCGCCGTGGCCGCTTTGGGTATAAATCACGGACGGGATAGGAGCGAGGGCGAGCCGGCTGCCGTAAATAGAAGGGCCGTGCGTGTCGTAACAGCATAGAAAAAAGGGGCCTGCGGCTTGTGTGTTTTCATTTACATTTTTTCGCCGGGCTGCAAAACGGCCTGGCATTGTTTGCAGTCATGAGACCAGGGCAGGTTGTCGAGTTTGCCGTTCCGAGGTCAACGTTGTGTAATACAAATGTGTCATTTGTACTCGGATTGTTTTATTTTGTGGCAAATAGAGTTTGGATGATTTTCATGTTGTCATGTAATCATTCCAGACACTCACTTTTCAATGGTATTTGTGATTTGTAATAAAAGTTCCCTGGAAGGGACCACACACACACGCACACACACACACATTAGTCACTTGAAGACCCTGGCCCACTTGACAGCCTGGCTTCTGGGAGGGGAGGGGGGGGGCTCGCTGGAGTCACATGTATGTGCTTGAGGGCTAAACAATATATATTCCGTGCATATGGGCTGTGATGTTATTTTTGTATTTTTTTTTTTTTTTTAATGTCAGCAGGTCACGTCAGGACGCAAATCAAACGGCCGGCCGGCCGGCCCGATCGTCTCCTCCCAAGTGACATAACAGTGGTGGAAGTCCATCTGTTTCTCCTTAGCTTGCTTGCTCGCTCGCTCGCTCGCTCGCTCTCGCTCGCGCCCTCCTCAGTTCGGTTCGGCACGCCGCTCTTAGAACAGAGGTGGCAAAAGTACGCTCTCTCTGTACTTGAGCAGAAGTACAGATATTTGAGCGTAAAAAAAGACTCTGGGAAAGGCAGAGAAGTAGAGTTGTAACTTGATTAGGAGTTTTATCATCATTGTACGAAGTCCATTTTCCATACAATTGAATTCCATGATTCGTTTAAAGGCGCCAATAAACAATCACAATCATATTTGAAGAAAAAAGGAGCTCTGTATGCAGTAGAAACACAAGACAGTAAATGAGAATGTACTGAAAAAGCCTCATGGCGTGCCTCAGGGTTCCGTATTAAGACCAGAGATGTTGACGATTCATGCCAATATTCTTTGATCATTTGCATGTTGCTGTGTTCCATTTTGAGGGTGATGATGCAAGAAGCTGTTGTTCTCCTTACTCAGCTTCCAAAACACTCCAGTTGCTGCCATCATCAGCCTTTGACACAGTTCATTTTTCTTTGATGGGCTCAAGTTAGCGCAAGACCGTGTTATGTTCAAATGGCAAGCAGCTTGCTTCCATGATTGTCAACTCTTCACGCGCCATACTACTATATGTTTGAATGTTCTTTTTAAGCACATGAAAAGTATTTTTTTCTATTTTAGTCAATGAACGGATGACCCATAAGTTGCATGCAATACTTTTGTCCCCATAGCCTACACTGTGAACTTGCTTTTTCTATGGCTGCGCAAACATTGTTAATAGTTACCAATACAAATGATCATCGTTATTAATAAGCTAATCTCCATAGCAAATGAGAGCTAAGCCAACAAGAATGAACAATATCAACAATACAAGTGAGGCTGGTAAACAATACTGACAGGAACTGTGTCTTTGGGGCTCAAAGTCTCTCTGAGACTTATTTGTGTCAGACTTGAACCACCCTGGAGACACAGCACGCACGCACGCACGCACATCGCACACGCAAACGCGCACGCACAGAGGTGTGTCATGGAGCACATTCAATACACATCTTGCTTGTCTATTGTTGCTAACATCATGACACATTATTGGATCAGCATTTAGAGCTAGTAAATGTATTTAATTAAGCTAAAAAATAATCGTGATCATACAAAAACCTGCTCCTTGATGTAAGAGCCAAGCCTGCATTTGTGATGGATGGATGGATGGATGGATGGATGGATGGATGGATGGATGGATGGATGGATGGATGGATGGATGGATGGATGGATGGATGGATGGATGGATGGATGGATGGATGGATGGATGGATTCACTTTTATTCGTTTTAATGGGAAAGATTTGTTTTACTGCAGTGTTTCCCAACCTTTTTTCCTTTTCATTGGAAAAACACCAACAAAAATCTGTTAAGTGTTACACCAGCTTCTATATTAAAATCAGTTATATTACAACAAAAGACGTAAAGTTCTATTCCTATATATGTATGGAGAGTCGAATAATTGAATAAAAATAAATACTAAATATTCTTTAAATTGTATTTCTTTTGTAAATGAAAGTGACCGTTTTTGAAAAAAGGTTTTAGACAGTGTAAAGAACAAACTATTGAAAGTGATTGTGATCAAAATCCAAAAGAATCACTCTGGCTTTGTTGACTGCTCTATCTAGCTCTAATATTGCGACATTAAGAACAAAGTCACTTTTAAAGACGCAGCGGCTGAGTCTCGACTTGACTGGCTGGGTATTTTACGTTGGTGAAAAATCAACAATCCAGGTCCTCCCGTTGAACGACATGCTCAGATTTGCATCGGACCCAAAACGCACCACAGCCGTCATAGTGTCACTCTTAGTAAAAGCACACAGCAACTCGTGATGTTAGGGTTAGTCGTTCTTTTTTCAGTTCATATGACTTCAACCAGTAGGTGTCGGTAATGCGCATTGAAGCTGGTGCCACCACGCCGTAAATCAAAACGAAGAAGAAAATGACGTCGCTTCCTGTTCACCAACGAGTCGTAAATTGCATTTCACGTTCACCTACTGAACGGAGCTGTGAGTGCATTTCCAGTTCATCGCGTGAAAGGATCAGTGAGGGAACGAATCGTGACTTTCCCGTTCGCGAGCGACTTCATGGGTCAACTGCCTTCGTTCCTTCCCATTGTGCATCAACGGATCAGTCAGTGAAGGTGTTGCGTTTCCCTCCTGGCGTCAACTACGGAAGCCAGAATGTCGATTGACCATTTGTCAAGGAAAGAAAGAGCCACCAATTCTTTTACGCGCGTTTTCTCCAAGCTAACGGCTAACTTTATTGCATGAAGGGATGCGCCGTGATGCAACAACGTGGGGATGATGCTTCTCTTTGGGTCATCTCGATTTTAGAGCACTTATAGTAGTTTTTAAATAACGTACATGCATATATACGCCTAAATATTGTTTCCAATCTATCTACTGCAATTTCACATTGGATTGCTGGTTTGAAATTTACTTTTATTATTATTATTATTATTTTCAAATAAACATTTATGTTAAAACTTGTCTGGTGTTTTATTCCTTGTTTTTTTTTATTCGCCAATTAAAACATAAAAATCGGACATTTTGTTAACTGCTTTATATGACAATATGTGTCGGTACACCTCATGGACACTTCAATAGGTTAAAAAAAAAAAAGAAGAAATATATAAAGGGTTAATTGCACAATAAAAGTATGCTTGGGTATATTCTCACACCTGGGATCGAACCAAGTTCTTACCGGGCAAAAACCCAAGTCACGAACCAGTCAGCTATTCTGACCTGGCAACAATGATTTGTAAGCACTGCTTTATACTAGTGATGTGCATTCCAGTTGTGAACTGAATCTTTAGAATCGGTTCACTCACCCTAACCTCCTGATTGGCTGGCTGAGCTGTGACGTCACTTGGACACTCCATTAGGTACACCGCCATTTTTAAGTGTACCAAATAACAGGCCACTTTATTAGGGAAATATCATGGTCAAGGATCACCGGTGTCAAGCTCTAGTCCTTGGGGCCGCATTCCAACATATTTTACAAGATAATAAAGTGGCCACTTTATTAGGGAAATATGGTCAAAGGTCACAGGTGTCAAGCTCTAGTCCTCGGGGCCGCGTTCCAACATGTTTTCCAAGTGACCCTCGTTAAGTGCAGCTGCGTGAAAACTTTTAGCCACTTTCACGTTCAAAAGGAGCTAAAAGTTTTCACGCACCTGCACTTAACGAGGGTATCCCACGGCCACTCCATTAGGTACACCGCCATTTTCAAGTGTACCTAATAACAGGCCGCTTTATTAGAGAAATATCATGGTCAAAGGTCACCGGTGTCAAGCTCTAGTCCTTGGGGCCGCATTCTAACATATTTTACAAGATAATAAAGTGGCCACTTTATTAGGGAAATATGGTCAAAGGTCACAGGTGTCAAGCTCTAGTCCTCAGGGCCGCGTTCCAACATGTTTTCCAAGTGACCCTCGTTAAGCGCAGCTGCGTGAAAACTTTTAGCCACTTTCACGTTCAAAAGGAGCTAAAAGTTTTCACGCACCTGCACTTAACGAGGGTATCACACGGACACTCCATTAGGTACACCGCCATTTTCAAGTGTACCTAATAACAGGCCACTTTATTAGGGAAATATCATGGTCAAAGGTCACCGGTGTCAAGCTCTAGTCCTTGGGGCCGCATTCCAACATATTTTACAAGATAATAAAGTGGCCACTTTATTAGGGAAATATGGTCAAAGGTCACAGGTGTCAAGCTCTAGTCCTCGGGGCCGCGTTCCAACATGTTTTCCAAGTGACCCTCGTTAAGCGCAGGTGCGTGAAAACTTTTAGCTTCTTTCACGTTCAAAAGGAGCTAAAACTCTTCACGCACCTGCACTTAACGAGGGAACCACACAGACACTCCATTAGGTACACCGCCATTTTCAAGTGTACCTAATAACAGGCCACTTTATTAGGGAAATATCATGGTCAAAGGTCACCGGTGTCAAGCTCTAGTCCTTGGGGCCGCATTCCAACATATTTTACAAGATAATAAAGTGGCCACTTTATTAGGGAAATATGGTCAAAGGTCACAGGTGTCAAGCTCTAGTCCTCGGGGCCGCGTTCCAACATGTTTTCCAAGTGACCCTCGTTAAGTGCAGCTGCGTGAAAACTTTTAGCCACTTTTACGTTCAAAAGGAGCTAAAAGTTTTCACGCACCTGCACTTAACGAGGGTATCCCACGGACACTCCATTAGGTACACCGCCATTTTCAAGTGTACCTAATAACAGGCCGCTTTATTAGGGAAATATCATGGTCAAAGGTAACAGGTGTCAAGGTCTAGTCCTTGGGGCCGCATTCCAACATGTTTTACAAGATAATAAAGTGGCCTGTTATTAGGTACACTTGAAAATGGCGGTGTACCTAATGGAGTGTCCAAGTGACGTCACAGATCAACCAGCCAATCAGGAGTTTAGGGCGAGTGAACCGATTCTAAAAATTCAGTTCGCTTGAGAACTGGAATGCACATCACTAGTACAAAACAATGATGACAATGCTTTGTTGTCAGGTGGAAATAGCTGACTGGTACGTGACTTAGGTTTTTGCCCGGTAAGAACTTGGTTCGATCCCAGGTGTGAGAATATACCCAAGCATACTTTTATTGTGCAATTAACCCTTTATATATTTCTTCTTTTTTTTTTTTAACCTATTGAAGTGTCCATGAGGTGTACCTACACATATTGTCATATAAAGCAGTTAACCAAATGTCCGATTTTATGTTTTAATTGGCGAATAAAAAAAAAAACAAGGAATAAAACACCAGACAAGTTTTAACATAAATGTTTATTTGAAAATAATAATAAAAGTAAATTTCAAACCAGCAATCCAATGTGAAATTGCAGTAGATAGATTGGAAACAAAATTTAGGCGTATATATGCATGTACGTTATTTAAAAACTACTATAAGTGCTCTAAAATCGAGATGACCCAAAGAGAAGCATCATCTATCTCCCCGTTGTTGCATCACGGCGCATCCCTTCATGCAATAAAGTTAGTCGTTAGCTTGGAGAAAAGGCGCATAAAAGAAGTGGTGGCTCTTTCTTTCCTTGGCAAATGGTCAATCGACATTCTGTCTTCCGTAGTTGACGCCAGGAGGGAGACGCAACACCTTCACTGACTGATCCGTTGATGCACAGTGGGAAGGAAGGAAGGAAGGAAGGCAGGCAGTCGACCCATTGACTCGTGACGTCATTTTCTTCTTCGTTTTGTTTTACGGAGAGGTGGCACCAGCTTCAATGGGCATTACCGACACCTACTGGTTGAAGTCATATGAACTGTGATTCGTTCGCTCTCGTTCACTGAAAACAGAATCGTTCACTCACGAGCCAACACTAACAGCAACACACATAAACAGAGTATGTGCCGATGCCACAACATGAAATGTCAAGATTCTCCGATTGGCCACGCATGCACGATTAGCAAGTGCTGAGCAGGCCTTGCGCGAACTGACCTGCGGTGTGGCGATCCTGTTTCCAACGCGCTCGGTATTTAATGTTGGACAATTTCCCACGGCACACCACTGTTTTAATTTCTTTTTGGATCAAATTGAACTGTCCAGATAACGCTGCATTGCATGTAGACGGACGATGAATAGCTCAACTTTCTCATCTTTTTGACTGTTGTTCTTTCTTCACCTTTGACGTCACCGACTACTGGCATGACATGCACATTGCAACAAGTTTGGCGTTTTGAATGAATAACTCCAAGCTTGCGTTACAAATATTGAGTCAAGGGAATGAAAAAGAAAAACATCTTTTATGTGCTTCAAGTGCCCTCCCTTTGAGGCACAAAGACATTGGAAGAGTCTCACACGCGACCTCAATGACACGGCGCGTTCTCACGCTGTGTCCTGACTCGGCCTCGCTCGCAGTCGCTGGGGTGGAACATAAGGATCGCATATGGCTCTGCTCTGCTCTGCTCTGGCAGGCGTCCACACCCACATTCCTCCCGTGTGACGGGCCTCTTACCCCCGCACGTCTGCCTGCCTGCCTGCCTGCCTGCCTGCCTGCCCGTCTGCCTGCCTGTTTGCCCACTCAGTCTTGAAAGAAAAAAAAAACCAAAAAAACACCTTGGCCCACATCACTGATGATGACTGTACAGAATTGCAAACACGACGAGCCTCCGAGAGCCTCTTTGGAGTTTCAAAGCGCAGTTGACATTTTACTCAGAAAAAGAAATCCGACGCCGCAAGTGGGAATTGGAGCCGTCAAAGTCCGACCTCAAAGTTGACACTGAAACGAATACGTTTTGTTTTGACTTGCTGGATTTGAATTTGTTTCACAATAAAAATGTATTGATTTGCAGCAATGTTTTGAATCTTGATGAGCTGAGCGGCTTCACCCGGTCCAAAAAACTTCATTTGAACATTCATCACGTCTTCTCAAATGATCCAAACAAATGCAGAGCTTCAACACATCAGTACATTTATTCAAGATTGAATACATTGATATTGAACAAGTAACATACTGTAGTTGCATTGTATTGATTGCAAACGACACAGCACACGTACGTCTGTGGTATTATATAAGTTAAATGTAACAGAAGATGGACTTGAAAATATCTTGGGAGCTCTCATCATTTTGCACTCTTGATAAAAATGTATTTAAAAGTGCACTTGTTTGTTTTTGATGCATACAATTACAAAAAAACAACAAGCCAGTCAGACCGGTTTGCTTATTTGCATTGTAAAGTCTCAATATAGAAATGTAAATAGAACAATTAGCTTTGTGTGTTGTGAAAAGACCAGCTAAATACAAGAACAACATTGTCAGTTTACAAAAGTTTAGCACAGAAATCACCGCATCTCTAAGTAAACTTCATTTCCCCCCCCCCCCTCCCGACGATTGACGAGAACGACACAAACGACGACACAGCGCTATGTATATTACAATAAAATATCTGTCATAAAAAGAGAGAACCAAATATATCAATAGCCACATCAAATTAAGGAATACAATGCATAGATTGAATCATTTTAAATGTCAAAATATCATTTACAGCTTTTTTTTTTTTTAAATTTTCGTGCGAAACCCATTATTTCAATAACAATTCATTTTCACTTGAGTGACCGGCACAAATATATATATACATGATATATGTCTCTATAGATCCATATGTGATAATCGACTTTTTTTTGTTTTTTTAAATATTAACATGTCACTAAAAGGCAAATTTGGCCATGTTTGAAAGGCGACATGTGGCAACAAAGCCAAACAGCAGCTTTGTTAAAGGTGGCTTTTCAATAATAATAATTAAGAAAAACAAAAAAAAAACAAGCACATTTGAAATGTTCAGTATCTTTAAACCTCTGCCACAAAACCAAACAGCGGGACGGCTTCATCTGTCGTCAAGGCCGCCTCCAATTTGTGACGAGGCGGAAAAGCCGCCGCGACTCGGCAGAAAGACCGCCACGACTCGGCAGAAAAGCTGCCACGACGCGGCAAAAACTACACGCTTGTCTGTCCATAGGCAACCGTGGATGGCGGGCGGGCGGGCGGCCAAGAGAGGATCTGGACTTGAGCTGTGTGCGTGTGTGTGTGTGTGTGTATGTATGTATGTATATACTCTACATACATATGTATATGTGTGCGTGTGTGCGCGTGTATGTATGTTTATATATATATAGGCCTCTGTGGTATTAAGGATCTGAGTGCAAGTCTTGCACTAGAATAAATCTATATTAAACACAATAATTTATGTCACTCATATATATATATATATATGAAACAATTGAGTAAATATGTAATGTTAATATACAATCTTAAGCTATGTACAGGCAGAAGCGTCCAATGAAGAGATGGCGTGGGCTCAACAACTACAAAAATGATTTTGTAATTTCCCCCCCCCCCCCCCCCCCCCCAAAAAAAATCCAGTTTTCTCTTGGAGCCAGATTGGATTTTTGCTTGCTGTGTAAACGTGGCGTAGTCTTCGGAGCTGGGCGGGGGCGGCCAATTGGGCTCCTCGACTCGTTTGATGTCCGCCTGCTCCAAGGCACCCGATTCCAATGATCAAATGGCGAGCTGACCGTTTCAATCAGGCGTGTTGGAGACATCCAGGATATTGGTCTTGGAGGAGCGCAATTGGCCAGCTAGCCCACCGCCGGCCGCTTTCGACACGCACACAAACGTTGTGTACATTCAAGAGAAGGACACGAAGAAATCTTTGGCCTTTGAGCGGCTGGCTGGCTGGCTGGCTGGCTGGCTGGCTGGCTGGCTGGCTGGCTGGCTGGCTGGCTGGCTGGCTGGCTGGCTGGCTGGCTGGCTGGCTGGCTGGCTGGCTGGCTGGCTGGCTGGCTGGCTGGCTGGCTGGCTGGCCGGCCGGCCGGCCGGCCGGCCGGCCGGCCGGCCGGCTTGCTTCTTTATGCTGATGACGTTCTGCTGGTCAGTCGCATGCATTCACAGTGCTGGAAAGGTGGAATGGAAGGCACCCAAAAGTGGCGCAAGACCCGGCTGGCAGCGTCTCAAAAATAAGGGACAGCTTTTGGAACAAAGGGACGAACCGAGAAGGGAAGCCGAGCGCCAAGTCCAGTTGCCTTTGATTCAACCTTTGCCGAAAATTCAACAGACGCTGTGTGTCGAGAAATGCTCCTCAGTTAAGGCAAATTTGGCACTCAATCATCCTGCCGCCACTTCAAGTCATCCATTGAACAGGAATGTTAAAGGTCAAGACATTTTGGAGCAAACGGCAAAAGTCAGTCAGTCAGTCAGATTGATTGTACTTTTTTCTTTCCTTCCTAGCCAGACACCCAGCTGTGAGTGGTGGTCTTGACCCCGTGGGAGAAGCCAGGCTGGGTGGCCATGGGCTCAAAGTTGAAGTCCAGCGAGTCGCCGTCCATCAGAGTTTCATGGAGGACGGTCTCCATGTCAAATTCAAACTTCTCGATGGCCATGTCGTCCAGGTCGCTGGGCAGCTTCTCCGGGTGAGGGGGCGGCGCCAGGCCCAGCCGTCCGTATCCGTTGGTGTTCAGGGGGCAGAAGCCGCCGGGCGCCATGCCGCCGCCGCCGCCCAGGTGGCCCGGGAGGCCGTACGCCATCTGCATCTGGTTCTTGGCTGAAGGCAGAGGGGCCGAGCCGCCGCCGCCGCCGTGGTTGAGGGACATGAGCAGGCGGCCGTTCATGGCGTGCGGGTGGGCGTGGGGCAGGCCGTGAGGGTGAGCCCTCGCCATCAGTTTGGCCACGTGCTGGCCGCTGTACGGCGGCAGCATGCAGCCGCTCGACTGAGACGCCGCCGCGTCCGCTGACGGCAAGAGGTCCCCGTGCTGGTCTGCGTCTGACGTGAGCAGCTCCTTGAGGAGCCCGGGCAGCTGGACCGAGCCGTGGCCGTGGCCGTAGGCGGCCATGTGCGGCCCGAAGGCGGGCTTGCCGTCGGCCAGGCTCTGCATGGGCGACATGGCGTTGATGGGCGCCGGAGCGTACTTGCGGTACTCCTGCTGAGGCTGCGACGGCATGCTGGGCGAGCTGTAAGGAGGGTAGCCCGGGCTGGGCTGCATCATGGGCGAGGACTGGGAGGACTGGGAGGACCCGGGGGTGCCCGCCCCTCCGCCCACCTGAGAGTTGTTGGGCGAGAGCAAGTTGAGATTGTCCAAGAGGTTCTCCATGACGTTCTCCGAGCCGTGTCCCAAAGAGCCCGTCATCTCGCTGAGGCTGGGCAGCGTGGCGGTCATCTTGGGCCCCCCCGGGGCGCCCGGGTAGCCCATGTGCGCCGCCTCCGCCTCGCCCAGGTCGTCCTCGGGCATGAAGGGCGAGAGGCGCCCGCTGACCGTGCTGGCGTTGGAGCTGGTGCGAGGCCGGAAGCTGCTCCAGGCGTCAAAGTCGTCGTTGCTGTGCGAGTTGGGGCTGCCGGGCCACTTGCTGTAGGAGCCCGGGCTGTCGGCGCCGCCGCCGCCGACGTCCGGCCCGCCCTGAAGAGACAGCTGTGGGGGGACAATTGGGCTCAACAATTGCAATAATCCAACTTTGCATCGTCATTCGTATCCATCATTTGCGGAAGCCGGACTGTGGCTCGCACACACTTTGAGTGATACTAACTAAAAAAAATGCAATTTTCCAGATGAATCGATTTAAAAAAAGCACATTTTTGTGGCATACCCCAATTTTACCCAGAGGAGGTTTTTTTTTTCCCCTATTGGAAAAGAAAGACATAATAGAAATGGTCATACAAGTATAAAAATAAAATCAAAAGGCGGCTATTTGTGTTACAAGCAGTGATAAAAGATTCCTTATTCATTGCACGCCATTTGTAATCAATCTGAAAAGCACCTTTTTCTTGGTGGCACGTCCTCGGCTTTTGGTGAATTTGCTGTTGTTGTCCATGGAGGCGGCCCGTCGTCGTGGCGACTTGCCGCTCTTCCCGCCCTCGGGGTTCAGCATCCACCACGAGCTCTTGCCCGTGCCCTCGTTCTGGACGCGGACGAAGCGGCTGTGCAGCGACAGGTTGTGCCTGATGGAGTTCTGCAAGGAGGGAAGGGGAGGGAAGGGAAGGGGAGGGAAGGGGAGGGGGCGAACACAAGAGAGTGAGCGCTTTGCCCTTTCAAACAAATGCACGTTTGACTTGACGTTAGAGTGCAAATCCATTTTCCAGCTGCTGCTGCTGCTGCAAAACAGGTGCAACTTGACAGACGTCGCCAGGAGAAAGAAGAAGAAAATGACATTTTAATGTCACTCGGGAATACGAGCACATCGTTGTTGTGCTAACGTGGGATCTCAACAGATGGGCCAGGTCAAGGGATTCGCAACGATAACCCAGAGATTTCTTCAATGTGAACATTTGCAACAAGAACCTGCATCATTTGGATGTCTCCTTGCAAATGTCAAGTCATTCCCATTTTCAATCATGATGACGGGACAGAGCGGGCCAAACTTTGCCCACCCTTGCTCGATACGTTGACGCGCTAATCTCTTAACATGAACAAAACACTGATAACGCACATTCCACTTGTGTCTCCTCTGCACCGGAGGAAACAAAATGCCCCCCCCCCCCCCCCACTCTCTTCCTAACTTAATACTGCAGCCCGTCGTTGCTGGGTGACAAGTATTTTTGTGCCAGGAGTAAGTGGGGCGTAACTAAAGCACCGCAAACAAATGAACAAGAATATTGGCCAAAGGTCTGCTGGGAGGGAAGCAACAGCAGCAGCAGCAGCAGCAGCAGCAGCAGCTTGCCTGGCTGCCTGGCTGCCTGCCTGTCTGCCTGGATGGCTGCCTGTCTGCGTGGCTGCCTGCCTGCCTGCGTGGCTGCCTGCTGGGATATGGAGGCTTTAAAGCAGCCAAAAGGAACCAACGAGGCGTTTTGTCCACACTGGCACATATCCTCAAATATGTTCCTACTCGCGTGCATCACATCTGCTTCGCCCATGGCATGCTATGAAAAGTGCCATTTGATTCAGGAATTGACCTATTTGTGCCTTTTCTCTATATGATGCCATAAGATGGCGCCAAAGCCCTGAAAGTAATCATTGGCGTCAAGGAAGTATTGTTCAAGTAGGTGGGCGGAAGCTACCTGGGTTGCGAGTGGAGAGTCTTTGTACATGTGCACTTCTAGCACCCCCAAAACATTCAATATAAATATTGTAATTGAGTTGATCATTATTATTATTATTATTATTTTATTTTCAGTATTATTCTATTCTATTAGTTTTGCCAGGGGTGAAATGCACAGTTTTTGTTGTCGTCTTATTGCACGTGCAGCTGTTATGAAATCTAAATCAATGTGCATTGTATGGTTTCACTTTGGGCTTGCGTTTTACGAGCGCGCCAAAGCCGAGCGGCTCGTGACCTGCCCTGTTTCCGACTCACCTTGCAGCCAGCGCACGAGGAATCTCGACATTCCAGCTAATCACCGTGTGCAAAGTTCAATCGTAATCACAGCCAACGTGTTACTATCTCTTAGGAAACAGTAGAGACAGGATTCCCAGCCGGCAGGCAGGCAGGCAGGCAGGCAGGCCGGCCGGCCAACCAGCCAGTCATCACAATCAACATTCCTCAGCGTGCATGCTTACAAAAGCCAAGGTTCCACAACGCACATTGTGCAAAAGAACATTCGGCTGCACTTTGATCCGAAACAAAATCCAAAATGAAAAACAAAATACGCTCTCGCTTGTACGAGTCGGAGCAAACAACACCGGCGAGCGACAGAGCTGGCAAAACACCAGGAAGTGAGCACATGAAAGAGCAGCGGGTACAGGAAGCGGGCTCAACTTCCTGCCGAGCCGAGCCCAGCCGAGCCCAGCCCAGCTGAGCCCAGCCCGGCCCAGCCCAGCCCAGCGAGGAAAAGGCCAAAGGAATGCGTGAGTGAGCCCAGCGCACCTCTGATTAACCCGTCGGGCCGACTTTAACCAGGGACCGGAGCGTGACTCAAGCTAGAGGTGGCGGCGGCGGCCGTTGTCGTCAACGTGCACGATTTAGGCGGGAGGGAGGGAGGGAGGGAGGCTTGGGAGAAAGAGCGGCAGTGTGTGGCAAAGTGGCAAGAACCAGTCAAGAGCGTTTTGTGCCAGTTGCGCTCAAAGAGCGCACTGTTCATTCAGCCCTTCCCACGTTGCCTTGTCTCCTGCATAGTCCCTTTTTTTTAGGTCTGTGCAACTGGAAAAGCTTACAGGACAATCCATTAAGATGTCAAAAATGGTGCTGAGCGACCTAAAGGTACAACAAGACGCTTTTTTCTCGGGGTCCAATCGACACGACGACTGCGATGAGCATATTTTCTCGTGCTAATATGAAGGACTGGGACAGAAGCACTTTGCTTGTTAAATAAGGTGAAAGCGCGCTCAGGATGTCAATGCACCAAATTGGGCGGAAACGCTCGCACCTCAAATGTCAGCGTGCTGGCTGAAAGGAAACCCCCCGCGAGGGTGTGACGCCTCCTGCGACACGCAGCGCCGAATCACCAGAAAGCCACAAGCCAAAGCTCGGCTGCAAAAAAACGCTCCAGCGGCCCACGTGCGGTGGCGCTTTGCAGCCAAAGTGGGCGGCGACAGGTGCAAGCAAACACGCCGGGCCGGCCGACATAGGGGCATGTGGGAAAGAGAGGTGCTTTTTTTCCTCTTTGTCTTCTGGATGCTGTCAAATGGAAGCAGCTGAGGCCCAGTCGTGCTGAGGCGGAGCAGTGCGGTCGCCGCTGAAAATGGAGCAAGACGGTCGGACCGCTAAATGGCGCCGAGTACGCGCTCGCTCGCTCGCTCGCTCGCTCGCTCGCTCGCTCGCTCACCAGGGATCGGCGACTTGTTGGAAAAGGTGCTTAAGGCGCACTCGGGTTGACAGGACAAAGAGATATTGAAAAGTCAAATCTCTATCCTGGATGCTAACTTGCAAATCAGACACATGGCCAAGTCTGGCTCGCAATGTCCCGTGGTGGCGCTAGCTAGCCCAGCAAATTCTGTCGCAAGCACAAAATCAAATCAAATCAAATCTAATCAACACACCTTGTTCACATTAGCACATCCAATCCAGACAGAGTGCAGCGACTTCATGTGTTTGCACTTTGATACGTTATCAGCGCCAATAAGAAGCGACTGGCCGCAATGGCTGCTTGGCCTATTAACGCAAGTCAATAGGCCATAAAAGGCAGCGGGGAGGGGGAGGAAAAAAAAAAAAAAAAAAAGCACAAGGGAAATAACAAGCCTGCAACTTTTTTTTTTTCCATCTTAATTTGCTTCATTGAATCTGTGCAGGGGGTATTAAAAAAAAAAAAAAAAAAAAAATGGCCTCGGGTTTGACTGCACACAAGCGTGTCACTGTGAAAGGGCTTATAAATAGACAGTCGCTCTTTTTAAAAATAGGACCGGCTGTACAAAAAAAGAAACACCCGAGGATAGAGCGGCAAGCTGGAACCGGGTTGTCTGTACGCCACAATGGCACCGCCGGGCGGGCGGGCAGGCGCCCCCCCCCCCCACGCTCACCATACCGCAGGGATGGCTCACACACACAGCTGATCGTGGAAAAAAAAAAAAGGAAAAGAAAAAGAAAAGCTCTCTTTTTGTGTCATAATGCAATTTGGAGGCCTGGACAGTGAGCGCTTCAGTGTGGATGGAGGTCCTTAAATCCACTTTGGGCCAAGTGGCTGACTGTGACTGTGTTTGGAGAGAGAGAAAGAAAAAAGAAAGAAAGAAAAAAAAAAAGGCAGCAGGAGCAGCAAAAGTGTCTGCTAACGTATTTACAGACAACCCCTTGACCCGGACCTCCGTGTCGCGGAACCGGAGTTGTCAAACGCTGAGAGAGAGGCCGGCGAGGAACCAACACCTCGGCATCTTTCATCGGCGTACGGCGGCGCCGAGCCATTAGTCGGCTTCCTGCCGCACAGGAAGAGCTGGCGGCTCCTGATACCGATCCGATCCCGCGCAGTCGTGGGCTTGGATGCAAAAGTGGAGTGGCGGAGTGAAAACAGGGTTCTGCACTTGGCAGGCCGAACAAGAGGAAAGGAAGGAAAGAGGAAAGCGAGGAAAGAGCAAACAGAGGCTACGTACGGGCTTCGTCTTTGTACCGTATTCGATGGAATCCCACGCAACGCAATCATCAATCAGCTCCTCGTTACAGTCAATCAAGTTGGGCAGAAAGTTGAACATTGTAAAGTTTTGGAAAGGTCAACTTCAGTTTGGGTGCTGCGCATTTTGGGTTCATGGTGAAAACATTTTGGGTTCCATAAAAGCGGTGCGAGAATGACTCATCTCTGGCCATTTCCTCCCATTCGCCAAATGGAGAGCGCAGCTGCGTGATTGAGAGCCCATCATGTCTGTCCGAGGGCCCCAAAGAGCTTTTTGCGCGCCGCTTAATTCACTCCGCCAGGCGTTTGCCCAGACTGCCGGCAAATTACAATGACACGTTAGTTGGCTAGCTGCTGAAGACACAAAAGTTACAAGAAGACCAAAGATACTGTTAGTGATTGTTTTTTTTTTTTTGACAGTATGAAACCTTTTTGGGTGTAATACGTCTTATGACCAGTAGAGGCCAGAGCGGAACCCCAACAATGCGGGAAATTCTTCCATTTCTTCTTCGATTTGAACCGATTGAAACTGAAAATGACATCACGCTCTGACGTGGCAAGCAATCAGGGCTCCTCTGGCATGTTCTTTGCCAGCAAAATGGCAAACTTCTATTTCCAGTGTGATTTCCTGAGTCAGAGCCGAGCTCATGTGCACGCAGACAGGGAGCGTGTTGTGCCGGCTAAGCTGGCCGTGCGAAAATATGTGCATGTGCCGCTATATGCGACACAATTGCCAGTCTGTCGACGCACAGAGCGCCGTCTGTGGGGCCGGCTTATTTTGCGCCTCCGACTGCTCGGCCGGGCCGGGCCGAGCGGACCGGGTCGTTGCCCTCGCCTGGCCCCGGATAAAGATGCAGTGTGGGGACCACTGCAGGATGCCTGCGTGGTGGCCCGCGTCCATTGACGCCGTTCCATTTCCACCCTGCTAAGGTGAGGGAGGGAGGGAGGGACGATAGCCCCTGGCTGCTCCAATCTACTTAAATAATGACCCAATTAAGCAGTTCAATTTGGTCTGAAGAAAGTTTATTGACTTATGTTCTGATATTCCCTAGAACTTTTTCCCACCTGTCATCTGTCGGGAAAATTTTGATTTCACCATCATTTTTTGAAGAACTTTTGGGGGCTTGTAAAATATCCTTATGATATCACTGTTGAGAATGGCCCCTTTAATGAGCAACAGCAGTGTTCTTTGTCTTTCGCTCGGTGACAGCGAGCGAGGCCACCGAAGTTTTGGGGCGGGGAAAGAAAATCAAAAGCCAAAACGGCCACCCACAATATCGGAGCTGTTTTCTATTAAAAGCGCCACGGCACCAAAACGTAGCTGGCCGTGTGCGTGCGTGCGTGCGTGCGTGCGTGCGTGCGTGCGTGCGGGCGTGCGTGCGTGCGTGCGTGCGTGGCCCATCTCACAGGTATTCAATTTAAGCTTCAGAGAGGCTGCGCGAGCCAAAATGGGAAGCACTTAGCCGTTTGCCGCTTCAAAAATGAACAAGCGCGCCAACAAGATCGAATGAAGCCATTACTGCCCCCCCCCAACTTTTTTTTTATTATTATAAATAGCAGACCAGCTTTTCCTCTCCAAAGCTCATTATGAGATGGAAATGATGGTGACACATCAGAAAACAAACAGAGCTGGTGTGGCGTGGCGTGGCGTGCGTGCGTGCGTGCGTGGGAGGGAGGACTTCATTCAAACAAATACCAAACTAAAAGAAACACTTCCAAATCACACCATTTTTTTTTTTACAGCAGGGTTGCGAGGTTGTGTCCCAAAGGCAGCACTCGTGGACCCTTGACACTTTTATAGCTTGGGAACATACCTGTTGCTTTTTGGCGGCGGAAAATGTTCCCCTGAAGGCCAATCACGAATCCTAGGAGATACAATCGTGTTGACTCCAACTTTGATCTGAACACCCTAATTGGGCTTTGCTGTAAAACTATTCAATATTTGACATTGAAGATTTAAATCGCACACAGACTTGTTTTTGCTAGCAATGAAGGAAGGGAAAAGCCCATTGAGAAGCTAGCAAAAAAGCTAATCAATGAAGAAAATGAAAGGATCAAATTTGACCCGTGACCCCATTCGCTCCGGAAGGTCACACGGAGCAGTCAATTGAGACGTGGAGCATTTGCACAAAACGCACCGAGCCTTGAGGTCTTAATGACTTCCAGCGGAACGCTGCTTTCGTGGGACAATCGCAAAGAGGAAGAATGCCGCACAAAAAGAAAAAACAAAAAATGAAGGGAAGAGGAAGAAGAATCGGGTGTCACATGTCGCTTCCGCAGTTGTGCTGACATCACGCCACGTGGAGCGCCGACACTGGGCGCGCGCACGCGCGCACGCACGCACGCACGAGCTTCCTGTCAGCTACGGGATACGTGAGCTGCACTGTTTGCTGTGAGTGATGTCTGTCTAGGAAATCAAGAGTGACATGACTTTTGCCTCTTTGTGAAAATGTGCCTTGGTGACTCGGTCTGCTGAGCCAGCACCCGCCTTTTTCATCTTTTGGGAATTCCCTGGCCGTGCTATTTTACAAAGCGGCATCCCGCAAAAGCCAGATCATGATTTACCGCAACAAATGGGACTGTTGCGAGCTGAACCGTCCTCTTGGCAGAAGCTTCGCTCCGCTCCGCTCGCCGGTGACGACACGACACGACACGACACGCACCTCCGATCAATGGCGGTCGGTGACTGCATGGCTGCGCGTGTGTGTGCCCGTGTGTGTTTGCTAAACGCTGGCCCAGTCTGACAGGCTCCATGCATAATAGCTTCAGGGCGGGAATTGAACAACAATGTGGCTCTAGCTAATGCCTGTGGTTTGGAGGCCCTCGACGGTCCCGTTAAAGTCATACTCTTCGTGTGTGTCAAAACGCGCACGCACGCACGCACGCACGCACGCACGCACGCACGCACGCACGCACGCACGCACGCACGCACGCGGATACGAGAGGGCCGTCGCTATCTCGGGTGCGAGCAAACGTGAGCGGGGAAGCACGCAAGTGGAGATCACGCCGCTACCAAACTCAAAACACGGTGCCTCATCCTGGAGACGAGCGCGGACGCCGTTTGGGGGCGCCGGCTGCATGCGGACGGCGGCAGCATCCGGCGAGCTCACCTCTGGCGGGTGGAGAAGCGCTAGGCCTGCGAGCTAGCACTGGACGGAAAAGAAAAGGCCGCTCGGCCAATTGAAAGCGGGGAAGTTTCTGGGATCCTTTCCACGCCAATGAAAGCATCACGCACACACGCACGCACGCACGCACGCAGCAGCGCTAGAGGCTAACATTTGTAAAGACTTTTAACAAGCGCTGGACTCCACTTGAGACCGTAAAAGTCTTTTTTAAAAGGGAACACAAATCCCATCGCCTGCCATGGCATGCTTCATTCTGAGTTGGTTTTAAGATGAAGAAAATTAGAAATCCCTTGACCTAATTCCCTTTTGCTACTTGATGTCTCCTCTGTCTACTTGTCATCTCCAATCAGACAATCGTAACATAAGGTCAGCTGGATAAACATGAAACGGCGCTCGCACGGACGAAAAGCACTTTTCAAATGGCCTTGGCTCCCTTTGAGGCCATTTCCTGCCTCCTCCGCTCCCAATCCCAATTTTGCTTCCTGGTGGCGGGACGCGAGGGAGAGGGAACTCCGGTGAGGGGGGGGGGGGGGGGGGGTTGCGAAATGGATTCATTTTCGTTTGCGCTCGTTGCTCGGCGCCAAAAGACCGGACGGGCGCGGTGACATCACGGCAAACACGACGACGGTGTTTGGAAGTCGTCTGCGTGGCGCATTTCGCATGCATCGGGCGAAAAATCGACTCATCAAACCGTCTTGACAGACAGAGACTCTCTGGGCCGACCATTGAATTCTATTTGAATTTTGTAAACAGCTAGCGTCCACTATTATATGTGCTGGCCCAATGTGCACATGGCATTGTATTTCAACGGATTCCAATTGCAAAGTACAATCAAACTCCAGATTAAAAATGGAGGTGGAAGATATTTGGTGTGATCAGGCACAGCTGCTGAAGAGGAGAGGAGAGGAGAGGAGAGGAGAGGAGAGGAGAGGAGAGGAGAGGAGAGGAGAGGAGAGGAGAGGAGAGGAGAGGAGAGGAGAGGAGAGGAGAGGAGAGGAGAGGAGAGGAGAGGAGAGGAGAGGAGAGGAGAGGAGAGGAGAGGAGAGGAGAGGAGAGGAGAGGAGAGGAGAGGAGAGGAGAGGAGAGGAGAGGAGAGGAGAGGAGAGGAGAGAAGAGGAGGTGGGAGCAAAGCAAAAGCAACAATATCAAGCCGCAATGGAGTTTCCAAAAAAAAAAAAAAAACAACTAGGAAAGAAAGATGTGTTGGAATGTTCTCTGTGTCGGGCCGGGTGGCTGGCTGGCTGGCTGGCTGGCTGGCTGGCTGGTCTGTCTGTCTGTCTGTCTGTCTGTCTGTCTGTCTGTCTTGGCGGCGTCTGCGCATCTGCCAGCAGCAGGGCTTTAATTATGAGGCCCAGGCAGGTTATGCACTCACTCATTCACTCACTCACTCACACGCACACACACACACACACGGCACCTCCAAGCAACCAACACAGTGCCTCCTCACAGTTCCGCTGACTAACCAGTGGCACCAGACTTTGGCCTGCGGCTGGCTCCTTGATTCCAGTAAACGTCCTCTTATGCAACTCGGAACAAGTGGCAAACACTCTACTGCTCCCCTTTTCTCCTTCCACTCTACACACGAGGGGGGGGGGGGGGGGGGGGGGGCACAAAGTGCGGCGGCCTGCTATTGGGAAGGAACGGACCAGGCAGGAAATGGGCTGAGCTCCTCGCCTGAGAAACACAGCTGCCCCTTCTGTCCTGGGGCCATGCCAAGCTCGGACTCCTCCGCCGCTCACAGGGGTGACGTCAGTCAGTCAGTACGTGTGTGTGTGTGCGTGCGCGGGAGAAACAGGAGCGCTGCTGTTCTGTCCGATCCCTGAATCGTCCCCCCACTAATACGCATTCAGACTATGAGCTTGTTTGGGAACGGCGATGACCAAATCAGCTTTGGAGACTAGAATACCTTCATTCTTAGCTCCAAGCTGACATTGCTGCCAATGGCTGGGACACAAACCTGCTTTGCCTTCACCTGTTTTTTTTTCTTTTTGCTGTGAAACTTTTCGAGGCTGCCGACGTCATGCTTTCTGTTCCTATTTACGCCAAAGTTGAGCTGATGTTTGATTTTTGCATTTGGTCGGTTCCCTTCCCGACCGTCAAATGAAGTCTAGCAGCGGTGACAAATACATCCGACCTGATTTCGCTTGTGACGCTCGCCGAGCAAAGTCAGCGGGTGCGCTGTGATAACGATCGGCCCGTGAACCGGCTCGGACCGCCGTGTCGGTTCTCCAGTTTGTTTTGAGGCGTGGGAGGGAGTGTTTACCGCAAGTGGCGTGAGGAATGCCGGGTCGAGAGTGCGGCGTGTACAGAGGGAACGCCGCGGTGGCCGTATCGATCTACGCAGCGACATCAAAGTGCGGTAAATATTTGTGCGGTGACACACGAGGGATGCAGCAACACTCAGGTAGGGAGGGAGGGAGGGAGGGAGAGAGGGCATGCGTATGTGGATGGCTTCCAAGCTAATGATTACATAAAACAACCAGTGCCGGAATGTACAAAAACTCAATCATTTTTGGGGGGAACTGCACTTTGAGTGGGGGACACTTGAAAGAAAGAAAGAAAGAAAGAAAGAAAGAAAGAAAGAAAGAAAGAAAGAAAACAGGCCTGGACACAGTTGTGCCATTTTTTGTGTTCCTTCCACTTCCCGCCCGGGCCGACGTCCAGCCAGAGAGTTGGAGCCTGCGAGCGGGTCGGGTCGCACCTGGCTGGCACAACTGTTTGTCGTCGTGGCTCAGTTGGCGCTCTGAGACAAGTTAGCCCGCCAAAAAGGGGGGGGGGGGGGGGGGGCTCTTGGCGGGGTGGAAACGGTGATTGGGTTCCATTCAAAACGATGACGTTAATGAAGCATCTCACCGAGCGCTGTCACATACAAGGGACGGCGTACACGCGCTCGCTATCTTCCATCTTCATTGACGACTCCTTCTCAAACAGACGGGCCTTCAAAGGCTCAAGCGCCGCCGTCACAGATGATCCCAAATAAAAGTCTTTTGTTTGCCGTCCTGTCCTGGCTGAGGGTCCAAATCAATCAGAATGATCAAAGAATTTGTCTGTGGCAGTTGACGCACTCACACGTCCATAAAAATTCTGCAGTTAAGCAAATGGGGACAAAAACAGGAAGTGGAATATCTACGGGTAGCAAGACTTTTGAAATACGTACGTACATACCCACACAACAATGAATTCAAAATCAACAGGACACACCAAACAAAAAGAGCTAGCATGAAAAGCTAACATAAAGCGCCACTCAAATTCACAAGCACATATCAACGTGCGTTTTTGGGGAGGTGGGAGGGAATCGACAACAACGAGTAAACTCCAGAGAGGAATGCCAAAGCTGGGATTCAAAGACTAAGTCTCAGAAATGTCAAGCCTTCACGCCAATCACCATTCCACCGCGTCTACTTCACATCAACAGCAAGAATCCTCGTCAAAGGCGCCGTGCCGTGTCACTCGCTCCGTCTCCTCGGCCAGCAGACAATGTGCCATAGCCCCCCTGCCCTGCGTGGAGGCGCGGGAGGCCCCGCCGCCGCCGCCACCCCCGCCGCCGCCGCCACCCTCGCCGCCCGCCGCTGTGAATGGCACGCTGCTTTTCCCACACTTTCCCGCCGTCCGAGCGCCCCCCTGGTCACAGCGACGCTTCCCTGAATGGAAAGAAGCGCAAAGGAGGCAGCTCCAGACCACAAGTCCTGCACCGGTTTCATGACGGGCCATCCGGTGCATCAGGCCTTTGTACTTCCCGCCATGCGCTAAACATATTTGGGTGAAAACGCGCTGTAAATGATCCGATCCACCGTGTCCGATGGTAACGGAGTCTCAGGCACGCCGTGCACTGGAGTAACCGCCAAACACGCGTCAAGCGCAACTCAACTATTTGACCAATGTTGTTGACGCCGACACCGATATGACCAGGGTGGCAATGCTTGATGACGTCAACGCTGATGGACGATCTATTTCTAGAGCCTAGGACGCAAAATGGCCCAACCCGGCTAACGTCATTCAAATCAATTGAATATTCTGCAGTCATCTTCTAGTTTGAATTGAAAGGAGTCCGAGGAGGAATGCTATCCATCGGGCAAAAACGGCGACGGTTTTTAAACGGCTTCCCTTTCGAGGGATCGTCAGCGTTTTGAGTCGATTCGAGACGTCCGAGCCGCCGCCGGGGTTCAATGTTCGTGTGGATGCGTGCTGCTGGACGACTCACTCGGCGCGCTCGACGGGCGGGCGTGAGGCAACGCGTGGGAACGGCAGAGTAAATGAAGACTGGACTTACAACAACAACAAACGCGTCACGGGGTAACGTAACAATAACATCGCCCGTCGGATGATTCGATTCCCACGCCTTGCTTTTGAGGCCAGCTCCTTTCCACTCGTAGCCACACTTTAGCCATTTCAGAATCATTTGGACCAGGTCTAAGTTGTGGCGCATGTGGCAATTTCTGTGAATTTGAGCTCATTGGATTCCATTAGCCAGTAAGCCACGAATCATCGCAAGTATCGAGTCGTCGGACGCAACGTTTTAATCTATTTTTGAAACGCACCCCCGACGTACTTCGATCTTTTGCGCAGACTTGAGTGGGTCTATTTCTGATTGCGCAGCATCAAAGTCTCTTCTGCGCCGGCGCCGGATTCAAAGGAAATAAGTTGGCTGCGTTCACTCCCACAACGGCGCAAACACCTCTTTCTACCTGTGTCAGTCTACAAGAGTAACAATAATAAAAAAAAAAAACAACTCCACCCATGTGTACAACCAATTCAAACACGTTAACTTGTTTTTCCTTCTGAGTTTACCGAGTAATCTCCGTTTTGGGTTTTGGCCACAGCGAGCAAGATTTTTTTTTTTTTTTTTTTCGTTCCCCCCCTACCAGCCTAATCTGATTGACGGGACAAAATCCGACAGCCCCGCATTAGTCGGGAGCTTTTGTAAACAGCCGGCCGGGTCAAACGGATGAATGGCGAACAGCATGCGTGTGTGCTGGCTGCTGAATTCCGCCTCATTAACGACACGCAGGGGTCACCTGGGCGGCTTACAACTTCCGCCACACAGATGAATTGCTCGCCACCGATTGGTCGGCGAAAGGCGTTCAAGCAAAAGCGTCCTCAGCATCCCATGAAGTCTCAACTCACGGGTTCCTTTTCATCTGGCTTCATTCACTGGAATTAGCGGAGACACCAATCACGTGTTTTCATCGAGCCCCTGCCTGTCGAGTCAGCGGACTTTGTAAATCAAAAAGGGAGCAGGGAGAAGTCAGATGACTGTCATAGACCACGGGAGAAAGCAATGCAACTCCACTGGATGCAGGAGCAACACCAAGGACAAGGACAAGGACAAGGACAAGGACAAAACAAGCTGCAAAGTCAAACGCAATTCTAGTTGGCTTTTGTTTGGGTGTACGAGCTAAGCCAGTGCTGGCTCCAAAAGGACGACGGAGCCGGACCAGAGTTACAAAGGTCCAAAAGAAACTCCTTTATTAGGTGCCACTCGCCGTCACAATTGGAGGAAGGTGCCAGACCGACGTTGATTTCAGAAGTCCACTTTGAACTCGAGAAAACTCGCAAACCGCTCGGCCGATTGTGCCGTTTCACCACTTTGAATAAGGACAGCAATCAAGCAACTTACCTTCCATCCTGCAGAGCTGTTGCTGTCCCCCTTGTCCTTGAAATAAGGCACATTCTTCACCATCCAGTCGTAGATCTGAGACAAGGTGAGCCGGTTCTCCGGGGAGCTCTCGATGGCTTTGGTGATGAGGTCCGCATACGACATATTCCCCCAGGCGTTCCGCCGGGACGAGCTGCTCTTCCTCTGGGCGGCGGCGGCGGCCGAGGATGACGAGTTGGCCACCGGGGAGGAGAGCAGGGGCACCTGCTGCTGCTGCTGCTGCTGGGGATGCTGCTGGAGCGCGGGATTGGGGTGATGCTGCTGCTGCTGCTGCTGATGCTGCTGCTGATGCTGCTGTGGCCGGGGTGTGGGATGCTGGTGGACGCACGTCTCCTGACACTGGAAGGCGCTGCACAGGTCCTCGTTCTCCTCCAGTAGGCTAAGGTTGCTGATGTACTCATTGCCGGCAGGCTCCTGCTTGATGGACGGCACCGGCGACGAGGTGTTGGAGTCGCCCGGATTGACGAACTCTGGCCGGGGCAAAGGCCAAGTGCACGAGCGGGGTCTGGCCAGGGGCTCGAAGTCCGGGTCGATGTCCACCAGGTGTGGCTGCTGCTGCTGCTGCTGCTGCTGCTGCTGCTGCTGGGCCGCTTCCGCCATGGTGGTCGAGAGGGTGATGGGGAGGCGTGTTACGATGCTCCCCTCTCGATGGTGGTGGCAACAACAACAACAACAACAACCACAACAACAAAAAGACGAAAAAAGAAACGAAGTAAACAAATGTCCGGGAAACGCGGGAGCTCCGCAGAAAGTCACTCAACTTTGGAAGTTACATCCCAAAATCAAAGCGTGCAAAAAGTGTCCAAAAGAGCGTCCAAAAAAGAAAAGACGTGCGTTGAAGTGCGCGGCGTCCTGGCGCGTCGCGTCGATGTTCGTTCCTTCGTTCGCTCGTTCCTTCGTTCCTTCCTTCCTTCTTTCCTTCCTTCTTTCCGTCCGTCCAGCCTGTTGACTGTGAGCGCCGGCCGAGCCGCATGTGAGCACTTTTACTGGAAGTGGCGTTTGGCACATGGCCACGCCCACCTTTGATTGACAGACGCAGCGCGCCAATGAATGACATCCGACGACATTGCACGGGGCGGGGACAAGAAAAAAGAAAAAAAAAGAAAAGAAGAGGACCTGCTGTTTTCATTCTTTGGCCTAGTAAACACGAAAGGGCACCCAAAGGTTGTTCCCAACAATGAATTCCTGTCATGTTTACATATTTTAAAAGCAACGATTATTATTTCAAAGAGCTGCTTGCCACATCTGCATTTAACTGCAACCTAAATTGGGCGAGCACAAAGCGGAGCTACATACCGACGTCAATGTTGTCAATCGGCCGTCACTATAAGATCATGAGGCGAGCTAAACACTGATTATTCGATGCAAATAAATACATTCATTCGGACAATTGATGATGTGTTTGTTTCTTGCCGACTTTGCATTGTTCTTTTTTTCCAGCCCGTTCTCGCTGCTTGCCAGTTTGCCAGCCACTGACCTCCCTTGCTTTTCTTTCATTATTTGAAGTTGATCAACGTCCTGGTACTTTGATCAGCATGCCTACTGCGAAGCGACAAATGAGTTGTCTCGCGAGCCGACTCGACTTTGAGGATTACAAAAAATCAAAAATACGCCGAAGGACTCTACTGACATTTAGTGGCCTTAAGGCGCTACGACATCCAAACGCAACACCGCGGAGTCTTTTCCGCATTGCAACATTTAGTGTCTAAATGGAGTGCTTTTTTCTTTCTTTCTTTCTTTCTTTGATTCGGGACCTCAGTAATGAGGCAATATTAAGTGACAAGTTCTTTTTTCTTGAATAGGGGAGTGACTTCCGCTTCGGCTCTGGTGCGTTGCGCGTCTGTTTATTTATGTTAATGTCATCTTGGTTGCGCTTTGCACGCATCCAAAGAGGACAGACAACTTTTGTGAGTATGCATGCGCTTTCTTCCACGCAGCAAATTCCTGCGGGGGACTCGTCACTTTTCGCTGCTTGGGAGGGAGGGAGGGAGTGAGGGAGGTGAGTAGGAAGTGAAAGCCTTATATTTGTGTCTATCATCTTTCTGCAAGCTTTGTTTGCTTCTCAGACACATTTGTCCTTTTTGCAGGCTTGGGTTGCTGCTGATGCAACATGGCTCCACAGCCCATTGTCCAGGCCATCATTGACTTCACCGCAGGAGCAGCAGGCAAGTTGAAGTCCCCCAAAACATTTGCATTGACTCACGTTCCCGATGCGTGGCGTGTCGTGGCGTGGCCTGGCCTGGCGGTTCAAGGCGTCGGTTTCCCGCTCTGCGCGGCCCCTTTTTTGGCAAGGCTGAATGAAAACCAATAGAAGAATTGTTCATTATACTGAAGCGCCATTTGGATCATGATAAGCGGGCCAAAGTACCGTCATGCCGTGAGTCAGTCAATTGCGCAACGACTCCAAAGCGGCACACCTGTCATATTTCAGAGAATAGGACGAGGATCGCGTGAACAAAATATTCTCAGAACAAATGCGCGCGCGGCACGTCCTTCATTCCACGCTTGCGGACATGACCTCACCTTCATTTTCGTTTCGTTTTTATCACTTCGCTGAGTGATAAAAAGCACAAAGCAAAGAAAAATATGAAGCAGCGACGGCTCCAAACTAAAAAAAAAAACACTCGTCAATTGCTTAAAGGCTATCATGGTTTTGTGGCACGGCAACAGGCGGCACGGCTTGCGTTGTGAGCGGCCAGCCGCTGGACACCACCAAGGTGAAGATGCAGACCTTCCCCAGCATGTACCGAGGATTCACTCACTGCTTGGTGTCCACCTTCAGGCAAGAGGGAGTGCGCGGCCTCTACAAGGGCACCACCCCGGCACTGCTCGCCAACATCTGCGAGAACTCGGTGCTCTTTCTGAGCTACGGGTTCTGCCAGGACGCGGTGCGCTCCTTGGCCGGCGTGGACCAGCTCAGGTGCGGCTTTGCGCGTCGACGTCGGCCCATCCCAAAAGAAAAATCCTTCTCGTTGACTCCCGCTTCTCTCGACCGAGCAGTGACGTTCAGAAAGCATTCTCCGGCTCGCTGGCCTCCATCTTCTCGTCCATGGTGCTTTGCCCTTCCGAGCTGGTCAAATGTCGTCTGCAGGCCATGCACGAGATGGAAGCCTCGGGCAAGATCGCCAGAGGACAGAGAAGGTCCGCGCGGCGCACAGCTGACGTTTCAAAGTGCCGATCGCAAGCGTGGTGTCGGTTCTGTGACTCCATCAGAGTTTGGACGGTGGTGAAGTCGGTGATGGAGACAAACGGTCCGCTGGGGTTCTACCAAGGTCTGACGTCCACCATGGTGAGGGAGTTCCCGGGCTACTTCTGCTTCTTTGGCGGCTATGAAATCAGCCGCTCCGCCTTTGCACGCTACATGGGAACCGACAAGGAGGGCATCGGTAGGTCGCGTCGGAACCCACTCGCATTTGGGTGGAGCGCTTCCGACCTTGGGCGTTGGAACCTTTTGCAGGCATTCTGCCGCTCATGTTCAGCGGCGGTTTTGGCGGCGCTTGTCTTTGGCTGTTGATCTATCCCATGGACTGCGTCAAGTCCAGGATCCAGGTGTACTCCTTAGCCGGGAGGCAGGAGGGCTTCCTGAAGACCTTTATGGGGATCTTGCGCAACGAGGGTAAGATTCACAAGGGCTCCGTCGGGTTTGGGTCAATCAAGTGCCTTCCGTCTGTCTCACAGGCTTCAGGGCTCTTTACTCGGGCCTCACGCCCACCATGATACGCACCTTCCCGGCCAACGGCGCCCTCTTCCTGGCCTACGAGTTCACGCGCAAGTCCCTGATGGAGGCTGTGGGAGCCTGAGGCGAACCACGACTTGGGTGGGTGGAGACCTTTTCCAGCAACAGAAGACGTTTTGTAATCCAGGGCAACACAGGATTTGGGTGCTACTGCTCCATCTAGCGAGCGCTGTAGTAAAAATGGACCTTTCCAAAGCTACCACCGCATGTATTGGAATATAGCAATCAATCTTCATGATTCTCAGAAGCAAATAAGTGAGCGCTACCTCATTTGGCTGTGGCATTTCAACTGTGCAATAGCCAATTGTTGACACGAAATCCAATAGGAAAATATCAGTAAATAATAAAAATCCATTGTGTTCAATTGCTTTTCATTGTGAGAATTTGGTTCTTTTAAAAAAAGTCTTCAAGGGTGTGCACACTTTTGCAAAAAACGGTTGTTTATCCTTTCTTCCCCTCTGTATAGGAGACATTCATGCTGTCATTTTTGTACCACCCGAGAATAGCTTCAATGGGCGAGTCGTTTGGTAATTCCGTCAGCGGATTGTGTGGCGTAGGCTCACGTTACAAGAGCCAAGAGAGACACCGACGTCCCGGGTGTCGAGTTGCACGACATTCTTTGATTATTCATGAGGTTCAGCAGGTGAGGCAGTCACGGCGCAAAGACGGCGTAGCGGTCCCGTTGGCACTCGTCGCCTCTGGTCCCGCCTCTCAGAAACGACAAAAGCTACACCTGCTCTCTGATGATCTCCACCACGTCAAGCACGGCCAACATGGTGACGCAAGGAAAACTGGAGATAAACTCCACGGACAATGTCGAAGGTGACGATGATTTGATGTTTGTTCAACCATCTTGCTATGTTTGGAAAACAGCGGTGTCGTTAGCGACGGTAGCTAAGCACTAGCGACTGTGTCAACACGGAAAGGGGCCTTTGTGCGGCAAGAGAAGCCAGTCAGATGTGGTCTCGTGTCGGTCCGCAGATAAAACCTCCAGCAGGCTGGGCTGCTTCGGCTGGATTTTGGTGATCATATCGCTCCTCTTCATTGGGGCCACCTTCCCGCTCACAATATTTATGTGCGTCAAGGTATGTGCATTGGTCGTTCGTTGGGGTCCCCGGCGGTTCATAACGTGTCGAATTGCACCTCAAGTGATCCGACTCCTCTCGAAACGCAGATAGTGAAGGAGTACGAACGAGCCGTCATCTTCAGGCTGGGTCGAATCGCTGACAGGAAAGCCAAAGGGCCCGGTACGATTCATCCGTCAGGTCGGGGAATTCCCGAGCGTTCGTCTGACAATTTGGCGGGATGTCTTTGTTGTTACCTGCAGGGCTTTTTTTTGTGATACCCTGCACGGATAACTTTGTGAAAGTGGACCTGAGAACCGTGTCCTTTGACATCCCACCTCAAGAGGTAACCAGGAGATACTCTGATCTTATGACATTGCTTTTGACTGCTTGGGCATTTGGCGGTCGGTCTTACCCGGTCAGATCTTGACCAAGGACTCGGTGACGGTGTGCGTCGACGGCGTGGTGTACTTTCGCATCCAGTGTCCCATCTCGTCGGTGGCCAACGTAACCGACGCGCACTCGTCCACGCGGCTGTTGGCTCAGACCACCCTCAGGAACGTGCTGGGCACCAAGAACCTGGCCGAGGTTCTGTCCGACAGGGAGGGCATCTCGCGCAGCATGCAGGTTCCGTCGCAAAAAGAGTTTTAGCGCTCGCCGCCGCTCTTGTGTTGATTTCAACTTGGTGCTCAGGAATCCTTGGACGAAGCCACGGACGTGTGGGGCATCAAAGTGGAACGAGTGGAGATTAAAGACGTCAAGTTACCTCAGCAGCTGCAGAGAGCCATGGCGGCCGAGGCGGAGGCCAGTCGGGAGGCCCGGGCCAAGGTCTGTCTGTCCGTCCGTCCGTCCGTCCGTCCGTCCGTCCATCCATCCATCTCATTTGCAACTGACCAATGAAAGCCACAGATCATTATTATTTTTTCTCCAACACAAAAAATACTCCATTAATAAAGATAGCATTACGTCAGCTTGTTAGCTACTACTCATAGTAAAAGTAGTTGAAGGACACGTTTGAAATTGGCAACAAAGCACTTTCTTTTCAATCAGACAAAGCTATGGCCAGAAGAAATCCCAGGTCCCAGGTCAGACATGGTCGCTTGGCACAAAAGCGCCACCAGAGGACGCCGAAGCTATACTCATATACTGACGTGACGCAAATATGCAGGCATTGACTGTACTTGCAGTTCATGACAAAATGGCAAATTGACTAACCGTCTGTGCCGTTTGTGTCAGATCATCGCCGCCGAGGGCGAGATGAAGGCGTCCCGCGCCCTGAAGGAGGCCTCGCTCGTCATCTCCGAGTCTCCGTCCGGCCTTCAGTTGCGCTACCTGCAGACGCTCAACAGCATCGCCGCTGAGAAAAACTCAACCATCGTCTTCCCGCTTCCCATGGACATGCTGCAGAGCTTCATGAGGAAGTGAGCAACTTTAAAGCAGCGGCAAATGAACGTTCATCACCGGCAACAAATGCAGCAAAGTTCGCATAGCATGTGATTGATTCCATTAGCCGCCAGCTGACTTTTGTTTTGATATGATGCAGTGCAGTCTTTTATTTCATACGCAATTTCCACTAAGCTCATCAAAAATAGAAGTAAATACGTACTAAAAAGTTGATCCATTCATTTATTTTGCTGTGGTGATTTAATGCTAGCGTACAAAGAGTGGCGACAACACACACACACACACACACATATTTGCTAACACGTGCAATTTGGCTGGAAGACCAATGAAACAAAGACATGTACATGACGACGTCTTTTAGCAAAGAAATACAAATCACCAAAATGCACGAGGACATGCTTTGAAGACAACAAATCTTGAAATACAATCTCGAGAAATGTAAACAAAGACTTTAGAACTCCATAGCGGCCGAAGAGGGGCATTTCGTTGCCTTTTAAAACATTCCACCGACCAATTGGAATGGATACAATTGTCTGACCTGTTTTCATAATATTTCAAATATTATTCCTTACAATTTGTTTGATACCAATCTGTCATAACAAATCCGTGAACGCAACATTTTTTAGAGCAAAAAGTATATGGCATTGAATGGCTTACCTGCATATTTACCCGATTTTAATGCCAAATCCGTTTTTCTCCTCACATAAGGACTAAATGTCTGACTTGGCCATTCCATTTGTATGCACTTGTGAGCTTATTCCACTTTCCTCAAGCTGTTCCATTTGCTGTTCTATGGTTATCATCATCATCAGAGATTCCTCGGCTTTGCCATCTGGGGCGGGCAAGTCAAAAGCAAACATAACATTACAAATACCCGTGACGGATTCAACCGGTTCGATCCCTGCGGTCGGTCGGCATGGCGCGCAGCCCTTGAGCAAGGCGCCCATTCGCCGGCCATTTCTTTTCTACCCCGCTCTGCCAGCAAGTGGTGCCATGGAGGACTACTTTTGTCTAAATAAAGTTCCTCATCTCACTTGTTGGCACCAAGATGCCACCAGATGCAAGCTGCCCACTTCCCCAGTTGTCCATTATCAATGCAAAATTTGGTCCTCGCTGGTGGAAGAAAATGGACGGCCGTCGTGCTGGATGACAGATGAAGGCAAAAGGAGAACGTCAGTGTGTCTTTTGTCCAAGTTGCCGGCCGGGTGTGTCTTTAAAAAAAACAAAAAAGAAAAAATCCTCCTGAGTGTCGTTTGCACAAAGTGTCAGGTGGCGCCGGGGGTCACTGGTGGTAGGAGTGCGGGCGGGCGGGCGAGCCGGGCAGGGAGGGCTGGCGGTGGACGGGCGAGCCGCTGGGCGACATGCGAGGGCTGAGCTCGCCCGTCTGCAGACGCCACAGCAGCTCCTCGTTGGTGCGGCTCAGCCGCTTCTTCTCCGTGCTCTCCTTCTCCACGTGCACCTGCAGGTTGGCGTTCTCTTCCGAAAGTTGCCTGCAGCGCACCTTAGCGTTAGCATGCGTAGCTAACGGGGAAGTTGCTCCCTCCCAACGTTTTCTTTTCTCTATGATTTTGTCGGGCCCACCTGGACACGGCGAGGTTCTTGTCGATGCGTTCCTTCAGGTCCTCGTTCTGCTGCTGCAACACTTGCACCCGCTCCTCCAGGTGAACGTTCTTTTCAGCCTGCTCAAAGACACAAGGCCAAAGCGTGCGTGTGCAACTTTCACTTCTTCAAATGGAGATCCCAGTGAAGAATGAACCGAAAATTCAAATCTTACTATTTTCTCCAGCTCAGTAATCTTCAAGTCCTGCTGATGGATTTGTTGGTTCTTCATCTCCAGCACCTCCTTCAGGCTCTTCAGGTCCTCCTCAATGTGTTTGTATGGCGCCAGAGCATCCTGCAAACAAGTCCATTTGACTGCAAACAACTTGTTCTCGACAGTTCCACTCCCAAGCTGCGGTAATGTGCATGCCAACATGAACCATTTGTCAAAGGGGTGATTTCTCACCACGATCTGTTCGTCGGTGCTCTTGCGGAGGGCTTCCTCGAAGCGTTTGGCCCGGTCCCTCAGGCTCCTGTTCTGGAAGGTCAGCATGTCCACCTGATCCTGGATCAGCAAAGGGCCACGTTCAGAAGGCCGACGGCACCGTACGCGATGTCGGCCGTTCAAACCTGTAAGGAGAGTCTGATCTTCTCAAAGTCCTCCTCCAGAGACTTCCTCTGCTGCTCGTGGGCCATCTTCAGATCTGGCACAGCACAGGCATGGTATATTTATTTGATATCTGTCTTGCGTCGGGTGCCTGCCGCCGACGCGTCCTACTTTTCACGGTGCGGTCGTGCTCCTCTCGCAGGGTGGCCAGCGTATCGTTGTGCGTGGCCTCCATCTCCACCAGCGAGGCCTGGTGGTTCTCGTTCATCTCCTCCATCTGGTGCGAGGGGAAAGTGTATTTTTGTACAAAGACGGCCGGGCTGGCGTGCTGGCGCCGGCTCACCTGCTCCCGCTGCTGCAGCCTGAGGTCGTCCAGTTGGGCGCGCTGGAGGGCCCTCAGGCCGCGGTTGTCGTCGGCGTGCTGCGCCTTCAGCCGCTCCTCCAGCGCTCCCAGCTGCACCCGCTGCTCGGCCCGCAGGCCCCTGAGCTCGGCCTGGAAACGGCGCTCCAGCTCCTGCTTCTCCCGCTGCAGCTGCTCCCAGTGGGACACGCTGAAAGCTAGCGCGCGCCACGCAAGCAATCACTCCAAATTGAAGAGAAGAGCAGGAGGCTAAAGACGCCGCCGCCGGCGACGACCAGGCTCTGGTCACTCACCCACTTCATCCCTGATCCTGGCGAGCTCCTGGGACAGTTCCCCTTCCCTCACAGCTGCACTCTCGCTCTACAACACAGCACGAGCGAGCGAGCGTTGCGTTCTGCTTTATTTCTCCGTGACAGAAAATGAAATGCAATTTTCAAGAGCAGCTTATGACCTCATATATTGATGCCTTACTCCTCATCAAATTGGCTGGCTCGCCCCCACCCTGCCGGTCGGTCCCACCCTGCCTGCCGCCCGCTGACTGCGCTCTCCGGAGAGTCATGTGACCTCCATTTTAATCCTCCCCCGTCCGTCCTTGCCATGGCAACCTTTTCCAAGGCCACGACGACCCTCTGCATCGATTCCTTTGTGAATGACACCTTGGAAGGAGTCCATCCTTAAAATTGCGGATGACAAGCTCAACTAACTGCGGCTGAGTGCCGTGGCGCCGCTGCCATGCGCCTTGCCTCGCCTCGCCTCGCCTCGCCTCGCCTCGGCACCCAAACACTCAACGTGGTTGATTTAATCAAGCCTCCTGTTCCTTTGCAGGCCCAACGGATCCATTTGAACGCTACGTTAAAATCCACATTTGCTGCTTGATGTCTTTGCTGTGGGACAGACAAAGTGGCCCATTTTAAGGTCATCTGGATTTTGAGATGTAAAACTTTTGGGTGTGGGGAAAACTTATTTACTTAGTTAATTAAATCATTCGATTTTTTTTTTTTTACGGAGCAATATCTTGGTTTAACTATTTTATTTTTACCATCTGGTTATGTTGCGACCCCCACTTTTGTATATTCCAATGCTATCAAATAGACCCCCCCACACACACACCCACACAATCATACCCATTCTTCACAACCTCAATGGACCACACCGACACAAAGCTTCGGTAAGTTTCCAATCCACTTGACCGAACAGCAGCGTTAAGACTCATTAGCATAACTTCATTAAGAGCTAGCAAGCAGAGTAGCAATCCGGCAAACCGGACCGTCGAGAAAGGCCGGTGAGGCTCTGACTCGGCACAATCGTTCCAATGAATACGAAGAAAAGCACGCACTTACACGCAGGCACGCACGCACATAATCACACGTTCGTCAAGGGATTCGCCACCTGCCGGCTTTACCGTGCCATCCAGACAAGGCGGCCGAGAACAGCGATGGCCCATAAACACTAGCGGACTGCAGCATCCCTCCCTCCCTCCGCCGGCAGGAAGATGCAGAATGAGGAGGCGGGGGAGGACAAGGAGGAGGGAGGAAAAGGAGGAGGAGGGAGGGAGGGAGGGAGGGAGGGTAAGCCTCATCTCGTCTGCTAGCGTCTGGAACAAAGACTGGGTAAGGCCGACTCAACAGGGCACGCCCAGTGCTTCTTTCCTTAACCCTTTAAACGGCCACCAGTCAGAAGTGCGCACACGATGCAGCCGCCCGTTTGCATCGACAGGGGATGCATGAAATGAAAAAGTGCTTCCAACTGTGTGCTACCCAAAAAAAACCAAAAAAAAACATACTTAGCCAGCATCACTATAAATGCTAATATACAGTAAGCATAATAATACTGCAATCAGCGTTAGCGTTTGCTAAGCAGGCCACTTTGGTGTGGCACGTACCTTGTGACAGAAGTGCTGCGTGGTGATGGAGAAGACGCTCATGCACAGCGAGGCCTTCTTCAGCTGCGCCTGCAGGCTGTTCAGCTGGCGTGCTTGCTGCTCGCAGCGTTCCCGCAGCAGCTTGATGAGGGCCCGGTCCACTTCCTGTGATGACCCGCAGTGCCCGCGGGCTGCGCCAACGCAGGAGGTACAAATGATTTCACTTGTTGGCGGCTGTAGACTTTGTCAAAACGTGAAAAGAGTGGCCGATTTGAGTCATGACTTTTTGGGGGGCTAGCACGCATCATGACTGTAAGCGGTGTAAAGCTGACGTGTGCTGTGCTATAGTCATGCAGCAGGAAGGCCGGAGTCAGTTGCTATGGCGACGGCAGGCGAGCTCCGCTAATCAAGTGCTTGCCAAGATGGATGGTGGCGTAAAAACGGGCAACGGCGCTTTCACGGATCAATGCCTTCTTTCCCCCCACAAAACATGTTCCAAAGAGTCAACGCTGCGCGCGTGCACACACGCTCGCGCACGCACGCAAGCACACACACACACACACACACACACACGTCGTGGAGGGCAACGTGATCTGCAGGGACTCACCAGGGGATTGAGGCTTAGGCGAAACCACTGCAGATTTTTTCGGGGAGGACGCCTCTGACTCCTTCAGCGTCTCTCTTCTCCAGGCTGGCGTGCCGTGCGAAGAAAAACATAGTTAACGACTTTGGAGGTTGTTGAAAGGAAAATTCTAACAGGGCTGCGGTGCTTTCAAAAAAAAAAAAAAGAAAAAAGAAAAATCTTTAAACTGCTTTACATTTGTTTCTAATGTGATATAATCTTGTGGAATTCCTCGGAACAACGTTGTCGTTGAACCACCTCTGACCGCTAGGGGGTGCAAATCCGTATTCTGCTGAAAATCAACCGCATTTGAATTGGTCCGAAAACGATTTAGTAGTTAGTGCAAACAATCTATCTTTGTTCATTTGTGACATTTATGTTTGTTTGGGAAACTTCATCCTGCTTGTTATAAAGTTTTAGCGACGTTTCTGGTCATATCAGCAAGAATGTGGACTGAAAGTAATATATATCATCATATATTGAACGTCACTGATTTTCCACCCAAAAACATGTGAATTATTGATCAAATGTGTCATGTTTCATTTGCATTTGCAATAACGGTGTGCTCCCTCCAACAATCACCAGGGAGCGTGCTGTGCAGATGCCGTTCTTTTTTCAGTGTTACTGGAAGTGGGCCAAATCTTGTTAATGGAGTCCACTGGAGTAGCGTAACGTGCGGTTCCATCCATCCATCCATCTTGTTGTTGTTTTTGTTGTAACACATGATTGCAGTCCCAATAATGATCCTTCGTTGACAGTTGAAATTTCGCAGTGATTTGACGCAGCCTAAAGGCCTACTATCAATAGTCTTGTCTTTTGACCCACTTTTGTATTTAACGGAGCGCACATTCAAGTTGTGAACATTTACAGCAAGCTCAGAACTTTGCTAGATGGGCTAAGCTCAAACTTGGATGTGTGCCATTTCAAAAACAATTGTGCCTGTGTTGGCCACCTGACACAAGTTTGCACTTTTGGGGATCTCAACTTACTCTGCCAAGTATTGCTGTCACCGGACATGGACGACAAGGTCCTCGTGACGCCTGCGCCGCTCACTCTGGCAGGAGGAAGGGCGGAGAATCCCGGAGGACGAAGACCAGACTGGCCGGATTTAAGCAAAAGGTTCCTGGGGGAGCTCTCTGGACCTGACTTCCTTTGTTCCCCTGAGGACACACGGCGAACACCGTTCAAGTAGCAGCGGCTGAGCGACCGACAGAACCAGGCAATGCGCTCACCTGAAGCTTCCTGGTAACCGTGAGGTCCGAGCACCGCCGATGACGACTTTTGACCTCGTGTTTTGGCCGTGGGTTGTCTGGTGACGGCGCCCAGCCCCAGCTGAGGCCTGGCACATCTGGGGGAGCGGTAGATGCTGACTCCGTCCTGAGAGTGTGGTGAAGACATCAGACACTTCAGTCAAGGTCGGAGTTACAGTAAACGCCGAGGCGGTCCAACTCAAGTCCCGACCGACCGACCGACCGAGTGAGTGTCTTACCTCCAGGGGCCATTTCCCAGGAATGTCCTCATGAGAACCACTGTTGGCTCCGACTTTCATCCCAGACATGTCCTGTCTGTGTTTGTCAAACACGGCTGAGCCTTTGGACACATGCCCGAGCTTGGGATCCGCTTGAGCTGGCATGGCCTGCTTCAGATGCAGGTGCGCGGTGGCTTCAGGCGCCGTGTCGGTTCCCTGCGCTTTTCCTGGCGGATTTTTGCGTACGCAGGTGATAATTTTGGGACGGGCGTTTTTGGCCTTTGGTGGGGAACAGGACCTCCTGGCGTCAGAGTCTTTCTGCAGAGGAACCACACTTTTGGGTATGCCGCTAGCCAGAGCGGTCTTGGGCGCCCAGCTGCCTTGGCCCTTGGCCGGAGAGGCGGGCGCTTGCTTCCTGGGCGACGCCGGAGCGAGCGGGCGACTGGAGCTTCCCCACGGCTTCCTCCTCTCCAGGCTGGAGGAACGGGAGATGTTCTCCAAGGAGCTCTTTGCGCAATTCTTTGTGTAATTTTCAAAGGACAACTGCTTCTTGAAGGTGCGCTCAAAGGAGAGCTGCTTTTTGAAGCTCCTCTCAAAGGAGTTCTGTTTTTTCAAGGAGTTATCAAAAGAGCCTTGCGTCTTGACCACTTTAGGCGGCGGCGGCGGCAGCGGCGGCGGCGGCGCTGCCACCGCTTTGCTTTTGCGAGGGCTCCCGTCCGCTTTTGTGCTTTTATCGGTCGCGGCGTTTCGCACGGGGGACGCCTTCACGGCTTTATTCTTCTGGTTGTTGTTCCTGTTCCGCTCGTGGGCGAGATCCTTGGTGGAATTCAAGTTGAGATCCACCCAGGACTCAGCCATGTTCTCGTCCTGGTTGTCGACGTCACCGTCGGTCGCTGGCTCTGCCGCCATTTTGCTAGCGGAAGGCGGCTGATCCTTGGCGTGCTCCCTCAGCCCGACAAAGTCTTCTCCGTCCTCCACCAGGTAGGCCTCCAGCTCCTGACACTCCAGCATCTCAAACTCTGCCAACTCGGGGTCATCGCACTGGGAGTTGGTTCCCCAGATGACCACTTTGTCCAGTTGGGACACGGCGTGGCTTCCGCTGGACTTGTCGCCGCCGCCGCCATCGCCGCCTCCCTCGCCATCCGTCCTGACATCGTTGGCGTTCCCGTCGGCCGGCGCGTCCTCCGCCACGTTGTCGTTCCGCAAGGGCACGGCTCTCTCGCACATCTTGGATGTTTGTCCACCCACCTCCCGGAAGGGCAAGTTTACTTGTGTGCGGGTCCAGTCGATTGAAGGACCACCGTGCCAGCTCAGAACCTGCAAAAAGATGGAGAGTGACCTGCTGCTGGAGTTGATTGCGTGGGCTCGTGCTGATGTACCGAATGAAGTGTGGTATCAAATGACAATTTGTGATTTTTGTACCCAAGAGTGAGGCTTAAAATGATTTCCATGAGCACTTGTATCATTTGCGATTTTCTCCTTTTCATGCTACTGTTGGGACACCTACGCACATTCCAAACACTGGATTGCGTTTCTTACGCTCCATGCTCGGAGGGAGAAGATAACAGCCCCGATGCGCCGCCGCCGCCGCCTTCACAGCGCCTTGGAGACGCGGGAAATTTATGTCCTCATCTCCATGCCTCCGCCACCGAACACACTTCCACCTCCGCTGCCCCTCCCCCTGCCTGCTCCTTATTGTCGTGCAGGTCATCTCGCCCGCCACCTGCCTACTCCAGAGGTCCTCCTCCCGCAACCTGAGAGCTTCTAATTGCAATAAAACAGCTCACTCCAAAAACGTTTGAGTTTACGGATGATTTAGAGGCTTGACGTGAGCCAGCCTGGAAGCCTCATGAAATATTGAGGTTAGAAATGGAGGGGGGGGCATCACTTTGGCTTTTGATGCTTCACTCACCCCACCTTCTTGTCTGCCACCCAGCAGGTCTGAGGCAAAATATGCAGATTACTCGCAGAATCATTAAATAGCAATTATTTGGCAAATGCCAAGAGCGAGCCTAAAAAACACATTGCAAGCTATTTTGCAATTTGGATGCAATCCTGAAAAATAAGAGTGAGACGAGCCACCTTTGCAGAAGCAACATGCACAACCCCAACACCATCGTCACGTGCAAGCTCACCTCAAATCTTCATTCCAGCAAAAATCAACAAGGTCAACATGAAGAAAAGTTCTCACGGAGCATGTCGAAGCAGCAGCTTCCATTCGTTGATGATCGTCGTGATGAGATGAGGACGCGCGCTCTGCAGCATCCAGCGGGAAAAAAAGAAAAGAAAAGAAAAAAGAAATAAATAACAGGCGGTGATGAAGAGGAGGAAGAGGAGGGGGATGCAACGCCCACCTGCGCGCTTTCGCCCTCTGGTGGTCATATGTGGAACGTCAGCCTGTACCTGTACACAATGGAAGAAATCGGACTTAATTTGATGTTCTCATTTATTTTTAGGAACTTTACCATTAAGTGTAGCTGTGCACCGCTGTCCATCAAATGACGTCTGTTTTTAATTTCAGCTCTATTCTACGCTCACAACATCCTTATCATTCCCAACCAATGTGCATATTGAAGTCAGAAGTTGGACAACACATGCATTCAAAATATTATAAATATTATCAAGAACTAAGAGCACAGACAAGCCCAGCTAAAAATAAACATTTACTCATTCACGAGATTAAAAGTAGACAAAAAATAGGATGACAGCTAGTGCTTAGCTGAAGATGTTCAAGGTTTGAATGTGGGCCAGGGCCTTCTTTGAATGGACGTTCCCCGCGTGGGCTTTCTCCCACAAGACAAAAAAAAAACGGATCTTCCAAAAAAAAAAAAAAAACAACAACATTATTCACGACGTTGCGCAGCTCACGTAGAAGAGAAATCAGGTCGAGAATTCAAATAAAAGTGATTCTGTAAGTGTAAATGGGTACAACAGATGGGGCAGCTCCACAATGCTGTGTTTTGGCAAGTGTCTTCAAAAAGTATGTCTGCTGCCGCGTTAGCTGGAAAATCACAACTCGTCTCCGCGGCCGTCCAGTCTGCATTCGGGCGCCTTGTTCCATTCTGCTTGCGCGCTGTTACGAATGCCGTAGCAGAAGTAGATGAGCAAACCTGCAAAAGGAAACACGGACGTGACATCTGACCCCTTTTCTGCTGTTTGGGAAACAAACAATAAGCATCATTAACCAGAAGCACCTATGGCCATGCAGGTGGTGTAGTGCAACCAAGGTCCCGCCAGGAGCTGCGTCAGCAGATAGCTATTGATCAACACGCTCACCAGAGGCAGGATGGGCACCAGAGGGATCTACAAGAAGACAGCGCCACGTTAGCCCAGAGAGAGCCCAAGTCAAAGGTTGGAAGGAAGAAGAATCACTTTGAAGGTGGGCCTGCTCTTGTTTTGCGGCTGCCTCCACAGCACAGCCGTGACGCCCACGCACGCCAGGAAGATGGCGCCCAGGAGGATGGAGCGCCACGAGGCTCGCATGCCTGCTGTCACCGCCACGGCGCTGAAGAGGAAGGCCAAAACCACTGCCAGAGCAAAAACAAAAGCAAAAGCAAACTCAACAAGCTGCTACATGCCTCATTGGCAACAACGAGTCAAGTTTAGTGCAAGAACACAAAGCAGGAATTGGGTTGCCAATCGATTGTTTGACCGATGATGCTGGTGCAAACGGTGACGGTGAACCCGGAGCGAGGAGTGGGTTCTTTATCCGGGTGTAACACCAGCCACCCGACGGTGCCGCAGAGATCTTTCTTAACCCGGGCGTCGCCGTCGCCCTCGCTCTCCGCCTCCTGCTCGCCAACGTCCGTCTCGTAGGGGGCGCTCCTGTCAGGCTTGTACCTTTCACATTGCGCTTCATTTTAGACCCGACGTTGGACGTCTCGCCCAAAGTTTGACAGACGGACGGACGGACCTGAGCACCAGCAGGCACGCGGCCACCAGCGTGTAAGCCAGCAGAGCGCCGATGGACATCAGGTCCACCAGATCCTTCAAGTCGAACAACATGGCCATCACGGCTGCGGCGACGACGACGACAACGTTGCCACCCGTGTCAACTGCTGCCGATGATGATGTTGTCAAACTCGGTCCGGTTTGGGACTCACCCGAGACGACGCCGGACACGATGGTCGCGATGAGAGGCGTTTTGGTGCGACCGTTGATTCTGCTCAAACATTTGAAGAGCAGGCCGTCCTCTGCCATGGCCCAAATCACTCTGGGCATGGGGAACATGGCGCCCAGTAAACTACACGTGGGCGAAAACAAGCAAGTGGACACGTCACCACCTTTTCTTTCCCTCAAATAACGACGAGGACGGCGCGTGACCTTGTGGAGAGCGCGCAGAGAGAGCCGGCAGCCACGGCGTTGGTTGCAAAGGGCCAGCCCACGTGCGTGAAGGCCACCGGCAGCGGGTTCTGCGCGTCCAGGAGGTAGTACGGCATCAAGAGGGTGAGGGCGGTGGACACGCCCACGTACATCAGCAGGCAGATGAGCAGCGAGCTCACGATGCCGATGGGGACGGCCTTCTGCGGGTTCTTCACCTCCTCGCCTGGACGGACGGACGGACGGACAGCGAGCCATAGTTCAGATTCATTTGAGCAGTGCCTAAGGGCGCCACTAGAGGGCGGTAGCACTCTGAAAATGGTGCTTCCTCTTCCGTTTCTCGCAAAACGTCGTTTATTCTTTGCCAAGATTGATTTCTGTTTTGAATAAATACATTTGCACCCACCTGAAGTGGCGATACATTCAAAGCCAATGAAGGCGTAGAAGCAAGTGGCGGCCCCGGAGAAGACCCCCGTCCAGCCGAAAGGCATGAAGCCCCCTGCGCCCAGACTTTCCTTCAAAGACGAATTATTTGTTGCACTGAAAAAGCACAAAAGCTCATCAGCGGAGCGCATTGGATTACGTTTGCGGCCAACGAAGTCGCTCACTTAGGTGAGGACGCCATAGCGGCGGCGCTCAGGATCTCCTCCGGGTCCACCTTCCAGTTTTTGCCATCCCCTTTGATCATCCCGCTGACCATTACGGTTATGAGAACCAAGATGTTGATGCTGGTGAAAATTTTGCCCACCAGCGCAGACTCCTTCGCGCCAAAGCCGAGCAGGCCTGGAAACATTCAATTGATGCAAATAATCAATCCATTTGGAGAGAAAGGTCACATTTATTCGAGTGTGTTTTTGGAGCCATTGCGACCTGTCAAAACGAAGATGAGACAAACTGAAAAGACGTCGGCGTATTCTGACAGGACGCCAGGCAAGTTCATGGGCAAGTTGCTTTTGCTCCACCTCCCGATTTTGCCTCCGATGAGCGTGTCGAAAGTGGCGCTCCACGTTTTGGCCACGCTCGAAGTACCTGAGGACAGAGGAGACAAATGAACTTGGAATGCAAGCGGCCATTCTTTGGCGAAATGTCTCACCGATGGCATACGACATGAGGAGGTTCCATCCGGTGATGAAGGCCAGCAACTCTCCGGCCGCCACATAACTGTAAAGGTACGCCGAGCCCGTTTTGGGCACGCGGGCGCCAAATTCGGCGTAGCACAGGCCGGCCAGGATGGACGCCACCGCCGCAATGAGGAAGGACAGGACGATGGCGGGTCCCGAACTTTCTTTGGCCACGTTGCCGGCCACCACGTAGACGCCGGCGCCCAGCGTGCTGCCCACGCCCAGCGCCACCAGGTCGAAGGTGTTGAGGCAGCGCGACAGGCGGGTTTCTTCGCTGCTGGAGTCCACCACCTTGACGCGCACCAGCTGCCTCCCGATGCGCTTAAGGGCTTCCAGAATCATGGCACCCGAGAGATGGGATGTTGCCTGTTGGCAAAATGAGACAGATTTGTGCCAAAGAATTGGGTAGGACCACACACACAAAAAAAAACCAAGGGGCCTACACTGAATATATGGCTAACTTTAGCTCTCTCGACATCTTGTTTTTTACATTGTCAAAAGTAACAATTGACAGTCAGGCGTGGATGGTACCGATGTTTTCAAACGTAGAAAGGACTATTAAAGGGCCAGCAGTAAAATAAATAAGGTCATCAAATCAAAAAGTATAGATACCTGAAAATTCTACTGAAGCGCAGGAAGAAACGATTTGAAGATAGCCACTGCTTTCTACTGCTCTGAGGTGTGAAATGCAGAGCGTTCATATCGTGATTCATGCAGGAGCCGAAAGGGGAAGGAAGACTCCAGTTGGCTTCGACTTCACTTTGAAAATCCTCCAACACCCAAGTTGATTGCGTCCAGTGAGTGCGGTAGATGCCATCTTTCTACCAATAGCTAGACCCCTGGAACTAATAACGCTGTATAATCAGTCATCAGGATCATGTCTTTTGAACGTTTCTCTAGCTTACTTTGGACGTAAGATAAACAAACCCAAGCTGCCTGCCTTATTTTGATTCCGAGTAAGCGTTGTTTTTGGCGCCACCCTGAGGAGGAAAGCCCACCTGCAGGGGCTTACTTGGCCGGAGCCGACTTCCAGTACAGCTTCAATGAGAGCGGAAATATAAACTTCGTACTTATTTCTCCTTTTGCATTTCCTCGCTCTATGTGTAAGTTTGCAACGAGAGGCCCTGGGACGTGTCGTATCACTGACGTCAGTCATTTCAAAGCTGGCGATAGCCTTCATGCTGACGCTCAGGTAAGAGCGTGCGCCCTTTTGCATCCGCACTTTCGTCTTTTACGCAAGCCATTCGTAGGGTGTGTACCATTCAAAAGATGCGTCATTGGTGATAAATGCAGTCTACCGATTGAATAGAACGAGACGTTTGAGATCATGCGGGAATAGCGAAAATGTCGAGTTGGACTGTAATTACCGTTTTCCAACAACAGATGGCGGTAACGACAAGGAAGTGGCTCTTCATCAGATTCCTAACGCTTTTATAGCTGCTCATCTAATGGAACGAGGAAAGAGATGAAGGTTGCGAGATGGCACCATTTAATATTCCACACTGCAAAAACAACACTTGCAATGAGGTCCAAATATCCTTTCACATTCCATAATATCATTTCTGTGCAAATTACAGCATGTTCATCACTACAATGCCCCAAGTGCTGGTAAATACTGTCACGGTGTCACCTTCTTAGCACAAGAGTACCCTTAAAAACACCTTGAAATGTCGATTGTGACCTGCTGTACATGAAAACAAACTTTTGCATGTATCCTGGTGCATTCAACATTGACTGATGAGCCTCCTGAAAAATTAAGGGGGAAAAATATCAGAGGTTTGACAGCAGTTTCGCACAACCCCAAAGGTTTTTGCTGCTTCTGCCCAAGACTACGGTGTATTTTCAGGGTCCCCACTAAGCAACTTTGCCGAGGCTGTTTTGAAGTCTTGGCAAAGTGCGAGTGAACCTGACGGCAAACAATTTTTAAGCAATTCATCAAGACAATACGTGTAAAGGAAAGAAGTCGCACCCACACAAAGAAAACATACATCAACATCCAAAAGTGCAAAAAATAATTCCATCATCGATGAGACCGTGTGCGTGCGTGCGTGTGTGTGTGTGTGTGTGTGCGTAGGCCTCTAATAACAGTAATTGATCTCCTCATTGGCCAGCACAAGGGCAGTCCGACAGGGGATGTACACCTGGGGAGGAAAAAGGTCAACGTGTTAATAGTGGCTACATAGTGCGAAAAGCACCCCCCCTTCCTTCCCAACGACAATAAAGAAATCTACCTAAACATTGAGAAGTGATAGTGACTCGTGTTGAGGCCACACATTTTGGAGTATGCGATAAAAAAAATAAAAATGAAAAAAAAAGCAGACGAAAACGCATAAGCCATTCGTATCAAGATGAAAGCCGTCGTGCAAGCTAGTTTCGTATCGAGGAGATGGTTCAAAATAAGAATAAGTGAGCATGTAAAGATCACGTAGACAACGGCAACCGACGCATTTATTTTGAGAACAAGGCGTGTGCCACTAATCAGCTCTTTGATCAACCGGTTTGATATTCCGCGCACGCTCGGCGGGCCAAGAGCCACCGAGCGCCATTAGTCATCTCATGAAAAAGAAAGAAAACAGTCAGGCGGACATAAAACGCCCTTCGATTTCCCCACAGAGTTAGCGGCGCCGGAGCGAGAGCCGAGCCGAGCCGAGCCGTAAACAATTAAATGGGGCACTGCGCTTGGGAGCTGCTGCTGCTGCTGGGTCATTTTGGCGGCCGCTCGCCCGCCCGCCCGCCCGCCCGACACCGGTCACACTGGCGTCCCATTACGTTTCATTCACAAAACTAAAGTCGAAGCGTTTGTTTTGTACTCCGCCTCCCTCACTTTCCCGGCTGGCTAACGTGGCCTTTCACCCAAGAGGCTGCCGAGGTAGGGGAAAAGTTGCTCCTTGATGAGAAAGCAAAGCAGCAGCATCCTTATCTGCTTAGTGACGAGGTTCACGTCGAGTTCATGTAAACAAAACTGGCGCCTTGAGTCGTTCCCCTTTTTAGCTCTTCTCCACGCCGCACATGAAAAGGTAGCACGCTGAATAATTTACATTCTTTATGTCGGCAAATGCAGCGAGCGGATTCTAATGAGGAGCCAGAGTTGTTTGTTTTTTTTATAATATCTTGGGTGAAAATGCTTTCATTTGGCACGGAGGAAGATCCGAGGAGCTGACGGGGCAGCGTCGGTCGGCTAACGTGGCGTGACTTTGCTTTAGCCTTCGGCGCAGTGCGGACAACCTGGAACCGACGAGTACCTTCATGGAATGGGCACGTCCGTTGAAGGGCTGCGGCTCCGAGAAGAACTCGGTGCCGTGGTTCAGCCGCCCGTGGCCTCCGTACGTGGCGTCGTCACTGTCCAGCTTGATTTTGTACCTGGCGCGCCGCCGTTAAGGGAAGTGAAGCCACAACTGGAGGCAAGGCAGGCAATTAAGTCATTCCATTTATTTATTTATTTTTTTTTAATAATGTTTATTTATTCATCTATTTATTTATTTTATTTGAATTCATTTGGTATTGTGCAAGGTAACGGCTCTTATGAATGACGAAAGCTCATTACCGGTGCGACACGCCTACTGAGTGGCGCGGAGTTTCGCATTTATTTTGTCAATTCTTTTTAGTCGTCCTCATCTCCTCGACCGTAGCAGACTTCAGGGCCTCGCGTGAGCGCTTCGGATGCAATTCCGGTGAAATCCAAACAAGCCCGTTTGCCTTTCCCAGTCAAGACGCAGCCCTGACAAGGTGCCTCCGAGGCCAACCGGCCGACTAAGAAACGGCTCGAGCGAGAAAGCCGGAGGCTCGGCGGAAAAACAACATAGCCCGTACGTGAGCCGAGTCTCCGAACGATCCGCCGACACATCTATTTGCTTTTCCAATCTAGCGGGCGAGCCCGGGAAGACATAAGCTCGTCCATCACGCGCACAAAAACCCTCCAAACTGAGCAATCCAATTTGTGCGGCTGCAAGCGGCGACAAAACAAGTGCAATCAAAGAGACGACTTGAGAGGAGGGGCTGCGGAGAGGCGGAGTCCATCTCCACGCTAAGGACCTTGGGGAAAAAGTTGACGGGGTGGCAGCAAAGAGGGATGAAGATGCGATCCGGTGCGCACTCCACTGAGCTGAATGTCCTTGAAAAGTACTTTTGGGATGTTGCTTGCAAGGCGGGAGGCTCAAAGAACTGCTGGCCTCACGTAAGCGCTCAAACAATGACATTCAAGACCCTCCAAAAAATTCTAAAGTTTGCAACTGGCATCAAAATAATATGGCTAACATCTAATAGACTGGGGCTGCTTTGATTCTTCAGGACCTGGACAATGAACGTGCTGTGCTATTTCCCCCCCCCCCCCCCCAAAAAATGCTTCAGGTTTTACAAAGAAAACCTGAATGTCTGTTCAGGAAGGAAGACAAGTTGATGAAGTAAATCCACGTCTCGCGCTGCAATTTCTACTCGTCGATGGCCGCAATCACAGCAGCCAAATTGGGCTTCCCCCTCCCTCCCGGCTTATTGGACAAAATCGATAAGCGTTCCTCCATCTTGGCTTTTGATTGGCACTCATTGATGGGAATGCAAAGACATACTCCCTCAACAGTCCGCGCGCCAATTTGAGGAGGCGCTCAGACGGACTAACGGGGCTCGCAACGGCCGTGTTGTTCAAAGCAGGAGCACGAGCCAGTCCAAAGGTCTTAAAACATCTGCATGTCCCGGCGCCGCCTTCACACACACACACGGATGGATACACTACCGCACAAAGACCAAGTTCCAAACTTGCACTCTCTCTCTCTCTCTCTCGCTCACTCAGATTGGACGCTGTATAATGACATGGAAGGCCTCGCTCACTTTGAAAACATCAAAAAGCCAGCAGCGAGGCGATTAAGTGCCGCGGCTTCACCCCGTCAAGAGGTTGTAATTACTCGGCGTCAAACACGCTGGCGATTAGCGCTCGATATTAAGAGATTAGCAGCTGCCGCTGTTGTTCTTTTTCTCCCCCTCCCCATCTGCAAATAAACACCACGGCCATGTTTGCCTCCTGCTGCGCCGCTTTTATTTTTATCCTCGGCACGCCTTTTGTCTCCAATAATAAGGCACGTAACGCGCTCCAAACTAAGTACGGATCCAAACGTGCAATCGGCTTTCGGAAGCGGCAAACAATTTCGCCCGTAGAAACGGCGAATTGCACTCAAGTGTCCCGCTGAATGACTTTAAAGGGGATGCCAGCTATTGGCATCCTTCAAAATCAGCTTCTGGCTCTGCTCTGGCATTGCCGATTAAAGGCACCAAAAGTTGCCAGAAAAGCAATGAGTGAATCTTTTTCAAAGTCATTTCCCCCCGATATTGCGTTGAACATGAGCACCGTTTGGAGGAGAGCTGCAAAAGGATACTTGCCCGGCGCCTGCACGGCCACCTTGTAGTGCTGGAAGCTTTTGCTGGGGTGGAAGTTGAAGACGAAGAGCACGTTGGCCCTGTCAAACACGATGACCTTGTCCTCCTGGTGCTTGGCGCTCACAAAGGCCTGCGGGAGGGAGGGAGGTTGGGAGGGGGGGACGCCGGCGCACGCCATGAATAGTCATCGTCGCGAGGATGACAATGCGGACTCCAGGTGGCCGTCGTCTCGGCTTGTCAGCCGATGTTAATGTTTCGTTAGCGGGCGTTATCAATGTCAAAGGCACGCTAAATAGAATGACGTCCCAAACAAGTGCAAAAGTACCATTTTGTTCGTTCGAGCCCGCTCGCAGCGTTTCGTTATTATTCCGGTGATGAATGAACCGGCTTAAAGTTGGAAAAACTGAAATGATTCGAAGGCTTAAGCAAGCGCGCGCAGGCAGGCAGCCAGGCAGGCAGGCGATGACTTGAGTTCAACTTTTCCCCACTTTGGTTACAAGCGCTTGGGAAATAAAAGTAGACCACTTGCAATCGATACGGAGGGGGGGCAGACGTGATTGTAATTATCCCGAGTTGGCATCGGAGGAAGACGACGAAGGCGGCGGCGGCGGTCAGGAGAGTAACAAGGTGAAGAGGCTCTCTCTTGCACGCGCGGCAAATCAATTACGCACACTGGCGCCTAATCCGATCAATTTACTCTGCGTTTACATCATCTCGCTAGCGCAGGGGAGGGAAAAAAAAATGGTCTAAGCGACGCTATTAATTGAAGAGCCGCGATGGCGGATGAGAGCTCAATCCCAGCGAGAGGGAACCCTCGCCAAGGTCAACCTGACAGGCGGGCGGCCGGCGGGCGGGCGGGCGTTTATCTCCATCACAAGTTGGTGATGGCGACAAGTATTATTCAAGTCAAAAATGATTTGCTAACAGAAAAAGGGATTGTGATGCAACAACGGCCTGTCAAGACCACTGCACGTTTTTTTTGTGCACCACCCTTGCCAGTTCCTCAGAGCAAAGTTTTTCAAACAGCCTTTCCTGTATTTGGATGAAAAGCGTTGAGCCACTTTTGCACGCAGCTTCATTTTTGCCTCGTCAGCGCCATTCACGGCTCGGAGACCTTTGAAAGCGAAGACCGCTGTTGTCTGCCCCTGCCTGCCAAGGCCTTTTGTCTGCCATGTAAATAATTTTTTTTTTTAGCGGATATAATTTGCAACCGAACATGATTTTGGGGCGGTGCTGCGTTGATGGTGTTGCGCAAGACCATCAGAAGGTAGTAAGCTTTGGCAACTTGCTGAATTGGTTGGCCAAACGAGAAATACGATGGTGGTGTTGGATATAAAAAAAAAAAAAAAAAGAGAGAGAAAAAAAAGCCTTACCGGCGGGGCGGCCAGCCAGCCGTACTTGTCCTCGGTGCGGTTCATGTCCCGGTCAAAGTTGTAGAGCTGCCGGTAGCGCAGATGCTCCGTCTGCAACAGGTTGAACTGCCGCCGGGCGTAGTGGTAGCTCTCGTTGTTGCCCTCTCGGGGGAAATCCAGCCACTCGGGGTGACCAAACTCGTTTCCTGCCGCACGCACGCACGCACGCACACAAATAGAGAGCGTCATTAGCGCAGGCGCTGCCGTTTGGGGCTTTTTTCAAGTAAGCGACCTGCGCGCGATCCCCACGGAGCGTTCCGCTTTTTAAGTTCAGCGCCCAGCTTTTCTTTCTGCTTGTTATTTGGGAGCAACCTAGCCCTGAGCACTTCCTGTTCCTGCTCCATTTGGAAAGATGATAAAAACAAGATGGAGCCTTTTGTGGCTGTAGCTCCATTAGAGACTTTCAAGGTCTGATTTGTGCGGTACCAATTCAAACCGGACGCCGCTGTTCTGCTAATACGTATGAGTTCAGACCTAGATAGTGAGTGCTTCTTCTCTCCGTACTTCTTGTAGATAACAATACAAAGCAAAGAATTATAATCATTGATAATTCTCATTCGTTGTTGAATAAAGTCTCCCAAGACATCTTGCTCTTCAACTAAGGTTCCACTGTGCGGAATTTGCTTCTGGAACGTCAAGTATTGCTTGAAATGCACGGAGTGACACAAAGTCCCGCGAGAGCATTCAGCGGCAAAACAGCCGCCACGGCGCTCGCTCTGCTCTCCCTTCACAGCCAGAGATGACTTCATGAATCCATCAGCCGATGTCACGTCCACGTCGTAAAAGAACAGCAGGCCGTCACTGAATCGGCGGCGAGGCACGTGCGGCCGGGCCGGCCCGCAATAGCTGCCGCTTGTTTACCCCCACCTCCGGGAAGAGCAAAGCAAACGATCAAGGTAATAGGAGCAAGCGGACGGAAAGGAGATTGACAGCAAGCGCTAATGAAATTCATTATGTGCCACTTAAAGGAGTCGCAAACAATAAGGCCTGCTCTGTCAGCCAGCGCTGCGGCGACTTGTGGCCAAAGTTCCATCAAAGCAGGACACAGTCGTCGGTTGCAGCGTGTGACTCACCGTGAAAAAGCCAACCGTAGGTGTCAAACCCGAGGCCCGGGGGCCAGATACGGCCCGCCACGACCAATTGTGCATCGACTTCATGCGTCGGTACTGAAATTGCAAATTGTCTTCACTTTTGAAAAATAGAGAGATGCATGCCATGCATCTTTTTCAAATACAGTTTTTATTCGACAAAAATGCGTTTGACACCTCTCTCCACCTTAAAGTGAACGAAAGCCAACCCCAAACTTAAACTTAATCTTACGAACTTGAACACAAATGTATGGAGCACGTGACCTTGGGCCAAACCAAAGCCTTCACCGCACCTCTCTTAACTCCAAGCCGACATCCAAACCACGAGCGCACACATTGGAATGAGGATTTGCGTCAAATCTGCAAGCCTTTTGTCATTCCGGGAGGATGACGAGTAATAAGGTGCGGATTGATGCAGAGCCGCATAAAAGCCTTTCATCTCCGCTTGAGAGAAACGGATTGGACACACCTCCGCCAGGTAATTGTTGCTCTTTCCTCACCAATCGTTCCTCCCCGTACGCCTCCATTGATCACACACGTAATTGCCTTCTTCCCCACGGCCAAAAGAAACCAAATCCGCGCTTATATAAAAGCGTTTCATAGTAGACGACAAAGGGGAAATGTTGAGAAGTGCTCATCGACATCTTTCCAGGTCCAAAAAGCTTCATTTGAAAACGATGACGAGAACCCTTATACAAGACCGTGTACATTTGATATCAACCTTTCTGGTCCCTAATGAGAAGTACGTCAAGTGGAACGCTCCAGTTTCAGATAAAAATACGGCGCCGCTGCGTTATCACGGGCGGCCATGTTTACACGGGGTTACGTCAGGCATCTCATTAGCGCTCAAAGGCAGACGCGCATCAGATAAGCGTCTGACAGTGACACGGTCCCCTCAGTAATTAGCCGCCGCGATCAATGTGTTTACCGCAGGAGGGATTTCTGGCAAGAGGGGAAGATCAATGAGGGCCGTGGCCAGGCCAGAGCAGAGCAGGCCAGAGCAGAGCAGATTGGCGACGGGGAAAACAACAACAAAAACTTCCATGAGCCCACAGCACTAGTGATGCCGACCCACTATTAGCATGTCAAAGGCCTCTGTGAGCGTTAAGCTAAGCGGACATGGCAAATAAATGCTTTTGCTTTTGCATTCACAACATGTTTGACATGGAATAGCTTGAAGAGACTTAATGAACTATTTACTACTTTGAATAAAAATCATTTCATTGGTTGACGGATGTTACAGTCCGAATCATTTTCAACTCACTTGTGTTCATACTGAGGGCAAATCACTTCAAAAATAGTTACTGCCATTCTTATTTGAATGAATATTCTAATGGTACGCCTGAAACTTTGTGTCCACGTTTGGGCCGTGGCCGAGCAAACATACTTTGCTGATAGTCTACCGATCCAACAATCAATATTATAATTCAATTCAGTCCGAGATGGACTTCTTTAAAAAAAAAAAAAAAAAGAGAGAGCAAGGCTTTAACATGGCAGACACCGGGAGAAGTTTCCGGTTGGGTAATTTTGCCCCGTAAATCCGCAAGGTTATCAGCAGTCCCCGCGAGCTGTGAAAGTCAGCCGGCGCGGCGCGGCGCGAGGTGTGCTGATGTGGCGATAAAGAGCCGCCAGGCGTTTCACGGCTGCCGTTAATGCCATCCACGACGTTACAGTATCCATCTCGCAGCGTCGCTCACGGGTAAATAAACGACACTTTCCGAGCTGGGCAAATTGATTTGCTAGCTCAAACTATATTTGCTGTGCCTCAGCACCGGCAAGTAGACTCTGCCTTCCTTCATTGATCTATTGACACGTGGCGTCATCGCACCTTTGAACTGACTTGATTTCTTTTTGTTAGACCTCGAATTACTGTCAAGGATTGTTTTGGCCTTTTCAAGAAGTAAACGGCAATCAATTGAGTTTGACTTTTTTTGCACAAGATAAAGAATGCGAGGAATGTGATATTGTCTGTCTATATGTGTTGCGCCACCAATTGAGCACAGGATGACTGCTTGAAGTTAACTTAGCTTCACTTTAATATTTGCCTTAATGATGTTTCAATTGTCAACCATGCTCTTTGCGATATAACTTCCTTTCCGTTTATTTTGCGTCTTCTTAAACAAAGGCTTTAACTTTAGCTCATGATGAATGTTATCAGGCCACGATAAGCGCTACCCCTGTAATGAGGCCGACCGACAGCAGCTCTCACAGGAGAACAATCTGCTTTTTCTTTTCCCCTGCCTTTAATTCAGCCGCCTTGACGTAGCCGTGCGCTTCAAACGCTCGTTGACAGAATGAGGAGCGCGTCTGAAAAGCGAACCGCCGCCGCCGCCGCCTCGCTCGTGTCGTCACCTCGCGGGTGCTTGATTGATTATTGCAGCGGTGCAAAAAAGTATAAAAGGTCAATGCGCGTTTCCCGCACTTGCATAATGACTCACGATAAGCTGCGGATTTGCAATACATTTTGGAAATGTGACGGAAACTCCGGCCGGGGCTAAAGGTTAAAAAACCTTTGAAGACTGTTTTTCTAATGTCAAGTCAATTAGGTGAGATTGATCAATGGAGCTTATTTGGCAAAACAGGAATGCTATCGATTTGGAATCAATGTAGCCGGGGTAAAAGCGAAGATCAGCAGGACGCGACTTCTAGCGAGTGTGTTCAATCTTCCTCAAACATTCAAAGATTGATTGCCTCCCCGTATGCAGCTCCAAAGTTGAATACAGTATGATAGCAGATATCAAAACATCGTTTAACTTGCTTCTCAAATTTTCTACGGCTGGCGCGAGCGAGGTGCGCTGATGTCATGATAAGCACCTAGCGCCGATTGAATCACTCCAGTTTCTCCTCAGTCAGAGAAGCTAAGGAGGCCGCACGGCCGGTCAGCAGGTGGCGCTAACAGGCAATGGATGCCGTGCCTTCGCTGTATTTACATGAATCCAGAGAGCACGCACGCACGCACGCACGCAGAGACCAAGGTCAACGTGTGACATCTTTAATTAATCTTTAATGTCTTTAGCAGCAGGGCATTTGGAATTTGGCTGGACTGCACACCCAGCGGTGCAAAATGGCACTCAAACACTGTAAAGCTACACTGATGCTAATCTATGACTCACTGGTGGTGACTTGTTTCCAAATGTAGCCACGAAAGCTAGTGCTCGCCCCCCCCCTTCCTGATGGGATTAAAGTAAGGAAAATGCAGACTATTTCCTGATATTATATCAATTAGGATTTGTCTTATTAAAGTTTGGTTCTTGCTCTGAGGGTAAGAAAAAAAAAAAACATAGAGAGACTTGGGATTTTCACATCTAGCTGCTCAGGGTAGCCTGCTCAGCAGGACGTTGGCAAGATGACTCACCCATGAAGTTGAGGTAGGCTTCGCCGCCCAGAGCGTGCGTGAGCAGGCGAATCATCTTATGCAGCTGCATGCCGCGATCGATGACGGGCGTCATGGGAACCAGCGAGCTCATATTGGTGTACATCTCCTTGTCCATCAGCCAGAACGCCAACGTTTTATCCCCGACCAGGGCCTGGAAAATTGAAACGGAGTCCGGGCATCGTGAGCGCAAACTCAAAGCGAGCTATGTCATGACACGCTGTGGAAAACAAACAAACAAACAAACAAACCAAACCAAAAATCAAAAAGGTAACCTGGTCGTGACTTTCCGCATAGGCGATGCTCTTTTCACCGTAGCGCCTGTTGATCAGCGTGTGGACAATGTTTCCTACGTCCCATTCTTCATCCTTAAACTCCTTCAGGATCTAAAGCATGGGATGGATAAATAAATAAATAAATAAATAAACAAAGGTGACGATAGACGAGCCCGAGGGATCCGTTTGGGGCTTTGTGACTGATGTCCACAGGCGGGCTATTACAGCTTGAAGGCATTCTGGAGTTTGCTCTGGGTTACACTTCTTTCTCAGATCAATCTCTTGTTGTGACATCTCTATATCTGCACTGTGACTTATGTGTGCTCGCTGAATGGCTTTAATGGAGTTTTTAATAACTCCTCCGCAGCCCATGGGCGGCGAGGTGGCACCAGAAGACGGGCAAGGTCACAGCCTTTCATCCAAACGCGGGGATTCCGCAATAAATCCCAGCAAAAGGAATCAATGGGCAGACGGCGGCCGGGCCCACTCGCGGGAATCATTTACAACAGGGGTCGCGACGGCTAATACGGTGTTCCCGCGACACCCGCCATCACGCGCTTCATCCTTCGCCCCTCACTATTTTTCGGAAGCCAACGTCATCCTCGTGAAGCTCAGAGCAAATATTGAACCTCTGAACATGACTATGTGCTCTGTTGGTAAGCGTTGCAGCTCTGTTTGCTGGTCTAAGGTATTTTAGTATGCTAGCACTAAGCTAGCTATTGTTATATGCTCACTTTGTATGTGTTGCTGCTCCATGTTTGTTGCTTGAAAGTTTATAGTGATGCTAATTTTGTTCGCTCGTTAATGGCATTTCACAATACGTTAGCAATAAGCTAGTGGACTTTCACAACAAAACGATATCATCCCAAAATGTTGACATCTATACTTTTCTTTTGTGGCATGCGTCACTTTTACCATACTTGAAAATCAATAGATTGAAGCAAGCACGCACGCTTGACCTCTTAAGAATTGCACACGTGACAAAGGCGCAAAAGGATACGTTTAGAAATCGGTTAAGCGGGAGGGGTCAAAATCAATTTTGGTCTCAGGTATGATATGTACGTATATTTGCCACTGTAAATCTTCAGCGTTTGCAACAAGCAGCTCCTTAAAGGGAATAAAAGCGACTTTGGCTGGAGCTCCCGGTGATGGACGTCCGGCTTGACGCGGCCGGCACGTAGCAGGCAGGCGGCGAGTCCATCCCGGTGACAAGCTTGAAGCGTGCCGGCTGACATTTGCCCTGACATCTGAGTGACAGCTGAGGAAACCTTTATATTACTCTACAGAGCGGTAATCCTCGGAGCAAAGGGGAGTAAATTGTGCCGATCAATATGTCCCAGATGAACCGGCCGCTGCGGCGAAGTAGCGGGGCTCTTGGCTTTCTAGATTTACTGTATATATAGATATCCACGTTTCACGTTCTTAGCCTTGTGGGTCCATCTGAGTCGGTGAAGGACACGTCAGCCAATAAAGGGCTTCACACAGGACTGTTGCAGTAGCTCGGTTTGACAGCATATTAAGTTCATAAACACTCTTTGTCACAAACAGAGTTGTTTACTGTCAACTTGGCTGCCTCGCCATCACCAACATACACTTGCATATACATGTTACATACGTGCAAGTCACCTTGAGTAATGAAAGCAGCGTTTCAGACAAACGGACAGTATGTAAGGCCGCCCCGGCAACTCGCATGACTGCACCATTCAGTCACTCCGAATCAATCCCTGCAACCTCAGCAGTGCTTTGGGAGCAATTACTCGGGTAGCGGGGAGCCACCGGCTCGACGACCACCGGCTCGACCCGGACCCCCGAGCCCTCTCGGTGCCGCCGACCGACCGACCGACCGACCGACCGCCCGCCCGCTCTACTTCATCAATGGTAATGAGCGGCGGCGCAACAAATCTTGCTTTTACAAGCCGGCTGTCAGCAGCCCAGCCAAAGAGCGCTTGGATTAATTAGGCAGGGATGGAAATAAAATGTGGAGGATAAAAAGAAAAGAAGTGAAGCTTTATGAGCTATTCTAGCAACCTTTCGTGCGGTGGCTCTCAAAACAAGGTTCCCGGACCTTCAGAGGTTCACACCAGTCTGCATACTAATTTGCAATAAACTCTTTATTGTCAAGGCTCATGTTGTAGGATGAGTTTAAAATGAGCACCTTCACGTGTAATACTTACACCAACCAAGCGAGTACATTCATGTCAGCCTATTTTTATAAAACTATTCAAGTCCCTACAACACAGCGACATCTTCTTCCATCAAACACGGCGGCCCGGGTGGGTCATTATCTACTAAAAATCAACCTCGCGGAGCGACAGCGAGGTCAAAGCGAGACGCGGCGTAAACAAGCAATTTTGATAAGCGCCGTCTAATTGAAAGCGCTTCCGCCGTGATGGACGGCGCAAAGAAAAAGTTGGCAGAAAGAAACGTGTTGTTTTCATTCAATTAAAATGACGACGGCGTCTTTGGAGTCGAGAGAAGCCGAGGGATGAGGTACAATTCTCCTTTCTTATTGCCACCGCAAACTGGTCCAATTATAACCGCGCTGCAGCTGGGGAGGTGGAGGCCATTTTTTCTTTTTTTTGTTTTGCACTAGTCAAAATTTACAACACGTGACTAATGCTTCTTAGACAGATGCTGGAAGCATTGAGCCTATGCCGACTTGGAAATTGCTGAAATTCGGGCCGGCCCGATTCTCAATATTTGGATCCCCCTCGCTTTTTCCGCCCGCCGCTCCTCCTTATTGAGAGATCTTCATTTTCCGCCGCTGCTAAACGAGTCGGATGGAGTGAGTCACCGGCAGGACAGAACCCAGCGTGACGCCAAGCTTGCGGCACCGAGGGACTCGGCGGGTACAAATGCGAGGCTATAAATAACGCTGTCCAAGTGTGTCTATCTTTCTTTCCTTGGTGTTAACAACGTTCCCTAAAAGCCTGGAGAGAGCGTCATACATCACATGGTTGTATCAAGATCAAGCGCTTTGGTGCACTTTGCAGATCCTCGCACAATTGCGCTAATTGGCATACATGGAACAAATACGTGCCAGTGGAATTTCTGCAACGGAGAACTCGTTTCCGTTTGTTGACTTTTTTTTTTTTTTTTTTGTCTAAGAGCAGAACAAAACAAAAAAACAATTCAATTGTTTTCCCACAGTATTGTGATATTTTGAAAAATATCTTCAATCCGAGTTACAGATGCAAAAGTGTGCAGCTGATATTTAGCGCAGCGCAACTATCCGTAACAAGATGCAAGCAGCTTTTTCTTTTTTTGCATAGAAATTACGCACCGCGATGGCTTTTCAACCCGTTGCTCATAAACAATGTTTTTTGGGGTTTTTTTCACGCCGGGGCAGCCCATTAAGTACTTCAGCATGGGCACTTTGGGCTGAAGAGGCCAGCGAAAGGGTGCTTCAGCACTTGTTGTGCGGAAGGACGTCGGCGGTATCCCGTGCCAAGAATTCCCCATCTGGTGCGTGAACAAGCGCCGAGTGGTCAATTGTAACTGTCCGACGTTGTCAAAATGACAACAAAAGGATCCATTACAAACAACAAAACTAGCGGCGGGCGGGCGGGCGGTCGGGCGGCCAGAGTAATTGCCGCTGGTCTGGTTTTGATGTGGCCGAGCACGTCGCCGCAACCGGCACCATCGTAAAACATTTATTTTGGACTCATAAGATGTAACAGCAGGCGAGGAAACGTGCGCGTCTGATGGCAGGTTTAGCCGTAATCGCCCTCTTTGAGAAATGCTAGTCGTTGGGAGCAACACATTTGTTTTTCCAGGCAATAGGTCACGCCATGAAAGAGGTTGGCCTAGATTTACTCCCATGACCTTGCATCATGTACGGTTTATCAATGATATTCACTTACGTGAATAGTTCTTTCTCACAGTCATTGGGAAATTGCAATGTGGGTGCGAGTACTTTTGTTATTCAGGTGCACGTGTTGTGACATTCCGTGCGGCTCCGCGACCAGATGACCTTGGCGTTCCACGCCGAGGAGAATACGGCAGAGTACGTCGACGCGCCAGCGGGCGCTAATTAGCCAGTCGACGGCAAGGTCACAGCGAAGGAAGAGGTCGAACGAGAACAACCGCGTCTCGTCACCCAGACGTCCTTTGTTTGAGGGGATGAAGAATGACCTTCCCATTCAGGCGGGAGGTGGGATTAAACATGAAACTAAATAAATGAGTGCCGCCTTAATAATAAAAAAAAAAAAAGATGAACAAAGAGCTCGTTGGTGGAAGATTAAACCTCTTCCACCGCTCGGGGGCGAGAAAAAGAAAATACTCAAGTGCTTGGCGCACGAGGAGACTTTTGATCGCATTAGCTGGGAGAAAAAAAAGCCCGCACTCGTTGACAGCGTGCAAACATCCTGCGAGAACTAACGCCACCACGATGTTGCAGACAGATTGACTTTCATCCTACTTTTGAAGCGGCGCAGGTGCATTTGAAAACAACGTGGCATAGCTCATCTTACCTGAATCCACTTATCGGGGATGGCCATCGCCAGACGGTAATCAAAACCCAGGCCGCCTTCCTCCACTGGCCTGCACAGAGCGGGCATGCCTGACACATCCTGCAGAAAAGTTGCCATTTTTAGTTTGGAGAGACGTAAAGACGCCCGCCGGCAACGAGCCTCGGCGATGCTACAGAGCCAATCTTTCCGTCGAGTTTGATCATGGGAAGGGCTAAAGGCCATTAAGTGATAATCCTCCGGTGGTTAACTTTTAGTTTGTCGCTTTTATAAGCTGTCAGTCAAAAGGTACCCTTTCCACTTAATTAACGTTTTGGAGCGAGCGAACGGGCGGGCGGGCAAAGTTTGACCCTGGATGATTTTCCATTTGCATGCCTTCCTGCGGGAACATTGTTTGGGAATGCCAACAAATGAGAAGGTCAAAAAGCGTCCCCGGCGCCGATCCTCCCAGGATCCTTGGGCCGACCGGAGTGACATCTCATTGCCTTTTCGCATTTCTTCCTAATTACTGCAATGAATACGCCGCGGCCGCTGATGAAGCGACTCCTCGCTAATAGCCGCCGCGGGGCGCCGCAAAAGACGACGACCTCTACCTCGGCCACGGTGATGCAGTCCGGGTGCAGCTTGTGCAGGATGTGATTGGCCAGCATCAGGTACACCAGCGAGTCCTCATCCACGTGGAGGCCAAAGTACTCGCTGTAGTCGCCCGAGAAGGCCACGCCTGAGGAGGAAAACGGAAGCATTTTTCAACAGCTCGACGGCGGCCATTTTCACTTCTCACCGATGCCGTGGTGGTGGTACAGCATGGAGGTGACGCCGTCGAAACGGAAGCCGTCAAACTTGTACTCCTCCATCCACCAGCGCAGGTTGGAGAGCAGGAAGCGCAGCACTTCCCAGCTAGCAACACACGCACGCACACTCAAGGTCAGACACGGCCGCGGCTTTGAATTATTCACACGTCCTCAACGTGCACTTTGAACACTAGAAATTAATTTCAACCGCTGCGGGACATTCACGTATTGATAAGCAAAGCGTCATCGTGTCGCAGGCGAGGCGGTGGCGGGCAGGAGGCCTTTTCATTAGCCTGTCATTTGTCTTTTCTTGGAAACAAGCAGAGGTGGCTTAAGTTATGGACTATGTTCAAGTTGGGCTTTTATTAAGTTGCACAGGGCAACCAAGATGACTTCTGAGAAGACAATCAGAACAGGCAAGTACAACCAAAAAAATGGAATATGAACAATGTAAAACAAAACAACCAGAACCGGAGCCGGAGCCGCAGGTCAGATTGACACGGCGGCATATCGCGGCTCAAATTGGATTGAGAAACAACAAAATGGTCGGGAATCAACTGAGCCAAATCCATGAAGCGCACATTAGAATTCAGGTCAGTGCTTTTAATGGCGTTTAGGCCAGCGGAGAGAGCCCCGAAGGCCCACCGCAGAGAAAATGTTGCTTTTGGCTCTTTTCTCAAAAGGCCCACTTCCTTTTCAACGGATGTCTCCATGGCAACACGCCAAAGATTTGCTCACGTAATGAGCGCCAAATGAACGACACCCGCGAGCGACGCCCATTAAAGTGCGAGTGTCTGCAATTTTGCAACATGGGTACCAGACTGAGAACGGTTGCCGAGGCTCGCATCTAAGCCAAAACCGGTTCTGTGGACCAAAGCCAGAACAGAAATGAAAGCAATGTGCCGACGACGTACGGGTGGCGTTGATTATACATCACTTCAACCTGTGAAGGATGAGCAGAGGAAATGAGTGCCTAACGCCTGACTAAAAAAACAAAACTAGCTTTTGCACACGGCAGCAGAGCGAGTAAGCACTTGAACATTTTAGTGATGTACTGGGGCCATTTCATCATGTCAAAAAGCGGCAGCGGCAGCGGCAGCGGCAACGACCACCCCAATAACATCTCAAACTGCCACATCCATCCCCACACTTAAAGGTTCTTACTTTCAACAAGCCCCCCCCCCTTCCTCTCTAAAACACATCACCCCAGCAGCTTTTAACCGGTCCTGAGCCCTCCTCATCCTCAGGGATGTCTGACCCGGCCGGCCACGTGCTATCAGGTGCGACGCAAAATGTTATATCAGCGCCGAGAAGGAGCCCCGACCGGCGTGAGCAGTGGCCGGGCTGGGTCGGTGGGTGGGTGGGTGGTTGGTCACGCGGCGCCTGTGATAAATAGATTAGGTCCTTCACTCTGCCGCACAGAGCCAACAAAGACACGGCGGGCACGGTGCATCCTCCGGGGACGGAGATAATAACCAGCCAGAGCTCGGTGGGGGGGAGGGGTGGGGTCCGAGATGAAACTGTCCTGCCACATTAGGAGCCACGGTGCCATTCATCATCAAGCCCAATTACGGGCCGGGTGCTTGGCTCTGCGGTCGGGGATACGCGGCTCCATGAAGTCATCGCTCAGTTGGCGGCGGCGGCGGCGGGCGTTAACGCCGGAGCAAATTGCAAACTACACAGTGCTCTTGCTTAAGTGTAACACTGAAACATGGTTAGGGGAGCCCTAATGGAATGAAGCAGCGCTAATGGAGTCAGATTGCTGCCGCTGGAGCAGCCACGCATCCGAGGTCCAAACCAATGCAGTCCCCTCATTTGTTTGCGAGCACAATCGACTTACAACTTCCAAAATAAAGGATAGCGGGGTGTCACAATTGACACGGAGCGTCGCCCATGAAATGACCACCAGTGCTGGCTGGACCAATTTGGATTTGTTTCAGGCCAATGCCCATTCTGGTATTTGGCAGAATCCGAGTCTGATTCCAAAATATACGTATATCGTGATTGAAATAGGTTTCTCTACAAGCGCTGAGTCACCAATGAAATAACGGAGCGTTTCCTCCAGCTCATCTTCATGCGCAGTTGCCGCCGCTTATCGTGTTTTACTCCCCCCCTCCAGCTGAACGAACACGACGGCGACCCGTTTAATGCGATGCGCCCGAGTTTGCGGGCAGACGGAGGGAGGGTCAAGCTGTCACGACGGCAGAGTCAAGTTCTGGCACGGCCGCGGGTAAGAAAGCAAATGCACCTGCAATAATAATAAGTATAATCAATCATAAATATAACATGAGTATCAACTTTGTTGTATTCCAATTAAAAGTGTGAGGTGGACACAAGGTTTAAGAAAGTAGCAATTGGAAGTGACTTTTGCTAATCCCACTTTGGAGTCCCTCTTTGATCTTCCAAATCAAGCAGAGTTCATCACATTTCCAATTGCTTTCTTTAATAGCAGCCGAGGACAAATTTGGTCTTTGCGCTGGCCCTCTGCACGGATGATTATCAGATCTTTGTGGTTGAGAAAAACACAAATCGAGATGCCATCATTCTCCCTTTGTGCTCACACAGTGTGCGCTGCTTTCAAAGGCCGCTCTGGCGCTGGCTTCTTTTTCCTCCTATCTTAAGAATCCACAGGCACATTGAAGCGGAACACAAGCCAACCATCCCGGAGAGGTGGTCGGATTACGACTTCCTCAGAAGTCCCTCTCATCTGGAGCGCGCGTGGCGCCATCCTGCGAGGTTCGCCGTTCCCGGCCTGCCAAACGCGCAGCGCCTTGATTTACTTGGCTGCTGCCTCAAGGTGACTTTGGCATCTTTTAAAAGGTAATATAAATTAGGCTGACATGTTGTGAGCCTGGAATTTGGGGAAAAGGATTTATATCTGCTAAGAAAACAAAATATCCTTCCGTGTGTTCAAGGGCAGTCGAGCCGGACGCAAATGCTGCGGAAAATTGAAATGAATAATTTATCCGCTTCAATATTTTAGAAATCAAAAGTACAAGATGTTTTGGGGCAAGGAAAAAAAGAAGCCCGCAAGGTGAACATTCTGTTAACATTCCCAATAGAGGTCGCTCAAAGTATCAACCGGGTGATACCGAAGACGGACGGCGTGATGACCGACGGCAGCGTCGCTCCATCCGCGCAAGGTTTGAGGCTACGCGGAGGCCCTAAAAGATGTCGCGGACAAGCCAGCGGGTTGTCCAGCTTCTCTGGGCTTTCACGAATGACTCCCCGCCTTGCAGCCATGTGTGCAATCTAGGATCGCCACTACGCCTGATGCTAAGTAGCGCGACTACTTTCACCGTAGAATCGGCCGCTCACGCTACTCTAAAAAAATAAATAAAATAAAATAAATTCTAAAAAACACTAAGACGTAACTACATGTGGCCAGATCGTTCGCGTGAAGGAAAAAACCTATATGTTGGTATTGGTACCTGGAGTAGTTGAAGAGGCGGCTGTCCCAGAGGCTGTGCTCCCCGCGTGGGGGCGAGTGGAAGAAGCACGAGTCGGAGCCGTCAAACTTGTTGAGGCCGTCCTCCGTGTTTTTGGACGCGTGGCTGTGGACCACGTCCAGCAGCACCACGATGCCCATGGAGTGCGCCACGTCGATCAGGTGCTTCAGCTCGTCGGGAGTGCCGTAGCGGCTGAGAAGAAGAAGAAGAGCTAAGACTTATTGATGAAGCTGCCAAATGCTACTTTCAAAACGGTTGCACGAAGACAAGCTATTTGTTGTGGAAGTAGGCCTAAAACTATCCTTGAGCAAAGTCGTCCAATTTTGCCCGGTCCGTCCTCGCCCGCCGCTATCATTCCATCGGCCTCCTTGTGAAGCAGCACGCATAGCACGCATAGCACGCATAGCACATATAGCATAGCATAGCGGCGATATTAGCCGCTTCCCTCCATTCAAGCGTTCCGCTTTTAAATGACACTGAGAGATCAATCATGGGTGAAATTACACTATATACCTTACACTCGGAGCTTTAGGCGAGGGAAGGGGCGGTGAAGGTGGAAAGGGGATGGGGAGGGGGGCCTGCCGGGCGAGCGAGCGAGGGGACAGAAGATAAACACTCAGACTAGTCGAGCTTTATCAGAGAGCGGCGCTCTCTGGATTAACCGGAAATGTGTTTACAGAGAGATTACTGCCGGCCGGGGTCAGGCGGCCTCACCTTGATCGGACGCCAGGCAGGAAATTGCTCGACGCTTTGTCTCGGCGTCGCCAAACGATAGGACTCGACAAATATTTGTAAAATTGCGTGAAGACATCGGGATAATCCCTTTGCCGGTCATTAGCGACTGATGAGGCGTTACTGGGCCATCTTGATTATATTTTGGTAATTGAACGTCCGCAGTAGTGACATCGAATGCAATTACAATGTTTTCCAAATCCAACCCGAGCCTTTTTTGGAGGATATAAATCAGATACGTATTCAAAGCCATACATTTGATTTGCGCTCATAAGAAAGATGAACAAAATCCCCCAAATCCCCTTTGTACCTGGAAGCTGCAAAGAAGCTGGTGACCTGATAGCCAAAGCTAGCGTAGTAGGCGTGCTCCATGATGGCCATCATTTGAATGCAGTTGTAACCTGGAAAGATGCATAGAAAAGTTTTCAGCGCAATTCGGCGAGCACAGCTCCAGCTGGCATCTGCTCGCCCGCTCGCTCGCGTCGCCTCATTTCCTGCCATCACCGCAGGCCTTGTCGCGGTCTCTCTGGGTGATATGTGGGATGTCGAGCGAGCGAGCGAGCGAGCGCACGGGAAGCACGCCCGACGACAATATTGCCCACAGCGCAAGGCTATTTTGGCTCAATTCCCGTATAACGCAAAAGTTTGTCTGCTTCAATATTGTAGTGTTGATTTGTAAGTCATACCAGCCAACATATAAGGTTCAAATAGTTGTCACAGGTATCGCTGTCAGCAGGGTGAGCTCCCAAATTCCATTTGAATAGTTGAGCGCGACAAATGAACGCGTTTTGTAGTATGACCCAGTTTCATTCCACCTGCCAGCGACAATAAGCAGACGGCCAAGAGGGGCCAACAAACGCTTTTGAGTTCAGACGTCACCGCGGGCGATGAGATGACGTCTAGGCGACATTAGAAGGCTGCCGCTGTTGAAAATGTTGCCTCTGTTTATTCCATTTCGCTTTTTGTAAGGTGACACAAAGTAGATTTTTTTTTTTTTCCCCAATAATACAGCCTACCGAGACACTGCTCTAAATGAATAAATGAAGGTGCAGAGGCGTTAATAAGCAGCCATCACGTCTTCTTACCAAGGTCCTTTATATGAGGCAGCACGTTGACGGTGAAGTTGTTGTACGACGCGATGGTTCTCTCGGGCGACGCGATGCCCACGTGGGCCTCGTAGATCCTCAGGTGCGTGGGCTTCAGGGGCCGCGGGTGGATGTGCTGGAGAGGAGAGAGAAAATGGAGCAAAAACATCCTCACCCGAGCTGTGAAAAAACCCAAAAACAATTCCGCCAAAGGCCGCTGCGGTGTGAATCACGGTTTCTGCGTTACGCAAGAGATTTGTTTGGCGCTAACATTCTGACGGCGACGCAACAGAACTTGAACCCGCGCATGACGCAACCGCTCCAACGTTCCATTGGCTGACAAAACGGAAAGTGAAGCTGCAAACTCCTTAAGCGGTGATCCCAAGATGGCGCCCCAAGAAGAGTCACTTACAATGTAGGGATGCGGGGGGTCCCAGTGAACCCACTCATAGATGACCCCCTTCTCCGGCTTGGTCACATATTTGGCCCAGGGCGAGATCCGGTAGAGGCGCTCACCGGCCTTGGTGTGAACCACCACCTGGTCCAAGAAGATAACCAAAAGATGAGGAGAAGCGACACAACATGGATCACGCCACGGTTGTTGTGTCGCTTTATCAGTGCGTCAACATCAGGAAAGGACTGCTCGGTATTGATTAGAAGATCGGTTGCGGGCAATCTCCTTTCAGTCGTTGTTGCGTTGCGACGGGATGCCCGACGGGATTTTTGAACAACCGAGCAATTTAACCAGACCTCCTCTGTTGTTTGTCGAGTAACTCAGCTGAAGCCCAATCAACTGGACTCCCCCTCTAGTCAATTTTGCAATGTCACGCACAGTATGCGCTCTGTCCCCCGCACATGGCGGCTAATTCTGCCGATTCCCGTGCACCAATGACCCGCGCCACCTGCCCGGGCTCGTTTTCATCACAGCCGGCCTCCCGGGGGTCCGAGTTCCCTCGACTGACGTTCTTCAAAACGTACGGGATTAGGAAAAATAAACACACCGAGGTGGTCCTTCGCACAAATTGGCAAGCATCGGGAAACGCGGGAAAAAAAAAATCCGCGGGAAAAACAAGCCAGTCAGTCGGCGACATGCGAGGTGTGAAGTGTTTGATTACTTCAAAAATTCTTCCCTGCCGGGCGTCATCAAGAGCAAGCGCTGAGCCCACGTTTGTTTGCCGAGACAAATTGGACCTCAGAACAAAGGGGACGGACGGAGGGCTCTACATTAGAGGGACCGCTGCTCGGGGAATTTATTTCAACGCGCGAGCTGGCGGCGATGCGGCCCTTGATGGGCAGCGGGGGGCAGGCGGGCGGGCGGGCGGCCACGTGCCAGCGCTTCCATCTGCTTCTTATCATCCCAAGATGCTGACAACGGGAGTCGGGTGGCCTGTCCGGCGTGGGCGGCGATGACCGCAGTACCGTGACACCGTCCATCCCGTGGCTTGCGTGTCAAAATCAGAACCTGCCATTCAAGTGCGTGTTCCACATGTGCTACAAAGTAGCTAGCATGTGCTATAAAGTAGCCAGCAAGTCAACGCCCTTGTTGTCCTTGGACTGAATACAAAGCTACAAAACGACTCGGAGGTGTGTGCTTTGCATTTAACCTTGATGAATTTTTTACAAGCGCTCCAAAACAATCATCTGCAGCCGCAGTGGGCCGGCCACCTTGTGCGCCGAACAAACAGACGTCCCGCGGGATTAGAAATGAAAACAAGGCTCGGCGGCGCACACCGCACACGTGGCGGCGTAATCTCGCTTCCGCTCGGCACTCGCGCCGCCGCGCCAACCTTTCGCGGCCGGCTTATGAGACGTGGGCGCGGCGTCGACACGGCACCCGCTGAGGGCGCCAAAGCCGGCGTGAAGATGCGCTGTTGCCTACCTTGAGCTTGCTGTTGTGATCCACAGCGGGAGAGCCGTCATGCTTGGGCGGGAGAATCAGCTCCCACTTGCCGTAATCTCTTTTGGTGTACTGGTGGGAGAATTTGTCCCAGCCATCTAGGAGGAGAAACAAAAACACAAGCATGACAGAAACACGAGTAAGCTTGTCGCATCCCAAACAGAGCTGACCTGGACACGATACATTGGAGTAAACCTTCGGATCAATCTATCTCTCTCTCTCTCTATCAGGCGTTGGACGGGAAACCTTAGTTGTCCTTCCAAGACATTTTGGATGATGGCATACAACAGAACGAGGCACTTTCTGCTCCTCACCTAATGAATTGGTGGTGGCACATCTCATGAGCAGACGCCCAAAAAAGTGTGATCGCAAATATCGCCGTAAATCCCGAGACAGCCTAGTTTCATTCGCTTGACAATGCAAAAAAAAGTTCAAGCACGGGGATTTATTTTTACAGTAGTCGCCGAATGTTGGGTTGTAAAAGCCCGCTGTGGGGAATTTCACTATTTTTGATTGCTAATGAAATAATTAAAAGTCCCTTTTTTTTTTTTGTTGCCTTGTGCCGGCCTTGCTCGGTTTTCCTCGGCGGTGAATCAAAGAAGCTGCTGAGAGCACATTACCGGCAGCTGAAGGCAGCCTTTTAGAACGCTCACTATTTATCGTGCCGATCCATCCGGCCCGCGTCTCTAATCCATATCTGCTTACCCTTGATGAACGGACAACAATGGCAGGATGGGAAGTGAAAGGCAGAAGTGACGCGACACACTCCAATTCATGTGCGATTTATAGCCCCGAGCGAGCGAACGGCGCCGCTGCCGTATATGCGTGGCTGTTGCCGCTAGTTAAATCAGAGAAGGCGACGGCATCGTGTCACAATGTAATCACTCTCGCACAAGGAAATGTCGCGACGGTGCTTCCGTAGATTTCCCTTTGATGAAAAATGGCCACGCAACGCGGAAAAATGTGCAAGCGCGATAAAACGAGCAGGGAGCCGTTTCCGTGTTCACTGGCCGAGATTTGAATGATTGTAATTGGCGCCAAGGGCGGCGAGGGGAAGTGCATCTGCCTCGCACTTGACAAGTTCTGGGTTCGATTCCTAGCAACAGGTACAAAAGAAAAAAGTTACACATTTTTAAAACATGATTTGATTTGAATGTACTGAATATCTCAGAGCATAAATGAAGTGTATTTTATTCTAATTTTGGCAACACTGGTGCAGCCTTCCAAATAAATCCCTTTTGGAATCGTCGTGCAGGCATTTTGGGTGATTTCATTTTGAGCTTGTACTATGATGAAATCTAACGAGGGAAATTGAACAGGCTGTCGAAATTTCAGGGCTGGTCTTTTCACAAACTCCTACGATGGGGATTTGCCCCAATCAGAAGCAGGCATCCTAGATTAAAAGTTTTGCCTACACCATCTCACGTGGGCCGAGCCTACGTAGCATCAAAGTCATTTCATTTCATGCACAGGTAGGAAGCAGTTAAGCCTATTTTTATGCTGGGAATTTTTTTTTTTTTTTCCTTCCCCAATGTGTCAAACGAGAGTCATGCGTCACGACCGGTACGCGCGATAAAGCCGAGCGCTCCGATTGCTTTGATAGAGAGGCGGCGAGAGAAAAAGAAAAAAAGAAAAGCTGAGCGCTATGAAAACCGCTGAAAAGGGCTTTCTTTGGGTGCGAGGTGCGTTGTTGATCTACGGAAGAGAGGCAGGCAGTCTGGTGCAACGTCGCTAATGATGATGAAAATAAATGATCTCGACCGACACGGAGACCATTAACTTGATCTGACTTTCAAAAGTTGGCACGGCGGGCGAAAAGAAGGTCTGGGCGCAAACACGCAGCTTCGGCCTAGATGATGATGAAATAAGCGGCTCGTAAAAAATTCAAGACAGACTCCCTCCTGCCATCTAAAGAAGACAACCCCGCTCGCTTCGCTGTTCAGTATTCAAAGCCATCCCGCGTGATCAATATTTTCCACATTTCCGACTCCCGGGTCGGCCGATCAAAAGGCCCGATAGCCTCGTTGCACCTCCGGCCGCTCCTTATCTTAGTCTCTGCTTCCCTTTTGTGTTGGTCGAGGCAGCGTTGCCGAATCGCTTACTAAACGCTCAGCCGAGGTGCAACCTTTGTGCGTGCAATGAAATCTCCTCAAGACTTAGTCATATTTTTGGTCTAGTAGTGAGCAGAGGACAAGGCGAGCTGATGGAAGAGCGGTGCCCCCCCCCCCCCCCAAGCCCACCCTCCTCCCTCCCTGGAGTCCACTTACTGAAATCACCGGTGAGGAAGAGGGCCTCTGCAGCCGGAGCCCACTCCTTAAAGAAGAGGCTGTTGTTGGGCCGGCGCTGCGCACCGAAGCTCCAGTAGCTTCGTGTGAACTGGTCAAAGCCGCCCTCCGCCTCTTCCAGCTGGAAAAGCTGCTTTTGGAACAACTCATATCTGAAAAAACAACAAGCAAAATGGCCTTCAAAAATAAGGTAATTATTTCACCTTATTTTTCAATTCAGTTAAATAAGGGATGGAAATGGATTTTTTTTCTTCCCAACCACAAAACCCACCCAGAATTCATTGATTATTGAAATAATTATTAGTTGCAGCTTGGTTATTATTACCATGCAGATCTCGTTTGTGCAAAGACTCCTGTGGAAATGTGGGCGGGTTCAGGCCTTCAGAACCTTCCCAAATAGGTGAGGATTAGCACGGCTACACGGCAAAATTGCGTGAGCTATCATTTTTTCCATCAGGAGTTTCCATACAGCAAAGCGCTTTGAAGCAACTTGGCCTAATACCATCCTGGAGCGCCGTCTTTTCACCTTTCAGGAAGGATACGCCGACTATACTTTGTAACTTATCTCACTTAGCTTCTACAGCCAGCCAGTGTCCATAACACCCCCACCCCGCCCGCCCGCCCGCCCGCCGGCCCACCTCACCGCAACCCCCGGGACAGAAAGCTTCTTTCAGCCAGCCGAGTTAAGTGCACTCGCTTCCCCGTAGCGCCTACTCTGAGCTTTCCGATGCCCTTGGGCGACGGAATGATGGCTTGACGGACAATAGCCGTCATTTCTCAGCAGCTGCTCGCGGAAGGAGAGGGAAAAAAAAAAAAAAAGAAGAACTTTTTAAAGTCCAACCGTGATAGTAAAAGAGCAAAAGGAGGCGATTGACACCAAGGCTTAACAGACTGGAACAGTCAGAATGGCAAAAAAGGTGTCAAGGTAGTAGGCCCAAGTGATGCATCTTGACTGCGAGACAAGCTTTGTATGTCAACAAGTTTAGCCTGGCTTGTTTGTAGGGGTCAACTCGGGACACTTTATAAAAGGTTATGCTTGAAGATATTCTTTTCACATGCAGACAGGAAGACAGTCGGAATCTTTAGATGTGTCGTGTTTAGCGCGCGACCGTCCAAGCACCGGGCGCTGGCCGGCTAATGTCGCTTTACGGCGCTTTAAGTGCGTTAATGAGGCTAAATGGAGAGCTGGACACGAGCGGAGAGCTTGACTGATGGAAACCAAGATTCAGCCGCAGCTAATGATGTTCAATCGGAACTTCAAGTCACTGCATCAATGTCAGTCTCGCTCTGAATAACCGGCATGGTTTGGCTTCAAACGGGGTGGCGCATTGGAGATATCCCGCTTGCCTTTTGGTCGGCTCCCGTTCGGAGCGCTTGACGGCGCCGCGAGCTGCAAGATTTCCTGCCGTCTTGCGCAAGCAGACGGGTAAATAATGAAGTGTGCCAACAGAGCAAGGCCCGTCGGGGCTGTAACCTGCGCGCGGCATCCATGCCGCTGCTTCTCGCAATCATGAACGTGGCTGCTGGCGCTCAGACCGACTACCTCCCCAGTGGGAGGCGGGCTGACGCCAGCTGGCTGGCTGAAGCTGGCGGGGGGCAAAGTTCAACAGACACGCCGCTGAGATCTGAAGGGTCCGCCAGCGCGGTCAAAGGTCTTTTTCTGATAAACCGACTCGATTGTTGGTGTGCCGCCGCCGGGTGAGGAGACTCGGCGTGATGCCACAGCTTGAGAAAGTAAGTTGAAACGCTGATTAGACTGGCAGCCGCAGCATGCCGGCCAGCCGGCCGGCCGGCCGGCAGCTCCTCCGGAGCCTGCACTGGGCAGTCCCTCATCATGTAAAATCGCAAATGAACGTTTGCACACAACCGCAGCCAGCGGTGGGGCTGCTACGTGACTCCCACCACTAACACGATGCAATTTAAAAAAAGAAATAAAAATACTATCATGAAAAAGTTGTCATTTTTCAAACAAAAGGAAAAATGTAAATCTGCCACCACTACAGACTATTCAACTTTTGACTCATGCTGAGATATCAAATATTGTTCTGACTGCAAACTGATGAACAACTATCAATCCAACGCATCACAGTAGGGAACAATTACTCGAGCTCCATCAGCAGGGGCTCGCTCGCTCGCGTTTGAGGCCCACGTCTCGGGCTCGCTGAAGCCTGGCAATCCCAAGCTGGGCATGTGATGGAACTGACACTTGTCTTCTCGACGAAAAGTTGGAGCCTGCCACGGCAGCTGGAAATACAAAGCGGGCGGTCCCGGACCTGCCATATTACAAAGCAAACCCTCACGAAAATAATAACAATGTGACCTCTGAGTGGAGTTCGGAGATCCTTTTCCATACAAGCAATTGGTTATTAACTTTGTGTTTTTAATTAAACACCCAGCAGGTAGGGGCGTCTGTATATGAGCAAAATGTCATAGGTATATTTATTTCAAAAAGCTTTGTAAACAATAGCCAGGGTTTGTCCATGTGGCAGAAAACAAGTAACTGGAATAGAAAACAATGGCAAACATGTGTGGTGTTTGAAAAGGTTGTGTATTATTCCAAAAATATTTTGAAAGGTAATTTCTTAGAGCACTTGGCCTACATTATACCAATACGATGGAATATGAGTAAATAAATATAAAGTCGTTGGTTGTTACCTGGTCCCTGAGCAATTGTGATGTCATTTTCAGCTGTTTTGAGTTGAGCAAAACCATTGAGTGTCATACCCGTGTTGATTTCCGTTCACTTGTATTTATATACAGCACTTTGTTCCGATGTGGTTGTGCTTTGGTGAGGTCTATAAATAAATGTGACTCACCTCCAAAGAATTTCTATTCAATCTGCCCGTCAACGGGAGTGAATAAGGTGGTGGAGGTGAATAAGGAAAATGGCCGCTATTAATGGACGCGTTGCTCACGTCACCGGTTCGCCACGATAAGGTCGCGCATGCTCAGAAGTGCCGACTGTCAAAACAGCACGAACGAGTCATTTCGTTGAGTTTTGCTCTGCTCTGCTCTGCTCTGGTCACGCACGGCGTGGACTCAGAACCACATCTTCAAAATGTCGACAAATAGGAGCCGCAATGTCATTTAAAGGTCACGGGAAAATTCAGGGGAACCTTAAGGTGTTGCAAACTTCTCTTTTTTTTTTTTTTTAGCTTGAAGTTGTGTGCTTCCTCTTTAGGGGTCCAAAGGTACAAATGTTAGCGCAAAGCATTGACCTCAGCGCGTGACATTCAGCGCTATTTGTCTTTTCATTTCTTTTTGCACCAAAGCGGCATTCGGGAAGCCTTTACCTCCGCTTGAAGTCCTTCGCGTAGGGTTTAAGGTACGGGTCCATTTGAAGGAGAGTGTCAAACTCAGGAATGGTAACATTATCCCCCTGTTCCGCCATGGTTTCGAGCCCGAGACGGAAGCAATCGACTATCGAGCCAGCCCGGCTCTTTCTCTGCCTCACTGTGTGCGAACAAAGAGCAGGAATGTCCATTGAGGATACGCGCGGGGGCTTTTCTGTGGGGCTGGCTGGGACTGTGGACCAAGCCCGTCCCCCTATGACAGCACGCGGCTGTGTTTACCACCGGACGGCAAGAGCCGAATCGAATCGAACATTGCCGATTGCGACTGTGACGCCTGTCAAGTTGACAACCACTTGCTACGTCAGACACTAAGGCGGACAGACATCAATATCTATAAGCGTATGTAAATACTATTATTTTCAGTGGAAATGTCAAGAAAGGAGAACCGTGAATCGATTACTTTCACTTTTATGTGGTGAATTGCTTCAGGCATTGAATTGTTGAATCATACCTCCTTGATGTTCTCTCCATGTTTTTTCTAGTCATTAAAAAAGTTCATGCCATTCAAATGTGATATGTTGTCTATTTCAGGATTCATTTTTTCAAGCAAGTCTTTATATTTACTTTTGCAAACTGCAATAAAAAGTCAAAACAGATGGCACTAAAAACTCGGATTAGGGTTTCAAAGTTTTAATCTACTTGGGTCAGGGCTTTAAACTACTATGAGCATCCTCCTGAGGGAGGAGGGCATTTACAGCAAAACTTTTTGGAGCATGTCCGTTGCTATGATTGCAAATGAAAGTAGATGAAATCTTTGCGAAATGAAAGAATAGCGCTGCTCTTGAAAGTGTCGCCCTTGTCACCGAATGACAGTTGTTGTTTTTTTTACCTCTGCGGCCAAAGCACAAAGCGAATGTCATCGGAAGGAACCATCTGTTAGGAGTACAAAACACACACGTAACGTCTGCCCCTGAAGGTTATGTCAATAGATGTCACCTGTGTTGCGCACGGCTGAATAGCGTCGCCTTTGCAAGGGTGTGAAGGGCAAAAAACACTAAGTCAACCTACGTTATTTGTGCCATTTTCTGGATATTTCATGTTAAAAGCCTATACATGTACTTATGGCAGTATTACAGAAAATACGTAGCATTTAGCCAGCAGTGCATCACATTCAAGTTGTCCAGCAGGGCTGTCTGGCTCTCAAACCGACGGCCCTGCCAATGTCGAAATGTTGCATAATGCAAGAGCATTCAAAGCGGACTCCGCTCGGGAGCCTGAATCAAATTCTTCCCCCATTCTTCACCCCAGTTTCACCCCCCAGAAAATTGTCTTTCTGTGTCCCCCCCAGAGATGTCGCTCTTAGTAATGTATTCATAGCGAAGAGTTTAGATAACGTCTGTAAAGCTAATCTGTCAAACAATGTGAGTTGTATTCCCCGTGTTCACAACAAAGATCAAAATATTAATACAGAATCAGAAGTGCGTTGCCATGGAAATGTTCCCGCTTTAAAAGGCTGACGCAAAAACACGTCTCGTTCACTCATTCACTTTATTGATATTGTGTGTTGTATTGAAGATGAAGAAAAACAAACATGTAAAAATCCTCATTCAGTCCCTGTAATTACCCATCAAAGCATTGAAGTCCAACCAAGCTTGAGATTTGCTTCCCGGTGTGTCAAGCTTGACAAAACACTGCCCAGGCGAAAAAAAAAAAAAAAAAAAAGGTGATGGTGGATTAAGCCAAGCGAGTCGGCGAATACTTAATGGTGCAAAAGAAGAGCAACGCCGGAAACATTTTTTCAACAATCAAATAGAATAATTAGTGGCATCTGCTTGGAACGTTTCCCAATGGATGTTTTACTTTGTGAAAACTTCTCTGAATTTATTGTCACTTATTCACTGTTGTTGTTGTTTCTTTTTAAATGACCAAAGCAAATTTGAAGACTTTGCCATTGTTCTGGTTCAGACATGTTAAGGCTTTTATTCCATTGAGTAAAAAAATGCCGAGCGTGTCTCCTTTAAAGCAAGTGAGCAGAATTTGTTTACTTGACTTTGAAAGTATTCCGTAATCACAGACAAATGAGCACTTCACGCAATGACTCGAAATGCAACTGCTTTTGAAAAGTAATCATTTGACAGCTGGTGGTGAGAGTTTTTCTTCCAAGGTTCCCGCAAGGAAAAGGTAATGGGCAAATAAACAAGAAAGGAAAAAGCATCCGCCGATATTTGGCTGACAAATTCAATTGAATTGACCGAGTACAAATAACACGACTTATTTAGCAAATGTCGCGGGCAAAAGTCACTCGTGTGATGTTCAGCTCATCTTCTGGTAAAACTCAAATGTCTGTTAATTGAATTAGGTCCAGTAGGTCGCGCTCAGACGCAACACGGGCGCCTTCCTTCTTTCAGGGATCAAAATTGGATGTCAGGGATCAGTGTGCTGATATATTACCAGTCATAATTCACGTGAAAGAGAGCCGCCGCCGCCACCGCCGCCGCCTCGGCCCGACCGCCACTAAATGAAAAGGTTAACGCCGTGTGAGATGGCGGATGATGCTAATGAGAGGTGATAAGTTCGCTAGCAGTCTTCAATTTCAAGGATGGAGGAGTCTCGGGAAAAGCCAAACCGGGGCCGACGCGAGGAGCCGACTCGTAAGATGAGAGACATTAGACGAGGCGCTGGCGGAATCTCTTTAAGATAAAACGCTGGCGGGGATAAGTCGCATCTGCCCTGTGGTGACTCTCGCTCGTAGCCGCTGTGACTCATTCAACATGTGGAGTGCAGTTCATTTTTCTGTCCCATTAAAAATGCATTTTTAGGCGGTCAAGTAAATGTCAAGCCCTGGGGGTGATATGACCCCGAATGGCGGGATCGCATTTGCCAATCAGAAGCCTAAAAGAGGAAGTCAACCCCAAAATGTTCTTGACAAGAATATGTTATATGTGCCCCACATGGCACTTGGATTAATATCACATTTGTGGGATATGACTTGAGCAATCAAATGAACCTGTTTTTATCCATCTCAGGGAGGCGGCCATTTTGCCACTTGCTGTCAACTGAAAATGACCTCACGGTTGCAGCAACTGTGATGTCATTTTCAGTCGACAGCGAGTGTCAAAATGGCCGCTCCCTTGAGATGGAAAAACCACAAACAAAACAATAATGACAAAACTAATAACCAGAAAGTGTGATGTCATTTTCAGTCGACAGCAAGTGTCAAAATGGCCGCCCCCTTGAGATGGAAAAAACACAAACAAAACAATAATGACAAAACTAATGATCAACAACTGTGATGTCGTTTTCAATCGACAGCAAGTGTCAAAATGGCCGCCCCCTTGAAATGGAAAAAAACACAAACAAAACATTAATGACAGAACTAGTGGCAACCATTGCCCACTCCCACGATGCACCTACGTAGCATTTAGCTTCATATGGGCAAGCTTGACTTTAAAACGCTCTGAAGACTCCACAGGAGGCTTAGGCTGTGTCATTTGTAGGCTACGTGGTGCGCCAACAACCGCTTTGAAAATCAGGAGGTGTTCGTCATGCTCTGCTCGGGGTGCCGCGTGTAATTACTGCAAACAAGAGCAAACACGCAGAGACTAATAGATCGGATTGATAAACATGATTTATTATCCTTCCACGTGTGGGCTATTGAAGTTGCTCATTTCCGCAGGAGGGATTTGATTGTATGCAAGAAAACGGCACATTTGTGTCTCCAAATAAAACAAACTCCGAGTCGGAATAATTGACTGAGTCTGTGGCGAAATTAAACTTTGGTAAAGACAAAATAGCATTGGAGGCGAATTGCCTCAAGGAACGCTTGGAAAAAAGGCTGAAATCATTGTTGAAATTTTGTTTGGAGCAATCAACCAAAAAAACCCAAAAATCCCAAACTGCTGAAGTTGAACCCTTCGACCATTATCGTCACAGGAATAGGATGAAGAATGGAAAATATGCTTCAACTGTGCACACACACACACACACACACACACACACACTCGATGCAAGCATTTCTGCTTCACCTTGTTAGTCACACAAGGAATAGAGTCGTCTAAAATTAGCCGCGCCGTTTGAGACCCAGCAGGTAGCTAGTGCCCCGTGCTAATAGATCCTGGAGGTGAAGTACCCATTAGCTCCAAAGGCATATTCACCTCTAAACAGATGTTTTTGTGCAAGTTGAAATGGAGGGAACGACAAATGGTAATGGAACACCTGTGCCGCTGTGGGCTAGCTTGCAGAAAACAACAAGAACAATAGCAAATGCGCCACTTTACGCAGTTTCGTGTTTATTCGCCCACGTGGTACACAAAAAAGGTTGAAGCTTAGCAATTAAAAAAAAAAAAGTTGTTTTTCTTTTTTACACTTTGGAAATTTCAAGGCCCTCGGCAATAGTTTGCCCAACGGTGAGTCTGATCAACAAGCAATAATCTGGAATGTAATGGAGGCTTTACTGGCCGCTTCCTTACACGGCATCATTTATTTATATCACTTTTAGTTCACTTTGATGCGAGCAAGGCCCGTAATTGCGTGCACCTCAGCCATCATGTTTCCTTGATCAAATTTTAATCCCTACGTGAATAATGCATCGTGAATTTGGGACCGGAATTTTCCGATCAAAATGAAAATATGAGACTCGAAAAAAATAAATCATCTAGTGGTTCCTCTGGCAAACTTTGTTTCTATGCCGTTTGTAAAAAGCATCAAATACAAGGCTGCTAATGGAAGTTGTGGGCAAAAGTTGTTGTGTTAACCGCAGCACAAGTGGTGCATGGCTTCGTTTTTCCTTTTAAACGGCCGTCTTTTCTTTTAGCGGTTCGCAAAGAGAGTCGGGTCATTAGTCATTGTAAAAAGCCGAGGCGAGCGGACGTCTTAATAAGCTCAAAGTGGAGGCCAGACGTCGTCGGCTTTGCCTGTTGACAAACAACAGCAACCGAGCCAGACACTCAACACAAATGTGCAAAGTAGGAAATAAAAAGTATGCAAGTTGGGATGAATGATCTTTTTTTTCTTGAAAAGATTCTCTTCACTTCCTCGCAATAATGTAACTGTATTTATTTTTAAGAACAAGTTTTTTTTTTTTTTTTTTTAATCAAATCCAATTTCCATGCCAAAGTAATCCGCCCGGGGCCTTCAATGTCACAAATGACGCTCCCTTGACACATTTTAGCAATGGCTGTTTTATTGTTGTTGTTTTTTTTTTTTTTAACCAATCAGATTTCAGATTCACAAAACAAAGTCTGCAAGGTGGCTGAGATACACGTAATCATTTTCCCGCTGTCTGATTGGTTGAGCTGCTGTCCACCGGAAGTTTGATCGCTAGCTTGATTGACGGAAGATTCATTTTCAAGGTGACCTTTACAAAAAAGCTAGCTCGCTTGAAAAGCTTGAAAAGAATTCATTTGGCACTTTGAGATTACCACGTGTTAGCGCTACAGCTTCCTTACAAAGAAGGGAAGTGGATTTTGTCTAGGACGAACTTCGAGATTAGCACGTGTCAGATGGCTTGCAAAGAAAGCAAGTGGATTTTATCGAAGAATAATCAGCAGCCCTGGTGAGTACTATGTATTTCAATTTTTTTCTCTCAAATGTTTTTTGTCAAGTTATTAAGTGAATATTGATTGTGAACTGCTCCAAATGAAATGGTCGTGTAGCGCTCTGGAGTGGTTTGGAAAAAGATGAAGGGTTCACTTTATGTCTCTCGCTTTGATAAGAATGGCATTTGTACGTCGAGCCGTTGAAGATGTCCGGAAGAAACAGCAGGAGGAGGGAGAAGCATGAAGTCGCCAAGGAGAGCAGATGGTCAGGAGGAATGAGGAAACGTGACCGGCGTTTTGCAGAGAGTTGCGACAGCTTCATTTTGCAGCCAGGTAACGCGGAGACTGACTTACATGGGCTTCGTACGGCTCCTCAATTGTTTTGTTTTTTTCAAAGTCAATTCAACACAATTAATAAGTAAATCCCATGTGAAAGACTAAACACTGCAACCTAATTAATTGACAATTTAACAAATATAGTCAGTCAATGATTCTCCATGCTTTCACTCACAACCTCATGTTGAATTTGCTCCTTTGGTGTCCCAAAAATGATGAAAAGAATATGACCGTATCTGCTCCCTTTAGTCGCTTGTTTTACTGGCAGCTCCATACAAATAGTGTCAATTAAAAATTGACAACAAGAAAACTTGAAGACGTGAGCCAGCAGAGACTTTTTTTTAAAAAAAATTCCAATGGAAAAATATTTCTTTACGAGGCCTGCTCATTGACCCGCAACGTATCAGAAGTGTTTTCAACCTAATCAGCCTGTTGGCAGGTCGTTCCGTTTCATCCTTTTAACGGCGCCCTCTCGATGGAGCCTTTGCTGCTTTCAGTCCAGTTAACCCCTTGAACCCGGCCGGCACTATAGCGAGCCGCTCATCGTGTCGCCGACTTCTGATTCACAGCATTGGAGTGGCGCCACGCCACGTTCACGGCGGTGCAGATTGAATGCCGCGAGCGCCCGAAGGCCACGTCCTCATCACTTGATTAGATTGGCCGCAGCTGATTAGTCTCATGTGGCCACCAGAAAAGAGACGAAATATCAACTGTGTCAAATGTTAATTCATTCATTGCCAGTTGGGATGTATCTTTGACGTCTATAGCCCTCCATGGCAATGAACGAGTTGACTAATTGTTCAAGAGATGTCGTAGGATTGGACATTTTTTTGACTCTGAAGCATCAAGAGCTGTCTTTCCATACGAACGTGCAGTATGCAATATTGGGTCTCGCTTTGACCAAACATGGCGCCGCCTCGTGATTACGAATGTACGATTGGCCGCTTGTTGCTAGGCGGATTTCCAGGGGCAAAATGATTCCTGTGCTTGCAATACTGACCTCTGAGCGACGGAGAGAAGCAGCATTTGCTATGTGACTAGCTTTCTGAATGTTCTTAACTACTGCTTCCATTCCAAGCCCGGCCAAGTCCTGTTCATTTGTCTAGGCTAGCGGGAGCTGAAATGATTTTCTTTGTTTCAAGGACCCCCGAACTATTACATGTACCTCTAAATACCCTTGCAGATTTTCAAAGGTTAAATAAAAAATCATTTGTGTGTATTATTGGCACCTGCGGTCTATGAAAATGTCATTTTGAGCCGAACAGTAGGGTTGAACGAGATACTATAATTAATTGCAAATCATTTTGCGACCCCCAGGTTCCGTTTGTGCGAGTCCACAAGTGGGCGTGGCTTTGTCTCCATCCCGTCATCCAATCAATGAGCAGCACGGGAGCCGCGGGCTGCACATGCACGCTGGTGTCCAGCAGTCAGCGTCGTCCTGCTCCAGAAGAGGACCGGCTGCCCCCCCCCCCCACTTCCTCACCCAGCCACCCACCCACCCACTTCCCTCCCTCCTCCTCCTCCTTCTTCCTCCTCTCAAGCAGCAGCATCATCATCATCATCACCCGTCAGAGTTCATCCATGTAGTCTGCGCATCCCCGTCTGGATAAGTGAGCCCTCTTTCTCCGTTCCCCACGCGTGGAGCGCCAAGTCACGACAAGGCAGCGAAACATTTGAGAAGTGAAGATGATGATGCTCCAGCGGCACTTGCTCTTCCTCCTCTCCAGCCTGGGCGCCAGCATTTTTGGAGGTGAGTGCCTGCGGGGAGGCTGATGCTGCAAGACCGGGGCGTGGTGTGCGTTGCGTGCATGAAGAACCCCCCCCCCCCCCCCACCTCAAAATAACACGCCTGGTCCAATTCTCCATCATCTGTCCTGTGTGCGTGCGCTGGAATGCGGGGAAGTTGCGCTGTGCGTGCGCGTGTGCATGCTCTCTGTGGAAATAATGTGGCAAGCGACACAAGTTTGCGTGTTGCCGCGGGAGCAGAAGTTGTGTGCTCGCGTTGTTTTGACTGCTGCAGTCACCTCCAGCTCAAAGGATTGTGTGCGTGTGGCGTGCGTGCGTGCGTGCGTGCGTGCGTGTACCTTGGCATAATGCATTGCTTTTTACCTGTTTATGTAGCAAGTTAGTGTGCAGCAGATGCAGCTCCTGGAATGTGTGTGTGTGTGCGTGTGTTTGGAATGAAGTCCCCCCCCCCCCCGTTCAATTCCAAAAGTCTCCCGATCTACCCCCATCACATACCTCAACCCCTCCTTCATTGTTTCCCTGCTAATTGGGCTCTGAATTCTGATGAAAATCTGCGAGGAGCTGCCGCCACACAAAAAGGCTTGTAATCTATTGCCTATAGATGCCACAAGATGGCAGCAAAGCACTTTTTCCTGTTAGACAACGTTATGGCTTAAAGAAGCTCCTCCCTTTAGTTGAACTTGCTGTAGTTGCTTGGCACTGAGGTTCCAACAGGTGGCGCCTAAGCAACATTTTAATAAGCACGTAAAAGAGAATGCGTTTTTAAGCGAGAATAGGCATCATAGCTAGTCAGCCACGCCCACATTTCAACGGTACGTGTGTGTGTGCGTCTGTGTGTGTGCGTTTTAACTAAAAACGGTGCGTTCATAAGGCACTTGAGTGTCAATATTGATCTTCGCATGGTTGCTTGTGTTGCTTTTGGCAGACGTTATGTTTTTGACAATAGGGCATACCGTGGCGTTTTGAAGCCCCGGCAACCAAAAAATCGAATGGGTAATTGTGTCATCGAACATCTGATGATCGTATGAGGCGACATTTTGAACAAAAAGATTCATTGCGAGAGGCAGCAGGGGTGCGTTTTATTTCTGCCGCATTGATGAGCCGCAAATATGCTCATTCTTAACGTTGTCCATTTTGTGCCGGTCGAAGCCTTTAGTAATTCTGCGGCTGCACATTTTATTGATTACGTCTTTGTTTGCATCACATGATTGTGGACTCGAGTGACACGCATAATGTGAGGCAAGCCAAAATGATCTCTCATATCTTCAGACCGCAAACATGAAGTCGGCACCTAATGCAGAAGAGTTTCACGACTAAGCGACTCGATAAGCATTAGTCGCATTTCTCAGAGGATGAAGAACAAAAACACAAGTTTGATTTTCTATTGTCTGCGGCTGCCTCGCTCTTGTCAGAGCGTGCGTTGGTGAATGCAGAAACTGTCAAAAAAAGAAAAAATCTGGAGGCTTTCGTGCTCCACTGAGTGCTATTCTGCCTTAAAATGGTTTCTTCTACATTTGCTGTATTGCCTTGCCACCTACGCCGAGTCATTTTTCATTGGGAGCCTCGACTGCAGGGTGGCACTTTTCAACGCCACTTGATAGCTGAGAAAATGCACTTGTGTTTCATCTTCTGACTTTGTGAGCCTGCCTGCGTGCCTGTGTGCGTGCCTGTGTGCGTGCGTGCGTGCATGCGTGTTTGTATAGAAAATGTCTGTCAAATGAACTTAAAGGCAACGGCAAATGAAGCTCAGAGCTGTCATATTTAAGGTTCACGTCTCTCACACGCACATACACGCACGCACACACACACACACACACGCAATCTTAGCATGAGCATTGTTTTGTTTTTGTTTTAGCACCTATAGCATATGTGCCACGCCCCGAATAAGTGGTCCGAGCCTGGATTGCAGGCTCGGACGCTATAAAACAGTGACCCAAGTCCCATGATTAGGTACGTACAAGCCAATACATGGATGAAATTGTTGACATTAGCCTCTTGATAATAATGCTCACTTTTGCCGGATACTATCGTTAAGATCCCAAATAAGGTGGCAAGTCCACCATTTTGTTTTGAAATGGATCATTTAAGACGGTTCACGGGGCCTTTGAATTGAAAGTACATCTATGAGATGCAATACATGACTAATAAGATGAGTAAGAGTTAATGCATGATGTGGAAGTGGACTCCCCTTTTTTGGTTCATTTAACTGTTAGAGATCCAAGAAATATACGTATACATTTTGTCAAATAACGCAAAAACCTGAGGAGCACAAGAAGCAAAGGGCCTTGATGGAATAAATAGCTCTCCCGTTGGACTTGCCGTGTTGGAGATGCATGAAAGTTAGCATAGTGAATGTGCCCTTGTGTATTTTGCAAAGTAAGGTAAAAGCCCCGAATCAATGGCACGTCCTCATAAAGCCGCGGTCGGCACGGCAGCTGCGTACCGAACCCCTAAACTGAGCAGAAAAACAATGTTAGGCGGGACCTTTAATCTGAAATACAAAACGCAGGTTCTAAAAATAACACTAAGGGTTGGAAACTTGACGGTAACAATTCCGGAATAACTGACGCGTGTACAATGTGGAGAAAAGGTGTTCCAAAGACATCTGATCTATTTATTCCATCTGGAGGACCCCCCGATGATCAGCGAACCACGCTGCTATTTTTAATATCTTTTCATGTGACTTGGACTCGAGAGCGCTCACTTTGGGTTGGCCTTTTTTTTCCCCCGCTTCTATTTTGCAGAAGCGAACATAATTACGCATTCATTCGCCCGTCGCCGGCATCTGCTGTGCCGCAGGTGACCTTAACCACCGGAGCTGCGGCAAGCCCTCACGTAATGACCACTCTCAACCTCGGGGGCCGCCATCAGCGCGCCGTAAATACACAGCGCCACGGCGGGAAGCTGGCGTCTCGTCACAAATGGACGGCGGAGGCTTTTGTGTCCGTGGCGGCCAGAGAAACGGTGACGATGAAAAGCAAAATTGTCCAAAACTTGCTTGAAGGCTGCCTTTTGTAAAAGCGGGCAGCGACCAGGTGGCGGGCGAGATGTCATCTGAGCAATTTCTCAAAGGCCTGACCTGAAAAAGAGATTTGGCGCGGGCTGACCCTGAGCTGAGCTGAGCTGAGCTGAGCTGAGCTCGTTGCAAATGGTTGGGCTCGCCGGAATTGGACGTGTGAGAGCGCTTGTGTAACCACTGACGATTTCTGATAGATTGACAAAATGTTGTGGTTGCTTACAAATCCAAAAGACATCACCCATATAGGCCATCCATGGGGAATTTTTTGGATTGATTATTCATTTTTCATTACAAAGTTGTGTAGTTCTTTAAAAAATGTCATATCTTATAGAAATAGTTGTGATCGCGTAACCATTGCGGCGGCCATTATGTACTTGATGACATTGTTAATTATGACAGCTGGCTTCCGTGAAAGGACTTTCCAGTTTAGCCTTAACGTGTTCATGTTGTTGACTAGCGCTGAATATTCCTGAGTGCATTCGCGACGTGATGTGAAATGTGTCATTATGGAAACTTTTCTTTCTTTTTCCTCTGCATTATCACCATTACTACTCTGTTGAATTAATGGTAACTACGGAAACGGCTGCCGGCGCACGCTAGCACTGTGTCAAATAAGCGCTCGCACTTGTACAATGGCTCCCCGTAATTGGCTCCGTACTCGAACATTCTGCCACATTCCGAGAGGAAGAAAAGAGCGCTAACGTACCGTATTTTCCGGACTATAAGTCGCTCCGGAGTATAAGTCGCACCAGCCATAAAATGCCCCAAAAAGTGAAAAAAAACATATATAAGTCGCTCCGGAGTATAAGTCGCATTTTGGGGGCAATTTATTCGACAAAATCCCACACCAAAAACAGTCATGAACGAGCAACAACAGGCTAAACGATAGCAACAACAGGCTAAACGATAGGTATGCTAACGTGACAAACACAAACAAAGAGCTGAGAACGGGCCTGACGTAACATATAGAGTGATTAAGGACAACTATTACATGAATAACATGTTTATAAAACCATCAGTGTCACTCCAATTCATTAAATAGCAACAACAGGCTAAACGATAGGTATGCTAACGTGACAAACTCAAAGAAAGAGCTGAGAACGGGCCTGACGTAACATATAGAGTGATTAAGGACAACTATTACATGAATAACATGTTTATAAAACCATCGGTGTCACTCCAATTCATTAAATAGCAACAACAGGCTAAACGATAGGTATGCTAACTTGACAAACACAAACAAAGAGCTGAGAACGGGCCTGACGTAACATATAGAGTGATTAAGGACAACTATTACATGAATAACATGTTTATAAAACCATCGGTGTCACTCCAATTCATTAAATCCATCGATCGATCTTTGTCAACAATGGGTGCGCACGGCTGAGGGCGCTTGCGCTTCAAAATATTCCACAGGCTCATATAACGATAGATAAACTATATTTTAAATAACTATAATACAAGCCAATAATATTATCAAACCATCCGTGCACTTTAATTCCATTAAATCCATCGATCAAATTCCTCGTCCTTTGTCAACATCGCCGCGCGTGCGCCCTGACGTCACCCTCGTCTTTATTCCACAGATCTACTATATAACTATATTGTAGCATTAACAAAGTACAAGGATAGACGTAGGTTTGGTAAACGGCTCTTTATTAAACAAAACAAACTTCCAAGCGTGTGGCGGCGTGGACTTCCAGACAGACCGGGCGTGCGTAATGGCCATGTCCGAGCCCCGCGCACCGTTCGCGGACAACCACTCGGCCGATCGTCGGCCCCCGACTCAGTAGAGACCGGGCGTGCGTAAAAGCCATAATAGTTTTTCAAACCTTCTATGTCACTCCAAATCCTTAATTCCTTCAAACTCTTTGTCCTCCGTGTCACTTAGAAATGATCACCGCTAATGATGCCGGTCGTCCTTGTGTGGGCACGTTTGTATGTAAACAACCGGCGCGCCGCGCTACTGACGTCACTTGAAATAGTAATCCATTGGTACATCACGGTTCTCCAAACTTTCTTTCTGCTGCTCGATTACTGTTTTCAGCTGCATATTTTACAACTTGAAGTTTGTAACCTGCAAAATATGAGTTTCTTTTTGGTGCCATTTTTCTTAAGCCCACCCAGTTGATGAGTCACGGCCAACGGTAAAATTTAGAGCGCCCTCATCCAGTTTCGTCTGAAAATATAATTTTTTTTGGTTGTTTTATCAAAGTCAAAGTCTGCTTTATCGTCGATATATTTTTTTTATATACTAAGACACACAAAGAGATTGAAATTACATTTCCTCTATCCCTCGGTGAGATAGTACACATATGCATACAAGCAACACAAAAAAAACCAAGAAGGCACTAACAATGAATAAATAAGAGTATTGAATAAATGATAAATAAACAAATAATAATAAATAATAATAATAAATATAAGAGGAGCAAAAATGGAGCAAGTGTACATACAGCAGACAGTGGACTTGGATATGGTGCTTTAAAGTGTTAATTGCTTTATTTGATGTTTTCTCTATTTTTTATGTTTTGAATATGTTCAAGATAAAGAAATAAAAGCATGTGAAGTGATCAACTATACTAAAAATAACATGGGAAGTGGTCAACTATACTTGTAAGTGATGTCTTAATGATCAAGTAAAAATTTGTGAAAAAAAAACATATATAAGTCGCTCTTGAGTATAAGTCGCCCCCCCATCCAAACTATGAAAAAAACCGCGACTTATAGTCCGGAAATTACGGTATTATATTTCAATTAGGAGAAGCCGGCGAGCGCTTCCTATTAAAAGTGTGAAAGCCACTGAGCCCATCAGTGGTGTAATGAATACACTACGCGGACCTCGCATTGAGATTTACGCCGCAAAGTGATACCGTTGCGAATGTCACCAAAATGACACCCGCTCGCTTGCGTGATGAGTTGTTCCAGATTACAACGCAAAAAGGATGCCAATTATCGGCCAACCTGAAACGCGTGCTAAGACCGGCAAATCTTCTCATCGGCTCCCGCGTCTTTGCGATGATGGCATCAAACGGCTAGCTCCTCCTTCGCATCAAGGCGGGATACTGACAGCCAGGATTTGTTATCCTAATCTCTTGGCAGGTGATCACGTTTGCCTCGTTTCCGTCCTCGATATCGCCAAAGATCTATCTACTTGGAAGCGCCCCCGTGTTTTTTAGTCTTTCTCTCTTTCGACGCACTCGTCTGTCATCTGGGATTTTTGTCACTCGAGGACTCATTTGAAGCTATTCTCCCATTAGCGAGCGAGCGAGCGAGCGAGCGAGCACACCCTGACAGACAAACGTGAACGCTGCCTTTCGTTTAGTCGCAAACGTTGACGGCGTGAAAGGTTGAAAACTTTTCCGGAAAATCTTTCAAAAGTTCCCCATCTAACGCTTTGAGTGAGGAACTTGATGTCTTCTCACTCTTTGTTTGGCGTAACCTCAGTTCAGCTGTATGACCCCCCCCTGAGGTCTTCCAATTTGTAATTTGAGCAAAACGTGTGGGAAAGCTAATACAGACAGAACAACCTTATGGATTTTGTCGGTCAGGAAACCTGCAACAACCGTTAAAACGCAGACGTGGTAGCAGGCAACCAAAACAGTCAACCTGCTCTGGCGTGACCTCTCTTAACGTGCTTCGTTTTCTCGTTGTTGTTTGTTCACCGTCGATTACTTTTCTGTGGTCCGAAAGGGCAACGTCTCAATTAGTTTCATTTTTGGGCTGGTTTGGAAAGCCTCTGAGAGTTTTTATCATAATTATTGTTTTTGGCTCATCTGTGACATTCAGAAAGTAAATGGCAAGGAGATAAAAGTAGGTCATCGTGCATTGATCTCGTTACCGTCGTTCGTAAACACATCGACTTTCGCTATCCGTTAAGTTCAATGCAAATTGTCACTGTGTAAATTGCAATGTGGCATAACAAGCAGGATGAAATTCGTTTATTTTGAAAAGCATAACTTGGCAAATTTTAATGGGACATAGGATTTTGTATGAAAAGTCATGCAGTGTAGTTTAAAAAATGACCACTTTTGCCACGTCTACATATTTAGCGAGCTAGCTAGCTAGCTAGCTAGCTATCAGTTAGCTTGCAGGTAGGTAGCTACGTATAGCTTACAACTTGCTATCCTGCTAAATACCTCTAAGGAAATGCAAGAAAGTGTTGTCAAGTGCTACTGGCTGCATGTAAAGTGCAAACTCTGGCAAGAGCGCTGAGTCACAAATGCTAAACGCTGCGAGCCGCCCACTGGCACAAACGCATTGAATGGGAAGCGGTCTGTAAACTCGCTCTCTGCATCCAAAAGGACCATTTAAAGCTTTCAAAATGGCTACACATGAGGTCAGGTTGACACTTTTAATGACCAACAGAGAAAGGAAATTTGAAGAATGCAGAAATGTGCCCACAATAGCGTTATTTATCATTCCAGTAGCAAAGATTGAAACTGATGCCTCATTTTTGACTTCCTTGCTTGGTCTGGCTTTGTGGTCCCGCTAGCACTTGGATTCAAGAATTATTTATTTTTGCACAGTTGGAGTATTTTGTTAATTTGGGTGTAATTCCATTGTCGACTCCTAGATGGAGGCACCCAGTTTTGCGTTTTCCTTCACCTCTCTGTAGCGATCCCATTTTCACGTTGTGACCTATTTTTCCAGAAGCTAACCTGGCGTTGACTGCACCGAGCGCCCGATTGCGTCCTCGCTGTCGGAAAAGGGCCGTCGTCTCGTGTCGGAGACGTCGGCACGTTGCGGGATCCCGTGCTGCGGATATCTGTCACAGTGTCATTTCAAAGAGCTTATCACAGAGGGAACATTTTCTGCTTTGCCGCTTATTTGAAAAGAGATTCTTTTGTGTGTAATACACTTTTTCACACTGGCGGCGGCATTAATATGCAGCATAATACCATCAAATGTGTCATCATTTAACAGACAAATGTCTGGCGTTGACTGAAAGCATTGCTTTGAGATGAATGCAAATTGGAATTTGTGACTTCTTTTTAAAGGTTGTTTCTGATTTAATTGATTCCCCCCCCCCCCCCCCGTCCTCTACTCAGTAAAAGTTAATTTCAGCATGGAGTGTGGGAAGCATTTGCGGTTGCAGCTGTCTCGCAGTAGGAACGAATGTCAAACACGGTGACGGCAGATGGCGTAAACGTCGCCTAAAGGCGTCCGGGAATGGCTTGGGAAGGCGCTCGTGCTCGTTGCATCATCCATTTCGTGCTCTTGCGTCTTTTTTTTTTCTTTCTTTCTTCTTTTGGGTTCCTTGATCAAATTGGACGTTCACTACTTTTGCAGAAAGAAGAAATCTGCGTTTTCTGCAAAAAGTTGGCATTGACGCAAAGTGATTAGCAGCCAGTGTGCGGCGGTCATTTTTTGTGTCACTTTTCCAAAGCAGATTTTGGTGTCACTTTTCCAAAGCCGTTTTTTTTTTTGTTTGTTTTTAACAGAATAGTCAAATATGTCATCGTCGGCAGCCGTATGGGCCAGCCATAACTTGTAGTTGTATGTCGATGTCGCGGTCAACAAGGTGTAAAGTCCAAAGTGACATATCACCGAGGCGTTTTGTCAGGCTCCCGTCGCCGTTTGTCCGCTTGGTGCGCTGCCAGCAGACGTGTAAATGAAATGTGCGCCGGCGTATGTAACACGACGTGAGGGCGCAACAGCTTGCGGGCCAGAATGTCAGATGCCGCCGCCGCGGAGGGCCCGCTTTGTTGTCGGGCCAACGCGGCGTGAGCTCGCGCCTGCCCGACACCACCGGGACGCCGAGGCAGATCCTCAGTCCATCTGTCTGTGCGCACGTCGTTGTCGTCGTCGTCGTCGTCATCGCTTCCGCCGCCGCAATTAGGAGCGGAGAGATCAAAACGAACCTGCGGCCAAGCATATTGCAAGTTCCGGGCGGGAAATGAACTATGTAGCTTGAGGGTTGGTACATTCATTTACTAAAACAGTGTACCATTTAAAAATATACGTGCGTACGGTTTATCCCAACAATATGCTTTTTATGTCTTACAGTACTCACAGGCATGTTTTTTTTGTCTTCTGAAATTTTGATTGCAGCTTCTAGTCATTTTTAGTAGCCCTTCTTCCTTTCTGTGCAACGCATGGCCAGATGATACAGGCCATTGGCGTGCTGGCATATGAACTAGCATGGATGCTAATTGTACCGCCGCCTTCCTCGGTGATGGACGTTTTCATTAAGGTGCCTGTCCGACGTCCGATATTCGCGTTTGTCACTAGTTGCAAGCAAAATGACTCCCATCACCCATTTCATTCTTTTCAATCAATTGGAAGCGCTCATGAATAACAGGACATGCTAAATTTTGCGGTGAAATAAGCCAGAAATGTATTTTGTTTTGTGTGTGTGTGTGTGTGTGTGTGTGTGTGTGTTATTATTCAGCGTGCCTGTCTTTCCTGCAATCTGATTAGCAACTATGTCCCGGCAAAGTGTTTTGACAAATAATGTTTGTAGCGAGTGTCTCGCCACATTCTCGCCGGTGACAAATGTGCGCTGATAATTATTTCCTGCGTGATAGGCTGTCAGTGTCGCCGCATCCCGAGAAAAAGTTTCAAATTAAAGCGGACAAAATGACAGCTCAGGTGTGTTTTTAGAAGCATCCAAAATGATGTTTCAAAAATGTTTGTTGTCAAGCCAGCCTTGGCTCGGCTGAACAGCCGACGCGACGCGACGCGTCTGAGATGTCATTGTTTAAAAATGACGGTGGCATCTATTATAAGCCGTCTGCATTTCTTCTTGTTTGTATTTACGTATTTCGAACATTGAATGCTACGCTATTGCGCAATCCAACTCTCCCTCCCTTCATCAACTTGCCGCTTCCCTTTTGCAGGTAAAACAACAAGCGGCGTTTCAGGTTTCATTTCTTCGGAGGCATTTAGCGCACAATGCCACTTTGGAAAGCCGGAGGCAGATGGTTTCATTTGTACGTGGCCGTTAACGCGCACGTCCGCCTTGCCTTATTTGCATTTAAATGTGTTTGACCTTGACACTCTGCGCACGGCCGGCTCCCTCTTTTGTGGCTTCGCACCTTTAATTGGATGATTATTTGGCGTTTTGGGCCGCAGCCTGCGTTGGTTGTTATTATACTTTGTTTTCGCCCAACAGGAGATTTGTTATGCGTCTTTGCAGATGAGATTTTGGTGTTATCGGCTAATGAAGGGAATTTTTAATTACGGGGTCGACGGTTGTCGCCATTTATGGCGCGTGACCGTCAGGGGGCATCGCGGCGAGTCACCCGCGTGCTTTCTTTGGCACGTTCTGACGAATCCGAGGTTGAACGTTGATGATCTCGTTCCGAATAGCGCCAAGAACTGGCATTTGAGCTGGGGTGGGTCGACATTTTATATCCACTGAACTAACTCCAGTGGGCCATTTTGCTCAACAGAAATCAACAGCACGACTCGAAATCATCCTAAAGTGCGACCGGAACGCCTCGTTAGGCTTACCCGTGTTTTTTTTTGCTTCAACGAGCTGATGACATCGCCGGGCAAAAAAAACCCCCAAACAAACAAAAGCAAACAGGCGCGCCGCGCCGCGCCATCCATCAGTCTAATTTCAGGTGGCATCAATATTGCAAGCAGACGGAAATTGGCCTCTCCGGAGCTCCCTGATGAAAGCACGTGAAATAGCTGAGCTGGTACGTCTTGCTCACATCCCGCCGTTGATTGCGCAAGTCCGCCTCTGCGCTCTAATTGACGCCCGGCGGAAACCTAAAAAAAAGGCAAATTTATTGGCAGGCCAAGGTGCGTCCACTGACGGAACTTTGAAATGAAAAATGTCCAAACGGAGACAAAGCTGGCCGGCCAGCTCGCTGCTGTCTCAAATGTCAAGGCAACTCTTGGTCCTATTTCAACTTTTATGAGACTTGTATTGAAGCCTGGAGGTGGTCAAGATGAAGCAAAGGATGCCTCCATTTTGGTCACTTTAATCAGAATAGTCATGCTTCCTGAAAATGGCAGCCGTCGTTACTGTTTCATTTGAGCGATCGCCGCTCTTCTATGACGGTTTGAGAGAGGTGTGCTTGTTCGGTCGGTCGTCACGTCGTTTTGTACCTTAAAAAGAAGAAATGTCAGGAGTTTTGATTCCTGCTTGTTCAAATAAAGCGCATTAATGGCCACAATTACCCGGGCTGCTCGGCTGTCATATTTAATAACTTCACAACGGGAGCGCGGTGAAAACGAAAGGCGAGCCGTAGCGATACGGTGGGCTGAACGTTGCGTTGCGCCTTGCCGCATGCCAACGACTCCACAGAATCATTCGGGTGTTAAGATTGCAAGATACGTCTTTTGATTGACACCCGCTCGCTCGCCAGAGGCGAGGCAAACAAAAAAACACAGAAGAGTGCGAGATCGTTTTTCATTATTTCAGTTATTTTGAAGCAAAGAAAGGATGCAATGCAAACATTTGCTCCTCAAAACATCGACGAGGTTTCAAACTTTTCATTTCTTTCCGTTTTAAATGTATAACTAATGACCCAAAATATGCCCACTCGCTAACGGAAAATGAACTCGCAATCACCGGCGTGACGACGAGTATCTCCTCGGACCTCTGCCAGGAACTGTATGGCGCATTTATTTGATTTATTTTCTTCCCATGTCATCTTTACGACTTTGATGGATGACACAGGAGCGTTTATAGATTTTGTAGCTTTGTGTCCCTTCACCAGCCTTTTCCTGCCCTTCTCTAATTCTTTTTTGGTGGCGTTGCGGGTGCGAGTGGACGGATGACGGCGGCCGCGGGGCTCGGCGCGGCGCGGCGAGGCGCGGGCGGCGGAGTGTGCGGCTCGCCTCGACCCCTGTCACTTTGACAGAGTGAACACGTTGCGAGAGATAATGGAAACTTTCTATCGGAATAAAAGAGAGCCTCGCCGCTCGTTCATCAACATCGATTACTGTACAAAGACGACTGGTGAATCGCGGCGAAATAAATAAGGACAACAAAAGTGGGCGCTATTTGCCTGCTAGGGGACATCACCTCAATTTGTTTTCAGCTCTCACGGTCGCCCAAAACATTCAGCCGCGGGCATTCATTTGTCGTTTTGTGTGCGTGCGTGCGTGCGTGTGTGTTGGAGAGCGCGAGAAACAGACAAGCGTGTGTTTTCACTTGCTTCAAATACTTTAAGACAAAACCGAGTGCAAGGCCTTTCCACGTATTTGTCCTTCATTTATTTTTCTGACATCTTTAGATGAAAGAATTGAATGCGACCTGGCACGGCTTCCACGTGAAGCGAGTTGTTGCAGTGCCGCATTCAAATGGGACTCGATTAAACACGGCCGACTGACTGGCCGGGGAAAACAAATACACACACCATTAGATGCCATCAGCAGATTGTGGAAGAGCGAGCGAGCGAGCGAGCGACCGTCCCATCCCGTCCCGTCCCGTCAAACTCGGGCAAATGTTTGCCGTCATGTCCCAATCCAACTCGATTGCATTTTTCGAATCACACATTTTTTTTCGTTGGGCTTGATGGTCATTGGCTGGCCGGGAAATGACCATTTTCATTCATTATTAACAGCGGTATTCAACATTTACGTGCTTGACGGTCCATTCAGCCCGATGATCGTATGTTTTGATGGTGGTGTTTTGAGCCAATTATAAAAAATGAAACAAAATTCATTCACCACGATGACGGCGGCGGCGGCGGCGGGCGAAACCTTCTGTCGGACGCCGCGTTCAATTATGTCTGAATCGTCGGGAGCTTTGGATTGTCAAGCCATGTTGAATAATTGGATTAGGACAATAATAGGAGCGAGGATATATTTCTTTGTCCTGTGTGACGGATCTTTTAATGGGAGACCAGAGCCGAGCAGGCCGTTAAGCAGATGGGCCGCCGTTGACTTGGTCTCCAAATGATGTCTTTAGTGCGGGCAAATGGCCTAATTAGCATGGCAACGCTAGCGCAAATGAATGCTACGCGGCATCTCTTGTGTGCGAGGCGATGACACTCAATGACATCGCCGCATGTCCGATCGCTTTGGCTCCCATTGAAGTGGTTGGGGGGGGGGGCAATCCTGCCCAACTTTGGGGCATCAGTGCGCAAAAAACACTCTGGTCCATGAAGCCTGTTGATTCCCGTCATCTGGGTGCATATTACAGGGATCATTTGTTTTATTTGCCAATTGATTCTGACAAGGGCTTTTGTTGACTCAGGAAGTAATGGACCAAACATATGTTTGAAGGTTAAAACGGAAATAAAGCACAAAGCCCGCCGCCAGGATTCAAAAAACCAATAAATCCAGTTTACAAATCCATGAATTTGTTGCATGTATTTTACAAAATACTATCTGACGCAAGTTGCGAGCAAGGTGACACGCCCTCCTTCCCTTCCCTTCCCTTCCCTTCCCTTCCCTTCCCTTCCCTTCCCTTCCCTTCCCTTCCCTTCCCTTCCCTTCCCTTCCCTTCCCTTCCCTTCCCTTCCCTTCCCTTCCCTTCCCTTCCCTTCCCTTCCCTTCCCTTCCCTTCCCTTCCCTTCCCTTCCCTTCCCTTCCCTTCCCTTCCCTTCCCTTCCCTTCCCTTCCCTCCCCACCCGCCTTGGCCGGTCCGCTCGCCGCCGTCGCGCATGCGAGTCACATCCGTCGCCCTTCGGCGTGAGCGATGATGTGGTAGGCCGATGATTAAGTGCGGATCCATCCGTTGCGTTTGCCCGCCTCCCGCTCCAGACGACCCCTGAATAACAATCGGGCGACCGATCAATTATTTAGTTCATATTCTTCACGGCTACAAATGATTGAAGCGGCCTTGAAGCGAGCGGGGCGCATTGTCAGTGTGCTTTATGGATCATCCCGGCCGGTGTCAGCCGCTTAGCGTTGATGATCACTTTAGCATTAGCGTTATGAGCTGGAGGAAATTACCCAACAAATGATTTGCTCATTTTCAAGGCCTAAATATTCAGCCCAAATACTCCATTTTGGATTTTTCTTTTTGGAGCAATTTAGTAGTATTTGGAGCCGACATCACAATGGGCTGATAATAAGGAAGCGGTTCTTCCCCTTTTCGCTTGAGTGAAAATCAAGTGATTAGCATGCTTGTTTATGCTTCTGAGAAAATCACCCAGAGAAATCACCCAGCATACTTTTGGAAAAAAGAAAAAAATCAATTTGTTGTGACAGATGCTTGTTTTCGGGCGCATCAGCCAAAGCTCAGCGTGATTATCTGGACCGTCACGCTTTCCCGCTTTAGTTGTCAGACCCAGCAAATTGTTCATTTGGCACGTTGATGAATCATCATCTGGGTGATTAGCAACGTGGAACGCAAGCTTGACGACGGTGCAAACGTGCTTCCCTTTTTACGAGCCCCAAATTCGACCTGTTCCTTGACCCAATTTCAACTTTTCCCGAGCGTTCTCTGCCAAGCGGAGAAATACTGAGCCAAAACCGATGAGCCTTCCTTCCTCCTTCCTCCTTCCTTCCTACCTCCTTCCCACTCGCTGGCGACCTCAACTGGCTTTTGCGCTCGCTACCTCTCGGCAGGTGCTTGCGCGGTGGCGTTTTTGTTTTAATTGCCTTTCATTTTCTCTTCCTCCTCCTCTGCCGCCTTCGACTTTTTGCTAGCAGGTGACGCCAATGTCATTTTTCACGGGGCGTAACAAGTGGTGGCACGCAGGAGCTTTTATGTGAGCTTTTAATGGAGTCCAAACGCGTCGGATTTACCGAGCGGCGAGGAGAGCGGAATCACATTTATTTACCGCCGCCTCCGCTGATGAGATTTAATCCTCCCTCGTAGGTAGCTAATAAGCCTTTATTGTGGTGGCGGCGGTGGCGGCGGTGGGCCGGGCGGGCGGAGAAGGCTCACACCATTCTCTCTCGGACTGCTTCTGTTTGTTTTCATTGTGCGTTTACATTCATCAAATGACACAAGCGTTGCGTGTGTGCTTTTACAAAACTGAGTGCGCTGTGGACCATTATTTCTGGTCCTTGTTTGTTTGTATTGTGCTAGGTGGCGCTTAGCATGAATAACTGGCTGGCGGAATGAAATGTACCTTGTGAGTCTCCATGAGTTTGCCAACTATTCAGTGGCATGCATGGAGGGGGGGGGGACGCAAATGGGGTGAGTGCTGCTCCTTTTAAAAATAAATTGAATGAGCCGCAAATTGTCTTTTGTCAGGTAATACACTGAATACAGAAAATATGAGTGCCGGCGGTGGTGCTCTGGCGAATCCCCCCCGACTAAAAAAAAAAAAAAAAAAGAAAGGAAACATTTTGTCTTTGATAATGGCGCAGCCTCTCACCCTTGCAGATGTTGACGGCGACCATCAGTGGTTTCAAGCTTTGTCGGCCGGCTTCAGCAGCGGCGCAACTTTCATGCCAGCGGTGACCTCCGCGGCTTTGCGCTCCCGTCGACGGCAATCTTGGCCCAGGGTCCAAACGGGGAATTTAGCGTGGCTCCCGCGCGGGCGTAACAAACGGTCTCCTCGGCTGGCGCTTTGAAGGATTTTGAGTATTCCGGAAGTGTCAGCAAGGATATTTGGAGGTGAGTTTAATTAGAGCGCGAGCGACGCTTCTCTGCCGCTCAGCCAAAAGAATGCATAATTGCTGCCAGACGCAAGACGGAAGGAAGGAAGGAAGGAAGGAAGGAAGGAAGGAAGGAAGGAAGGAAGGAAGGAAGGAAGGAAGGAAGGAAGGAAGGAAGGAAGGCCGTCGTGCATTCTGATTCGCCCCCGCCACCCTCGCATGCAGTTTTTTCCCTGCTTTAGAAACTTTATTGCTTTGTGCAAAACTTGAGCATGTTATACCAATGGTGTTTTACATGTTCAAATGGATTTTTTAAAAGTGTGGAACTTAGTATATGTCAGATTACAAAGTGTCTTACCAGTACCTCGTGGCCCGGAGACATTTATTACAACTCCAACAACTCTGCGAGGAAGCACAAGACCAACCGAGCCGTCTCAGGTCCAACATCATTGGCCTCTGATACGGCGCGACAGCATCTGTGGAGTTCCTCAGGGAACTGCTTTAAGTCCACTAGTTTTCTATCAAACTTGAACCCTCACTTCCTTTAGTTGGACTCCCCAGTATTTTTGTCTTTTTGTTCCCAAATATGGCCAAGACTTAAGATCATGTGTCAGGGAGAACGTGACAAGACAAATTGAATTGAATATATCCGCTAACAAGTCAATTAACACCTCTGTGTTGGTGTCAATCACAAAAAGGAGATTCATTTTTTGACGGGACTTTGCTTCCTCCGAGCTCCACTAAACGTCGATAATTGCCAGAATGGCGTTTTTATGTGGCCGTGAAGCAGCTCCCCTCCCGTTAAAGACTTTATAAGGACTGAGGTAAAAATGGAGCACACCTCGGAGAGACTCGCTGTAATTTTCCTCGATGAGGTGCAAGGATTATTGGGTCTAATCTCCGCTCGCGTGAAATTTCTGAGGCCGCCTTTCGCTGCTCTGTTTGCAGTCAAGGTCATTTTGAATTTCCTCATTGTCTGCTCCTATTTTAAGCATCTGAAAGGTAGAATAAGTACCATTTGCCATTTCCCAAGGCACAAAATGACCTGGATTGTGAATATCTGGAGGGCTCGTCATAACCTTGCACCCTAATTAGTCTTTGAGACATTTTTTTTGTCGGGACAGATGGAAAGATAGGTACAAGTTTTGCAGCCAACATCCAAACAATACATTTTAAAAGCATTCACATTGAAATGTGATCATCCATACCGGCGCAGGATGACGGACGATCATTGCAGCTGTCAGGCGCACCAGTACAAGGTTGGAGATTGATGGTGTGTTGAAGATTGAGCTTGGACATGACACCGAGCTTGTGTGTCAGCGACAGGTTGACTTTGAAAAGCGATGATAATAAAAAAAATTGTCTCATGACAGTGCCATCATTCTGTGCGCTTAAAATATGTTACTTGGTTCATTTGTTTTTTTAGTGGCCGTTATTCTTCATGTTCAGGCCCTCCTAATTTTTGGGGACTTGCCTTTTTTTTTTTTGTCCTTCCAGTATGGACTTAATCAAATTAATCGGCAAACAAATGTTCCCCAAATGAAACCTTCCGTGCCGCCAAGGAGGACAGAAGGTCACCCATCCGTCTGCCTCCATTTTGCCGCCGCTTTGTTGAGGAGTCCTTTTTTTTTTTTTTGCCTTAATACCCGAGGAGAGTCGATACACTCGAGCGCTCGGCGAGGTGATAAATCACAACAGACTTTTATTTGCATTCCGCCTTTGAAGCATTTGGAATTGAATTTTTCCCCCCCTTACTCTCAGCTAAGAGGCTGTGATCTTATTTTGCTTCCGCCCTCCCTGGAAACCTGATTCAGCTCAAACACGTTGAAGCCCGACCGGCACATTTGCATAGCCACGTCGAGTCAAAGAAGAAAAAACACTCGCAGGTTTCTCCGCTCGCACGCTGGGACTCATCGGGGACATCTTTCAAAGTCTTTGAGGAGTGTTAAAAAGCACTCTGCTTATTTATCTAAGTGTGTGTGTGTGCGTGCGTGCGCAAGCCCGGGGGATGTGACCCGTTTGCAGATTTAGGGTGGCAAACTTGAATGTTGAATCTAACTTTTTCAAAATATTTTTGGGGGGGCTGGCTAAAACGGTAACTTGACTTCAAATGTAAATGACGGGTATTTATGGTGACGATATTAGTCAGCACAACAAAGCAAGCAAGTTTTTTGCTGCAAAACAAATTTGCTGCGTTGTTTGTACTACCTGGCGGGCCGGCAGCCTGCGGAGTGAATCCATCAGACGGCAAAAAAAAAATAAGCGGCCGTAGCCTCCGGCTATCACCAGATTGCTTCCCGTGGCGTAGCGACTCACACATGGACGCTCGCAATAAATGGCGGTCGCGCGAGGTGGCGGAGAGGGTCTGCAGCCCCCACTACGACCCGACAAGCGGGATGCCTGCCGCGTGAGTCAAATGAAAGGCTGATTTCAGCCGGTGACAAATTCACCGCACAGGCGTTTCCACTTGGGACGCCTCAATATTTGGATGGGCGCTAAATGGTCCGCTTGCACTTTGCGGGCCTTTCTGCTGATCCTTTAAAGGAGTCCTTTTCCAGGGCACCGACCGACCAGGGAGTGCCAGCACTCAAATTCACTTTGAGAAAGGCCGTGACGGAAAATGTGCTGAAAGGGCCCCTATGGTGGAGTGTGTGGGCTTATTTTGGATCCGTAATCATCTTACATCTGCAAGGTTGTTGACGACTTTTGGGCGTGCCAGATGCGGCGCTCGCCAACAGGGAAGACGTGAAACATTGTCGCGGCGCTGCATTAGCACCGGCGGGATTATGCAAATGAGCCCCAATACGGGAATCGGTATGCCGAGGACGTTTGGCCGGCTTTGAAAGCTGGCCGCGTCCCGAGCCAAGAAAGAATGGCGCGCGGCGTGTCAGCCGCCGGCTTGGACACGCTGCAGCTGCTTGGGGTAGACATTTGAAAAAAAATTGGGATTTCTTTTTAGCAATTGAAAAAATTGGCTGAATGAAGAAATCCAAATGTTTTGATCTTTTTTCAGTGATGTTGAGCAGCCCAGTTTGTTGACTTCCTGTTCTGCGGTCTCATTTTGAATTGTATCGCAGCCTCACCAGGCTGAAGCGCACGCATTTTTGAGTAGTCTCACCTCCCGAGAGCTGAATCTCCGAGAGGTCGAGAGTGGTCAGCATGCCTGGAGGCTTACCGGAGGCAGGGCGGGAACTTGGGGGGGTTGCTTTGAGTGTAACTCAAGGCTGCTGTCAGGGGGGGGGGGGCACGTCAGCTCATTATTAGTTTCAGCTCCTTATTAGACGAACCTCTTGGACATCCCGGTGGAGAAAAAGCTTTAGGAGCTGACAACAAAGCGCTGATGTCCGCCTCTTGCCAAACGACCACGAGAAATTAGAGCGGCAATTATTCAAGCCTCACCTGGCTGCCGCAATTTCTCCAAGGGATTTTCGGCGTGAAAGGAGAACAAGGCCGACTCTCCGCGTCGTGCAGTCGTAATTAAACTGAACATCGTCCTCGAAAGACCAGCCGGGCTTCGGGCCCGCGGGCGGATGGCATCGCGTTACTCGGCTGATAAGAGGTGGACGTTACGGCCGACTGCGCTTCCGATGCAGCGCGAGCAAAAACATTTTCCGTGTCGTTGGGGGTACCGTTGTGACATAATGACCACCACGTACATTGAGTGATGCCACACAGAAAACATTCAAATCCAATCATATTTTTGGTGTTTATTTTAAAGCAATCCTTTCACTGCCATTGACGGCTATAGACGTCATTTTTTCGCTTGGCTGGCAGTGAATTGGTGAACTCATTGGCTGGAAGGGAACAGAGTAAGCTGCTGGGAAGAGCACCAAGCTCTCTTGGAATGCTTTTTCCCAACGAGCGAGTTGCCATTTTGGGGACCTTGACGTGTACTTTTTGGGGGTCCAGGAAGACACTCGTTCAATCCAAAAGCCACCTGGCAAGCTCGCACCAAAATGAGGACACCTGTTTCACCGATTGACACCAAATCGGGTGTGTGTTGATCATAACGGGGCGCATGAAATAGTCTCAAGAACCCAAGCGCGAAATTGAAAAGGATGTCTGCCATTTTGCTTTGAGCGGCCATTTTGGGCTTGTATTTTGACAAACTCCTACTAGGGAATTTGCTCAAATGAAACCCAATTGGAAGTGGGGATCCCAGACAGATGGGCTCTGCCAAATTGCCAAGATTTTTCGTCTTGGCCATTGAGTTTGAAAGGAGTGTGCTGGCTTCAGCTTGTTTGTCATTTTGGAAAAGAAAAAAGAAAAATCAGCCCCAGAGACCAATTTCAGCGCTCAACGCGCAATGCGTTGGCAGTAGCTATCAAAACAGCATGCACCCAAAAAAAGCCAAGCCAGAAATTCGTCCGTATCGGTTTCAAAGTGGCCATTTTCTGGACTCGTACTTTGACAAACATCTATGGGGGATTTTGTCAAGACCAGAAGGCTGATGCTAAATCCTGAAGCTTTTTTTCCTCAACCTAATGAGGCCAATGTTTGATGCTCATTTTCAACACCGGAGTTTAAAATGGGTTTTGCGTCGGTCGGGGTCTTCCGGTTGCTCCCGCCGCACTCCTGGCAAAGCTGGAAAGCAGCTTAGCGCTCCATGCCCACGTGTCATCCAGACATCCTCTCGAGACAAACACTCCAGGGTTTTTGGAGCGCTGAGGAACGCTCTCTAGGTCAAAGACTTCTTCCTCGCGTAATCGGCCAGCCGGCCGACAGAGGCGCTTGGCGAGCAAAGAGAATCTCGTGCGGCCGGTGGCAGCGTATTGGCCGACTCAGCTTTTGAGGCCGACGGCTGCCGCTCTCGCAAAAAAAGCATCATTGTCTTCTCTTAGCGCGGAACTTTGCAAGCTAGCCGGCCGGCGCAATGCTCGTCGCAGCATGAGAAGCCCTGCCGACAGCCGGTGGGATGCGTTCCACCCACCCGAGACTATATTTTCACAAAAAGGGAACGTAGCCGCTGAGCCGGCGATGATACAGTCTGGCGGAAGTGGCGCCGTCTCCAAAATTGGATCGCTTCCTGCTGTCATGAGTCACCGGTTCCTTTCACCGATATCAAACCCAAATTGAATGAGCACAACAGCTTGTAGCAAAAGCAATAACGTCTCGTTGTTGCTGTTTTTCTTCCTGAAAGAACATCGGCCCGCTCAACTCATAAATGTTGACGTTGTTATCGCACAGCTGGAGCAGTGCTCCAGTCTGTGCCCCCCCCCCCCCCCATTCTGCCCATGTCGCCGTGACCTCACTTGTTTGAAAGTGCAAACAACAAAACTGCTTAGGTCTGCTTCATACTCGAGTTGAAAATCAAATCATCTCTTCTTTTTCAACATTGTGAGATGAGTTTGAAATTTAAAAAAAATTGTTTGTAGTGTACAATGGCTATTTGCCCTTTAAACTATGGCAAATCTCCTCATTTTTTAATGTAATAATTTGCTTCTGCTTGTGGCAGAATCTCCTTTGCTAGCCAAAAACATGTTGACGTAATGACATTTTAACGCTACAAAGCAAACGTATCGTAAGCAGGAAAGTGATATTATTCCACACGTGTCGCGGCGTGCAGGAGCAGCGCTATGGTTTCTCGCCTCCATTAGCCTCCTTTCCTCCCGCCGATCCTGGCCCACACGCTCGTGTCGTAGAAGTTGTCAGGCCGAGTAATGGCGCAGGAAGCGTGTAACATGGGGTGGGGGGCCGAAGTGTGTCGCATGCACTTTCATTCCCTCTAGAAAAGAAATAATGAAGTACACGGTCCGGGCTCACCGCAGGAAGCGTAATTTGGTTTGCGCCGCTGACAGGTTATGACGGGCGCTGGTCGGAACATGATTTATTTGCGCCGCTATATCGCTCCCAACTAATTGGACATTAGCCACTTCCCGTCCACGAGCCGTGTAAAATGCGCGGAAGCTGAATCCCACTCGGATGTTTCATTCCCAATGGCTGCCATACTGTCCATGTTTTTCTTTGCATTGTGCCGTCTTTACATTGAGTCAACAGGGAGTCAAGGGCGCTGCTTCAATTGGCTGGGAAACAAGTGTGCTCACTCCCACAACGGTGCGTCCCCCCCCCCCCCCCCACCCCTTTTTTTTAATCTGTGCCAGTTTTCAAAAAATACCAAAAGAATTCAAACGTCTTCACAGCTGCTCTCATCTTCGCAATTGTGGGCCAATTCCAAAATCTATCCAAGCTGTGTGTGGTAGGCAGGTTTGTAAATCTGCCCCCCGCCCCCCACCACCACCCGCCGCGTCAACAAGTCCCCCCATAAAATCGACTCTTGACGGTTGCTTTCCCGCTTCTGCAATTTTATTGCACTGAAGTTGTAAAATGCATCTCGGGCCGCAACCTGCCAAGCAATATCTGGGCGCCGAGCCATTCCTGGGTGACGGGGTTGCTCATCTGGCGACCCAGACACGCCAGTAAATTCAAGTCGTAACGTCTCGGAGGGTCTTAGGAGCTTTCAGAGCTTAATTAATACTTTTGGAGCGACATTCACAGGATTTGTGATGGACCTGGGTGATGGGAGGTCATTTCAACTTCATCGCATTCATATTTTCAATGAATATATCACTGAGGTTGTGATGTCATCTTTTTTGTAGCAAAAGATGTTTTTCTGCTCTGGACTCCAAAGCAAGGCCGGACTCAAATGAAATAAAAGCCGGTCGCTATTTGGCCGCTCGCAAGGTTAATCTCCTCCAACAGCCGTCGGCCCGGCGGGGGAAGAACATTGCCTTCGTCCATCTCGCCGGGAAAGTGTCGGAGAGTTGCGACGGGGACACGGTAGCGCCGCGATGCTCTGTCAACGGCCGAACCCGCCCCGCTCCCTCAGGGCGCATCCATCGCGACCGACGTCCTTTCATTGCACTGTGGCGTGCAATAAAATGTGCAGAATGCAGCCACAGCAGAAACATCAAGCTCAAAAGCATTTCCCTCATGGAAATGACACGGAAAGTTAACAAGATGGATTTTTTTACAGACCGATATTTGGCAGAATCAAATTTCACATTTGAAGAAAACAAGACAAATCCAGATCATGACAAATATCAGGCAATGAATCATAAAATTCAAATTCAAATAAATAGCCAAAACATGAAATGAAAAGCACCATCAATCTTCTGAGCCGACGGAGTCGGATGTGACAGCGCTACACGCGAGCCGCGACCCCGGCAAATTGTCGGCTTTGAAAGCTTCAATTACGGAAGGCGGCGTGAGAAAATGCTTTTTATTGGCATGACGCGGGTCCACCGTGTCAGCCCGACTCCATTAGCTCCTCCGCTGAGGAGTGGCGTCTCATCAGGTGGGATTGGACGTACCTTTCGTCGCTCGCCGAGACCTCGCTATTGACCGCTCGTCTCGGCCCGGTGTCAGCACGCCGGCCGGGAAAAAATGTTTTCGTCGCGACGGTCTTTGCCGCTCCGTAATCCGGATGGAAGTCGTTTTGTTTTTATGAGGCCGTCGTGCGCATCTGCTTCTTTTGAAAAATCCAATTGCAAATGGCGGCTGTCTGACAGAACCTCGCATTTCCCGGCAGCCCACCTTGAAGACCGCTCGTTATTTACAAGTTGTCCCGTCGCCAATCGAGCGAATGTCGCCGAGCGGATGCCCCCTCGCTGCGCCGCTTTGATGATCGCTTGCGACGGCCGGCCCAGGTGCCCGAATAACTTTGGACCCGTAGGACAGCTGGCGCCGCGGCAAAGGAGGGCTCGGAGGCTCAATAATGAGGCCGACGCCAGATAGGCCCCATCTGTTTGCGTAGTGGTCGCAGATGAGCAAAGGTCTCCTGGAAGCGCTTCCGGAACCGAGGACTTATCTGTTTGGCGCCGCCGTGCCACAAACGCCGACCTTTTTCCACAACCGAGAGTGCGAGAGATCATGATAACTGTAGTGTCCACTATGTTTTCAGCCGCTCTCTCCTGGTGTAGGTCACAAAGAAGGTCGTAATGAATACTACATTGTAAAGAATGTACAAAGGAAACCATCACGTTGCCTTTTAGACTCCGAAATAATGACATTAGCACCTGCGCTGGTATCTTGTGAGCTACCATGTGTTAAGTTATTTATTCTTTGTGATGATCCTTTAGTGTAGTTTTTGTTTTTTCACCCAAAAAATTCACCTGAAGTGTATGTTTTATTCATTCATTTCTTCTTAAAGCTCATCCTAAGTGATCCTGCCGTGTGTGTTGTGTTAAGATTGTCAACCTCCTGAGTGACTGTGGTTTAGTCCGGCTGTGTTAAACGTCACCATTCCATGTCCGCGTTAGGAGATTGCGCTTCAAGCAGGAACATGAAAGAGCACCCTCCATTCTTTTGGAAAAAGGAGCACCTTCCAAAAACGCAGCGGCCGGCTGGCCGGCCGCCCACCCGCCTTGAATTTACTCAGTGGAAGCATCATGAATAATCCAAAACGTCCACGTGGATCGATTGGCCAAGTATTTCCTGGTTTGAACCTGCTTCTTCCTCCTGGAGGGAGGGTCTTTCCCCCGCGCTCGTCCATCTCCACGCTTTTATTGCATTTCATCGATCAGCGCCAGACCTCCAATAAAGACTTCACTTTTGCTGTTGCTCGCAAAGCGCCTGATTTACTCAAGGTGCAAACAACATCCGTAAACTAGCAAAACGTTGACGCGGTTCCAGAATGCAAATGGATTCCTTTCCATGCACCGGACCGGAGACAAACTCGCCACTTGTTAAGCTAAAGGTCAGCGCAGATTTGCGTGTTCACATTTGCTTCAACTCGCATCGCAACGTGACGCGCATCTCTATGGCAACGATGCGTACGAGCGATCCCGAGCCCGCACCTGCCGCGACGACAGGCTGACGTGAAGTTTGTGGAGGCAGCTCGCAGCTTTTCATCTGCTGAGCCAACACCGCGCGAGAGGTCTTGGGGGATGCTTTCTCGCGGCTAAAAGCGGAGTTGGTCTGCCTGCCTGCCTGCCTGCCTGTGTGTGTGTGTGTGTGTGAGGATTTTTTTTTTTTTTCTGTTGGGTAGTTGATGTTTGTCCACAAAAGCGGAGGCTGCTTTCAAACGGTCCCAACAGATTGCTGCGCTTTCTCCTTATGAGCCATTTATGGAAATCAGAGTCAAAACTGTCAACAGCGTGTCAAAAAGCTCAAGTGAAATAGAAGACTTGAAGGCCAAAGCAAAGAAAAATGATGAAAAGATGTCAACTGCTTTAAAGTAACACAACATTTTGAAAGCGTGACCCTTGTTATCGAGCTTCTCTCCCTCTCTTTTCCCAACTCTAATTTGTTTTTCATAATAAATAACGGTCAATCCTTCCAAAACAACAACTCACCACCTCCCCTTATTCCCACCAAAAAATAGTCATATATTTCCTTTGTTGTTTTAATGTATATATAATAAACTGTGCCTGCGCAGAATACAGACACCAAATTGGAATTGGATCTGTAAACCCGCCAATGTGAATCCAGTGTAAGATGAAAATGAAAGCCGACCTTCAGTGCAGAATGGACCGATGCCAGGTTGAAGTCTGAAATGGAACGCGAGGTGATCGAGTGTGTGTGCGCGTGCGTGCGCGTGTGTGCATTCGAGTAGCTGAAGTACGAGCCGGTGTGCTAGCAGCTAAACGCTTGTCCAAAGACGTCGTCGCCACTTACTTGAAGGGTTTCAAGTGGTTCTCTCATTTTGTCAGCACGTATGCTGACCTTCTTCATTTGGGCATCCTTCTTCGACGCTTTTGTCAGACTGTATGACTTTCAACCATTTTCTTGCCATTTTACATATGGCTGAAAAATTCAATGACGCGCCAAGGTCAAGATGGCGGTTGATGATCACTAAGTGCAATTTTCATTGTCCTGAGCAGATTTTGAAAGGCTCGTTTGAAATCGACACCTTAAACTCTGTCATGAAAAACAAACAAATGAATTTGTCCCATTGTGAGGTGAGCTCAATTGTGTTTTTACCTCCTTCATCTGGAAATATGCGCTCACGTTGTGAATACAAACGTGAAAGCAACCCAGGCCGGCCTGGGTTGCTCATCCGCCAAGTAAATAAGGCATATTGCCAAGGAATTAGCCTCCCCGCCGAGCAGGTAGAAATCAAGTGCCGGAGAGCAAATTGCCGTTTCGGAGAATCAACGGACTTACAGCATCAAGTCAAATCAACGACTGAGTGCTTTTCCATTTAGGCCAGCCACATGATTGTACAGTGCAAAAATTGGGGCTTGGCTATGCTTTGTGTGGCCTGTGGAAAAATGGACTCTCTAAACTTTTGGAATGAACGAACGCCTTTGAGGTGCTTTGAATAATCCAGTGATTTTTTTTTTTTTTTGCAGTCAAATCTCATCTGGAGCCATTAAAGGCGCCTTCCAAATCTCATAGTGCAGTGTGCTAACAAACAAACTGTGTGGTTTTCACATGCTTGTTTGCTTGCTACTTAGCCAGCTAGCTAGCTAACTAGCCTTTATGTCACGTTCGGCCATTTTATTAAAGCGGACTATTTTGGGGGGAGCTGAGTCCTTTTTTAAAGGACAGGCGGCCTATGAAAAGACGTTGACCGTCTTGCAGTAAATTGAGGTCGGTGTTATTTGTTTTGCAAGCACACGTCTAAATCCTTCACGCTTGATTTATTGAAAATATTTGATTATGGTTGTGGTCAAAAAGGGCAATTTTGTCCCAAAGCCACACGGTTCGTCTTTAAATATAAAAATGGAGCCCCCGAGGCGAAAGAAAAAAGGCAACCATTTTTTGATGTAAAGTTCAGCAAACAGCTTGTTTCTACCTACAACAACAACGACAAAGCGTGTTCATGATTGTTTATAAATCTCCGTCTTATTACGATTGGCATTAAGAGGCCCATTTGTTTTGTCATTTTATTTTGCCAAGTTTGATTGCAGTATTTGGATTGCTATTACGTCGCACCTCTTTTTACAACGCACTCGCGAGTGGAAAAGATGTGAAAGTCGTCTCGTTCGTCATTTGTTGGCGTTGCCGTGACACCGCCGCCCGCCGCGTATTAAATCAAGGTTTTCGAAATCACTGCGGTTTGCAATCTTTTTTTTTCTTGTTGTTGTAACATTTACAAGCTTGCACTGCCATAAAGTGCTTCAATTGGAACATGCTGTAGGAGGAGTTCAATTGGCTTTCTTGCTGGAGTTGTCCGTGAGAGAGTCGATACGTTGTGTTTTTAAGCCATATGGATGAAAAAGGAAAGAAAGAGAAATTCTTGTCTCCACACATTATGCCGTTGGCTTCACACATGATAAAACAGCAATCACACAAATGAAAATAGACTCTGAAGAGGCAGGCGCATCACGTCGAATGAAACTTATGTGCGGATGCTTGGCTTTTCAATATTCGCACTCATTTATTTAGCATTTTATGAGCAGGTTGTATAAGAAGATTAAGTACGGCGTCAGAAAAAAAATGCAAAGTCTACAGATACGCGCGTGCTGCGTAATGACCAATCGTAAAAAGTCAAGTCTTTTCCATTACGGATGCGTGTGTGCGTGTCTTTTGGAGGAATGGAGCGTCTTTCTGAACCTGTGTGACAGGCCCATGAGCACAAGGTGTCGCTGTCACTCATCTCCACAAATGTTATCTTGTTCACTTGCTCTGGAATGCAAATGATACCGTTTTGGAATGGAAACAATGGCAGTGCTGCAACGTTGAAATGGAATTAGGCATAAAGTGAAAGGAATAAGATTAACTATGCAAATAAAAGTTTCTCCTCCCAAAAGCTACATTGTCTTTGGCGCTTACAAAACGCTCTCGCTAGCTTCTTCAGTGGTGACTATGTCGTGCAAACACAAATAAAGGCTAATTGTTATGATGATGAATAAAGAAATAAAAAAGATGGATTCAATGAAAAATAAATCAATGCACAACCAACCGCATGAATCAATAAATCAATCCTTTCCTCTCCTCTGCTATAGAACCTTTTTGCTCCAGAGTCAAAGCAAGTGTTTCTATTTACTGTGTGGGCATTTTTCTGCTCTCCCCTAGCAAATGTGCCTTCCCTGCCGTTTACCAGGCGACTCGGCCGAGCCGCTTTCTAACGGCGCCGCGTGATTCCGCCCGAGGGTGTGAGCGCGTGAGCCGAATGTGATGAAGCGCACCGGTTCCACGGGTTAGTTACACGCCGGTCGGTCGTCCCGGGAGACTTGCTCACGGCTCGCCGATGGCCAGATAACGGCTCACGCTGCGCTTCTCAGCGGCCAAAAAGATTGCTTGTCCGCCCGTCCGCCTCAATTACTTTCTCGCCGCTTTCTTATCTGGCTCCCGTTGACGTGCTTTGTTTCGGCGTTGGTACGGTGCTCATCCGTCTCGCCAGCCATCTGGATTCATTCACGGGAGTTCTTCCAGGATGTTCTCGAGCGCTACGTCCATTCCGAGTGACTTCTCAACTGGCCTAGACGTGAGAAGGTGACGTCTGACTGAACACTTATGACACGTGGGATCCCTCGAGGCTCTGTCATTGGAACCCTTTTGTTTTATGTTGAACTCGGATGCTTCAGCTGTTGAATCCGGATTGAAATAAATACGTTGACTTTTTGTCTTTCACGTGTTCTATTGGAGAACCGTTTCCCTCGTTGGTCGTTTTAATGAAAACAAATGAGTCTTTTTTTGAGCCATACTCGGGAAAAGTGCTGCATGTGTGAAAATGCAGCGAGGGCAGGGCAGGGCAGGGCAGGGCAAGGCAAGGCAAGGCAGTGCATTGCAGGGCCGCCTCCCAAAGCGCCTCCTCTGCAAACGTGTCACCGGCGTGATGATGGATGGGCACGCTTCTCACATATCAGCAAAGAGGAAGTCGTCGTTTCAACAGCGATGGCGTCAAATGAAAAGTTCTGAACGTGGTTAGGGAAGTTGTACGGCAAGCCAAAGTGTCTGAAAGCCGACGCTCCAGACAAACGAGCGAGGCTGATGAAAGTCATCAAGGTGGAAATTGGACATTATCGACTCTTTACCGTCTTGGCAGCTGTCTTCCAAATTGGGCCTCGCGGGAATGATTAACTTTGTTATCAGCATTTGTTTTTTTCACACCCCTTTTTGGAGCTCTTAATTGTTTGCGTCACACACTTTCAAAAGAAGTGTCAGAGTTTCCATAGTGTTCTGATGACTGTTCAGGCAGGAGCATGAAGTTCTTGTAAATTGTCTGACTTGTCTGCCGGCGGGAGCGGCATTAAGCTTTGCTCAAGATGCTGCATGAAATGCTGCTTGTTACGGAAGAAGAAGGAAAAAGTCAGCCATGTTTGGGACAAATCAGCCTGGCTGTGGTTTGGATCGCACACCTGACAATTTTCGGACACCTGATGAAACGATGTAAAAAGAAAGTGAAAGTAAGACTTGTTGTTGCCCTGGAAACAAGCGGCTTGATTCAAGAGCGTGCACCGTACGCTAGAAAAACGGCTGACGAGCGACTGGCCAAAATGTGTGTGTTTGAGAGTGGCCGATGTGCTGCTTGAGAGCGGATTTGCGCAATTATCTGGAGGATCCCTTGCTCATTTGTTAAGGCTTGCAAGGCTAGCCGACGTTTGGCCGCGCGCTCTATTAAATCCCAATGTTTCCTCCCGGCTGATAATTATGGCTGTGTCTAACCTGCTGTTTTCTCCCCTCCCCTCACGCTATCAGTGGAAGGGACAAAAAGCAAAGCCAGAGGTGAGTTATTGCCTCCATTTTCTTGCTACATGATTGATGCCGCCGCCGCGCTAGCAATAAAGCGCACGTGGTGGCAAAGCGTTTGCTTTCTCTCCACTTGACTGTTATTCTTCCGCAAGACAGGTTCAAGGGCATGCATGGGGTGGCTGCACCTTTGGCGTCATTTTCACCCGTAATGTGCTTAATGCTCGCAAACCGTATTGAGTCATACCTGTGCCGCCTTTCCACATGTGTGATTATTTTCTCAATGTGTCCTTATACGGGGTGATAGATGACCCTAAGAACTCTTCTTCTTTTTTTTTTTTTTTGCATTTTTACCTTTCCCTGCTAACAGCTTAATAAAGAAAGCTGTGGCAAAACCACTTTTTGTCTTTTTGCATTTGAAAGTCAGCGCATGAAAACCTGTCACCGTTTTTTTCCGTTTCATCTTTCTTTCCAGCCAATTGCGTAATATAGTTCACAATCGGGAGACAATAGTGTTTTCATGACCCACTTTCCGATGTGGATATATTGTCTTTTTTTTTCTTCCTGCTGCACAGACACACACAAAAACAATGATAAGAAGTAAGCCTCCTCCTCCTCCTCCTCCCCTCCAGGATATTTATTGCCAGCCCGACCCTTTTGTCTCCCCGCTGCGTCAAATCACAGGGGAGGACTTTGTTGGCTTACTCAGTTTGCAGCCTCCAAAAACAAAAATGTCCACTTTGACGGAGAGCGCGGCTCATTGCATTGTTTTCTTTTTAATGGGCTCTTTAACATTTTAATGAACTCATTAAACATTTGCACTGACTGCAAAGCACGTAGGTGGATCCGACTGATGAAAGCCTTCGCAGATAACAAATGGATGTCGCCCAAAAATAACCTTGTGCAGGTTAATACCAAACTGACACACAACTAGACCTTTGAGAAAAAAAAAAACTATTCTAATGTTGCATATGTTAAAATAAGTCTACAAGAGCCAGTTAAAATAAGGCCCCCATAAATCCCTCTGAAAATTGCCCAGGTTGGAATGAGACGACTAAAAAAGTCAAATAAATCCTCCCAAAGTGAAAAGTAGACCACCGTAAATCCAGAAGGCAAAAAAACGAACTTGACGACCGTAAATCCACCAAAAGCCGCGCAGGTCAAAACGAAACTTGCGCTCCAGATCAAAACTGAAGCGAGAGTGAGTCTGGTCACGTGGCCAAAAGGCGCCCTCGCCCTCGCTTCGCCTTTTACCACCATTGCGAATGGATTTTCCATAACCGTATGATCGGAAAGGCCCGTTCGCTACACCGCAAAGGGCAACTTTGCAGACATGCCTCACTCTGGACAGGTAATTTAGTGATTAGCTCCCGCTAATGGATCAGAGCCAGATTTAGTGCTAATTAGCTAACGTCCTTAAAGACTTCTTAAATCTTTCCAATCAAGGAGAGCTATAGCTTAGCAGCGAGACTTTATTGCCCAAGTGTTGGCGTTAACAACTTTCCTGTCAACGTGAGCGATGACCGGCGCCGACAAATATGACCTTTCTCTCGTTATTGCAACAATTTAGCTGTAATATGGTGTTATTCCTCTTTGGGCCTGGCACCGAAGGTCAGTGAAGGTGACACGGCGGGTGGAGCTGTTGTGTTGCCTTCAAGGAGAACCGGAGAAGTGGAAAGTAAAAAAAGAAAAAAAAAAATCAAGCATGTCTTATCTGTTATATGAGGCAACGGTTGCCATTATCAACACTTTGCAGTTAATGAACATGTCATATTGGCACATGATCCTCATGATGAATGTAGTGGCTTTTAACACGCTGTTTGCATAATTGCTTCGCATTTTTATGCATTAGGGGGGAGGGGAGGGCATGCGTGCACGCCACGAGAACTTAACGACGGCTATATAGGCTGCACTTGCTAAAAATCATGGGATCGCTGCATTGGCATCTTTGTAATGTATTTGAGCCTTGCCATCTTCTGTGTACGACCATTTGCCCTCCATTTTTTTTCTTTTTTATGGAAATGCCACCAAGAAGTAGGTAAGGGCCTCCGACTGTTTAAAAAATAACAAACGCTCACAGAACTTTCCATCCGACACAGTTTCGAGGTAAAGTATCGTACCTTCTGGATTCAGAATCAGAATACATTCCTATCTTACTTGTAAAAGCGTATTTCTATCCCGTTCTTTCCATCTCTCATCCCTTGTTACATTTAATTGCAAACACATATTAGCTCAATTCCTATTTTGCCGAGCTGCGGCGCCAACGATAACGCTGTTTAAACACGGGAAGCTGTTAGCTGTTTGAAATTGCTTTCGGCGTCCGTGTTTGCGGGTTCAAGTCTCGCCGCCGCCGAGGCTGCTGGAGGAGTAATAGATTTCATTAGAAGTGTAAGAACACCTTTATTTGCAGCCATAGAAATGATGAAAAGCTTGTGAAATGTATTGGAGCGAAGGTTAAGTGAGAATAACTGCCGTGACTTTCACGAGGATGCTGATTAGAAGTCAACCTGATTGAACGCATTCATACGATTTGGATTCCTTTGACGAAATTGCCGTCGAGAGTGTGCTCACGTTACAATAAGATTCGCCGGTCTGAAAAGGAGGGGATCCAGATCGCAACCGGTCCAACAGAAAATGGCCGTGTATCGTATCGTTTTGATCAAATATCGAAATATTTGCCGCCAAATTTTGTGGGTGCTTTTTATCGTTTGAAAAAAAAAAAAAAAAGAAACAAGTTTGTCTTTGTGTTCTGGACAATAATAAAACCTCGAGGCCCATGTTTCTGGGTTGCTACGGATTTAGTCGAGCGTATTGATTGTGCGTCCTGAGCTCGTCTCGGAGGGGCGACATTTGGCAGGCTCTCGGTGCCCCGACAGCGAAATCCGGCCATCTTTCATCTTGAGCCGAGGCTCCCGAAAAGGCCAAGAGGCGTGCCCGCGGTGCAAACGCTGCACTCGTAAAATTGCTGGCGGAGCAAAAGGTCACCCAAATGGCTCGGTAGAAGCCATTGATACCAGCTTGACACGGCTCTGATGAAGAGCGCCGATCAAAAGTCGTTGCGGCTGCTGCAAGGTGATGACACTGTTGATTTACTTTCTTCACATTTTCTTGCCAATTTGTTGGCCGTCTGATTGATTGGTCGATACCAAAAATGACATTCGGTGATCCTCAGATGACCAAACTACAGACTCGAAATTTGCACAAGGAGAATTCAAGTGCTCGTGGCACCGAGCCTTGAGGTGCGCCTTTTTACATGATGTATGTGTCGGGGTGATGCAAATCCCCGCCGACGTGAGCCAAAAATATCCAAGTCGATTCATCACGGCGCTTTGATGGCGTCTGCTCTCGCGGGAGATGAACTTTAGGGAACTCGGCACAGTTATATTAAGTGTCGACGGTAAAGCTCGCCTTGTTGTGATTTCTTTGAAGAGCTTAGAGAGAGCTATAGATCAACACAAGCTAGTTTTGATGCTAAGGATAATGACTGTTGGCGTTGGCGGTGAACTTCCATAGCGCTCGCTGAATGGCGTGATTCTAAGAAGATGTCAGGAAGAAAATCTTGTTGTCAGAGGAGCGAGCAGCCTCGCGTCGCCTCGCGTCCCGTTGCGTGCTGGTGAGTCACCGGGGAGACGGCAAACTGTTATTCCTTGTTCTTGCCGCGCGCCACCAGGGGCCCTCTGCGGTTTTTAATTAAATGGAATATTTATACAGCGTACGTGTCGAACCTCCCTCCCTCCCTCCGTCCCTCCCTCCCTCTGTTCCCCCAACATGCCGGCAAATGGGCCACGCCGTTTAGACTCGGCCAATTAATTACAATTTTGTCACGACACAGCATTAGCGGTGATTAATTCCTAAATTCCCACGAGTGGATGTTCAAGGCGCAAAGATGGAAATATTTTTGTTTTTGTCAACATTAGCAACCATTCTGTATGTTCCATAGGCATCTAGCTCTAGCTCATCCGAGAAGACCCTCCCTCCCTCCCTCCCTCCCTCCCTCCCTCCCTAACTCCCTCCCTCCCTCCCTCCCTCCCTCCCTCCCTCGCGGTGGTGCCCCAGCCAAAACGTGAGAAATGCTTTTTCCATTTATCGGCCCGGCGTTGCTGTTGATGCGCCCCGCCGGTGCGCCGGAGAACGCCACCGTCCTGCTCGTATTGATATTCTCCACGTAGCTCAGAACAAATCAATAACACGCAAGTATCATCTTGCAACACTCACACCGGCATGTGGAGTCAAGGCCCGACCGACCCTTGGATAAGTGGCCGAAGGGCAACATGCAGAGCGGCTTGCTTGTCATGTGCGATACTTGATGTTGGGTCACGGAGTTCACTGACGCACGCACCAACAGTAGGGACGGCTTTTTTTTTCTTTTCTTTTTTTTTTTTTTGTCAGCGCCCTACTCGTCGTGTTGTTGGGCCCTCGAACAGTGTCATATTGGCTGAACTTGAATATTGTAGAGCACTTTAAAAGGGACTCTCTGGGCCACCGTCTTGTGCATCAATTTGATCATAAATTCCTTTTATTCAGGTCAAGTCCATGAAGTTGGTTTCATTAACCATAATAAATTAGATTGAGCCAACCCAAATACTTTCAAATTTTAAGTGGAAATTAAGTTCGTAGGAATATTTATTTTTCACAAGTCACCCCAAGTAGGTGATATCAAAGGTCCAATCTTTTTTTTTTTTTTTTGGTCAGATCTTGGTAGAGTAAAACTCTGGTAGCTGCTAATCATCGCTTTGCACCTGCAGCACGCCTCGAGTGCATCTGTTGCCGCCGTTTCCTCTCGTCAAATATTTGTGTTTACACAACGCCGCCGCAGCCGAGCTCAGCCTACCCTCCCACCCACCCACCCTCCCTCCCTCCCTCCCTCGCTCCCTCCCTCCCTCCCTCCCTCTCTCCCTCCCTCCCTCCCTCCCTTTCCTCTCAGCTGCCGAGCCAAATATTTCATTCACGAGCCGGCGCATTTCGATTGTGTTGGAAAGTTAGCGGCGGTGGTGTCGACTAATCCGACACGTGCTGACGCGGTGGCCCGTGATCACGCCGCCGCTCCAGCTGACATGGGCGCTTTCCACTTTCTGTCTTAAAAGTTGAACTTGACTCTCAAAACTCAAACTCATGTTTCAAATTTCACGGCTCAGAGATGATTGAGGTTACTGAATGAGCACTCCAATATGCAAACAGCTTGTGAGCTTTTCATTGTCTAAATGAGGTAAATGAATCAGCGTCTTACTTGACGGCTGTTTTGGCTTGCTCGCCGTCACCTGCAAGCGTTGCACGCTGTCAACGAACGGCATCCTTTCAACGCACACAATACCCCAAAGACGCTCGCTCACTCGCACGCTCTTGACACCGCTTAGCCTCGGGCGCCCGCCCATATGTATTACGGTTTGGGGGCGATGCATCGTCTCTGGTGAACGCACTCTTTGTTCGGTGTGTCGTCTTCAGAGGCCGAGAGAGCGGGCGGGCGGGCGGTCGGGCAGGCGGGCGACCTTGGCGTCTTTTGTCACGATGCTTTGCCTTCATTGGCTGTGCTTTTAGATCTCAGCTTGATTATGATTTTTTTTTTTTTTTTCACCTCCAAGGCATCCCGGAAAAAAATGCCACCAGAAATGTGCACGTCTGAATCTACGCAGAGAGAATCAAACGCGGCTGAATGGGACTGAATCATTGAAACGGACGGCGTATTCAAAGCAGGACATGGCTGGATGCTTTAATGAGCCAAAACGCCTGCCGGGATGAAGCTCTCATTGCTATTTTTAGTCGGCCCCCGACGTGTCCCTGAGCTGACGAGCGACGTCCGTCGGGACAATCGAGGTCAAGGAAGGTCCGCCGATCTTTGGGCGTCCTGGGAGGCGCGACGGTGGGATGGGGTGGGGGCTCCGGCGCTCACTCGACTAATGAGGCGGGCGGGCGAGCGCTCCCTCGGCCGACGCGGTCAAGCGGCCGCCTCAATGTCACCTTGCGACGGCGTTTCAGGGTGACGTAAGCGCACCGTGAGCGCCGAGCGTCCGCCGCCAGAGACCTTGCGCCCGGGACTCATCTTTCCAATTTGCCAGCTCACTTGAAAGATGTTGTGATCATTTCCACAGGTGGCCAAGGTCAGTTCCCCATCACTCAGAACGTGACAGCGTTGGAGGGCTCGGCCGCCAACATGACCTGCCGGGTGGACTTCAACGATAACACCTCCCTCCAGTGGTCCAACCCCGCGCAGCAGACGCTCTTTTTCGGTGACAAGAAAGGTAAGGATGAAAATGCATACTCTGCCTCCATTTGAGATATTTCGACTTTTGGCCAGCTCTGTCCAAAGACACTTTTGCAGCTTTCATAGGAGTAGTTGATGATGATAAAACATCGGCTGCTTTGTCTTTAAATAACACAAAAAAAGTAGCCTGAAGCAAAGTATTCTGGGGGCAGAAAGGATTCAAATGACCTTTCAGCAGCTATATTGGTGTTTTTTTTTCTTTTTTTTTTAATGACTTAAAAGTTATGCGTATTATAAAGTGACTGCTGGGGAGAGCTGAAGACAAAATCTGATCTTTGGCCTTTGGATAATTTGTTCCATTTGAATTCAGCTCTGACAAATGAGGATGAAAAAAGCCCAAAGACTATTTGATGTGATGAAAGAAGCCACGGGGAAAAAAAAGGATAAAAGCATATGCGTCTGTCTTGAGCAATTCAAAGCGACGTCACACCGGATGTTCGCTTGGCATGGGTGCTGCGCGGCATCTAATTGGGACATTGGCGCTGGATCGCCAAAGGTCAGCGAGCCAAATGGATCGCGACCGCCTTGCAGTAATCAAACGGCCGTTACACGCCAAATGAAAGCGTTAAAACATTCATTAGCGCCGCCGAGGCTAGCGTAATTAGCCCGCGTCGTTGTTGGGAACGAATGCTATCGACAGCCTTTGATCGGCCAATCGCTTGGATTTCTTCGACAACTCCCGAGACCTTGTTCTGGAAAAAAATATCAGTCGTGACTTTTTTGTTTTTGCAGAACAGCTTTTAACTGGCTGGATGACTGTTTGTCTGTCATCAAGTATTTGATGGACTTTGTACGGCAGACTAAATGCAGCGTGTCAGGGTTCCATTTATCCTTGGTGAATTTGCGCGAGTGGCAGCACATAAACTACTCGTATTAAATGTGAGCCGTTTCTTCAATGTTTTCTTCTCCGTCGGAGAATTAACTCTGCCAGGCAGATGGATTGCTGTGAATACAAGGTGTTTCGTCTCATAAATACATCTTGCCAAATGTTTCACGATGATACGATTACGGCCCGCCAAAAAAAATATATTAAAAGATCAAGTTCAATCAGCATTCTGTAATTTAAATGCGTCTGCCCCTTTGCAAACATTTTCTATTGACACTTTTCCTGTGCGGGTTTGCGAAAGAAACGCTCCAAGTGTGTCACTTTGCCAAAGCAAACCGTTATTTCATTTTTTCTAACGTTTCGAGGCACTGCATGGCCGGCCGGCCACTGTTTGACGTTACAAACATTTCAAACGAGGAGACAAAATATGGGTCGAAAATGAGGTTGAAACTCTGAGTACCATTTATTTTTTTATTTTTTTTGTTAGTGTTTCAAGCCAGGGTTGGGGAATTAGGCTTCCAAAAATGAAACATTGCAATTTCCCCGTTTGCTTTCAAGCTGGACGTCGCCGCCATTGTTCCGCTCGTCGCCTGTCAGGTCCGATATTACGCAAACGGGCATAACAGAAACAAACACCAAAGAATTCAAAGCAATAAATTAACTGGGAAAGTGCTTTCCCCAGGAAATGTGACAAAGCAGGAAAGTAGAAAAATGAGACAGCCAGGAAATTGATAAGTGGGGAAAGTGAAAGTAGAACCAAGGAAAAAAAGTGGATATACTATATGTGTCAGAGCGTCTTTGCTTTTCAATGTCCTTAGGGGACTAGTCCTGCTGTCTGTTTTAGTCATCGGCCTTCGCACCGTTTGGTGGCGTGTTTAAGCTGCAGCACATGTACAAGGTCATCGTGGCACCTTTACGTACGTACGTACGTACGTACGTACGGCTCCCTCCGGTGGGAAATGAACCTTTTCATCGCATTGATTTCCTCAAGAGCGCGCTAAAACAATCCTTGTCACGCACGCTGACACTTGCCTCTGATTGTGACGGATCTCCGGTGCCGAAAGCTAAACCGGTAGCGGGATTCCCTCGCCCGGGCCTCGTCTGAGTCATGGGCTTCGCATACGGTGTTTTTTTTAATGCGTGGCTGGCTGAATCTTTTTTTTTAGATATGGTGTAACTGAATAGTTGAAGTGGCTGCGTGCGTGTGGAGTTTCCGCTAAAAGTGTTCCCGTGAGTGAAAAATCAACGCAAGGTCTTTACGTAAAGAAATAGTGTAATCTCAGACGGCGCTGAGATATTTCTGGGTGGCCTGGCGGGTGGACGCTGGATGGCTGGCTCGCTGGCTCGCTGGCTGGCTGGCTGGCTCGCTCACTGACTTTTTCTTGGGCTCGGTCCGAGCAGCTCTTCGGGACAACCGGATCGAGCTGGTGCGAGCGTCGTGGCAGGAGCTCACCATCCGCATCAACGACGTCAGCCTGGCCGACGAGGGCCAGTACACGTGCTCGCTCTTCACCATGCCCGTCAAGACCACCAAGGCCTTCCTCACCGTCTTAGGTCAGAGTTACAAACGGAGCCAGCTTCTACCATGCGCGCTCCGCTCCGTCACATTGCGCGTGCGGTGTGTCCCCCCACCCAGGTGTGCCGGAGCGGCCCAAGATCACGGGCTTCACCAGCCCGGCCCTGGAAGGCGAGAGCATCACCCTGACGTGCACCACGACGGGAAGCAAGCCGGCGGCCCAGCTCCGGTGGTTCCGCAACGACAAGGAGGTCCAAGGTGGGTCGTGTGTACGGCTATATTTAGAAGTGACAATGAGCAAAAGTATTGCAACACGTGGCATTATGGACAAAAGGATCGCTAGTGGACCCTGAGGCTCCAAATCATCCGATTCTCAGATTGATTCTTTTCCTTCCACATCTTAGTATCTAAAGGGTCAATTCTGTTCACGCTCTGCTGTCTCGATATGGTGTCGACGACGTTGCGTGGGTTCAAACAAGAGACAACGCGGAAGGAATATTTGTCACGCCTCGTTACGCGGAAAGAAGGCTGACGAAAAGATCCGAGAGCAGCAGATGGTGGAGTGATCGCATAGAACGCAGAAAGGCTCTCTCACAGCTTTCATGGCTTTCCTATTTTCAACAAGTCGCAGAGACCCAAAACAAGGACACAACAAAGAGAGAAATCTTCCATGTTTTTGTTACCTGGTTGTTTTTGTTGCCTGCTTTTGACAGGCCGGGCGGGCGGGCGGGCTCTTTAATGTCACCCGGCCTGCTGCGGCCATGCGACGTGGTGACACTTGCTCTTTATTGAAGTTTTCCCACTTGAAAGCCCTTTCCTGGTGGCTCTGTCTGTCTGTCTGCCGTCCGTCCGCCTGTTTGGCTGCTTGGTCGGCGTGGCGTGATTGATGGCGGCGCGGCGAGGATGTGAAAGACTGGCCGCGTTGAGATGGCGCGCACGTAGATGCTCGGAGCGGGAGCCGTCCGTCTCGGTGGAGATGACGTGCGCCTGCGCTTCCTTGAGCTTCTCGCCAAAAGTTGGCTCCAAAAGTTGAGGTGTTGAACACGCCTGTGGCTAGTCAACACCGCATTCTGCCAGTGGCTGGTTATATACTAAGCCAACCTCTATCTGCTTATTGAGAAGATTGCCCCCTTTTGCTGACATCACAGCTTGTTCCTTGAGTCACCGGAATAGGAAGAAAGAAAAAAAAAAAAAAAAAGTCTGCTTGGTGTGTGTTGTCAGGCCGTTGTCAGGCCGCTTGGGCAAACACGGCGACGGCGCCTCGTCGTCAAAGCCACCCGCAGAACAAAGCCGGCGACTGGAGGGCTCGACTTAAAAACTTCATTTCCATGTCAAAGTGTCGCAGAGACGTCAGTCAATGCTCCGGGATGGGAATCTTTTGTAGGCGTGCTTTTAAAGCGTGTCTTTTACGCTAGGAGCGTGATGTTGTGCTGTCACTCAAATTGGCCCTCCTTGCTGGCTGGGGGGGGGGGGGGGAGGAGGAGCGGGGGCCGGGTTACGGCAGGCATAATAGCAGCAACACGTCGCATTTATTTCAGTTTGGTTTATTTTCCCCACCAGAGAAAGCAAGCCTTGTCGCCTTTCTTGCTATTTGCAGTGCGGAAAATAAATAAATAAATAAATGCGTACAAGAATGAATGAATAAAAAAACAATTGAATATAAATAAAAAAATATTAATCAATAAGACAACTTGTTTCCCAGAAAAGCATTCTGTTTGTAACGGCCCACCCAGCGACTATAGATCCAGTCAGCGGCAGACTGGCTCCATTCCGTGTGTTTCCTTTGTACAATTTCATTTGGTGAAAATCGCCTTCTGCAGGCACCACCGAGGTGACGGCCTCGGGCAAGTCGTTGACGGTGAGGAGCAGCCTGCGCTTCCAGGTGGAGCGAGGCGACGACCTCGTGGCCTACACCTGCATGGTGGAGCACGTCTCTCTGGCCAACCCTTACGTGACCACCGAAGTCCTGGAGGTCTACTGTGAGTCCCGCGCGCAGCCCACGCACGCACCCATGCACGCACCCATGCACGCACGCACGCACGCAGACGGATTAGCATTGAGAAGGAAATACGAGAATCCAGATTACACGAGCGTCTCCGGGTTTACTTTTGCTTTCCGGCGGGATTAGTGAGGATTAGCATGCAGGTAAGGGATTAGTAGCAGAAGACGGGCGGGCGGGCGGGCGGGCGGGGGGATACGAGCTGCCCGATGCCTGGAGAGCCAGCTAACCGCTTTTGTTTGCAGATGCTCCACATCTGGAGATCACGCATTCGCTGATCATCCCGCAGGAGGGCCAGTACTTGAAGCTGGAGTGTGTTTCCAGAGGAAACCCCAGGTGGGTCACACCAATGTGTCAATAGCAGAGGTGTCCCGTGACTTGAGTGGAAATCAACAATTGATTGGTTTGAATTCGAATATTCGTTTGGGTGACCAAGTGAGTCGCTCCACGTGAATATAACTCGCAGGAGCGGTCAAACGATGGAAAAAAGGAATCGATCGCTATTCCATAACATCTGCTCTGTGTTCCGTTCACCCGATCCAGACCAGAATCGGTCGTGTGGTCCAAAGACGGCGGCGACCTGCCCGACGTGGAGCGCATGATCGTGGAGGGCCCAGAGCTCACCATCACCACGCTGAACAAAACCGACAACGGCACGTACCGCTGCGAGGCCAGCAACCAGCTGGGCACCAGCAGCGCCGAGTATAAACTCTTTGTATACGGTGAGAACGCGCTCGCATTCCATTTTTTCTCATGTCACTCAAATGGAGTAGAAACCTTGACGTTATGATTGACTTTGTGAGGAATTTTAAAAGCTATGAAAAGCTTTGCCTACATCTGTTTATAGGCAGAGGTAAAAGTAAGTCCTGTCTAGAAAGTGAATTACACTCTCAGGATGCCTGCCAGACACAAGTCTTCGCTCCCTTTTTTTTATTTTATTTTTTTTATCTGCAATGCTTCACTTGACTCAATGTCATTGACAGCCTCAAATCAAGTGAGAAATCTCGGGTGTGAGTATTGACTGTGTACTGAATTTTAAAAGCCGCCTCGCCTCGCCTCGCGAGCTGCTGCTGCTGCTGCTTTTTGAAAGCTTCCCGACACAGTGCCGAAATGGCGGCGGCGTGGCAGTACGACACCTCCTCTCCATCCAAATGCGTCCAGCTCAACTCAATAATGCAATCTATACGTCTGCCGCCATTTTGCGGGACAATTCAGGTTTACCTTCTTTTGTACGATTAATTAAGAAAATGAAAGCGCAGACGACGCCCGGGAAGCAACACTGCTTCCTCAGGACCTCCCATCACGTCAGGCTGACTCCTCGGATGGCCTCGGCCCGGAAGGCTCATTGGCGGCACCCGAGAGGCAATAAATGTCACGGCCGCGCCCCGATTCATCACCGCCGCCCATTATGCGCCCTAATATGCTTTATTAAGCCAAGCGAGGCAACGCGCCGTGTCGTAATTACTCGGAGATGTCGGCGAGCCCGCAGCAGATGCGGCGCGGTTAAGTACACTTGAGCGATGGCCGCGTCTCGTAAAGCAGCCGGCAGCCGGAAAGGGGGGGTTTTGCCGCACGGCCCCCCCCTACTGTTGAGAAGAGGAACAGACTTTTGAGAGCTGTGCGAAATAGTCTTACAAAATGGCAGCCACAAATCATCAAACGCGTTTTTTTAACATTTCTACGTTAACGTAGAAATACAAAAAAAATATGACAAAAATGGCACTTGTTTTTCACAGGACTGATCAAATATTTCTTGACTGTTTTGTTTTGTGACTTGGTACGAGAATCAACAAACCAGGCACGCCAATAATTGTTTGACTTGACTTTCCTCGTCCTGTGCACCTTTCCCGTGAAAAGCTTTTTTTTTTTCTTCATTTTTCGTTTCCCCAACGACATTGCCGCATCAGGCAATCTCATTCCGTGTCCGCACGCCGCCTCGGCCAACATGACACGGAGCGTGCGGCCGATGATGGATGAGCTAACAGAGCTAGAAAATAGTGTTATTTGCGCTCTGCTTTTATCAACTAGTCGCCGGACGAGGAGCACATTGAAAGTACAGTAAAACAAAGCGAGTGTTGGTGGTGTGCGTCGATCATTTTTATATTATGTTCATTCCGCCCACTGAAACAGTTTGAATGTTCCACTGAGCAGGCACCGCCCATGCAAATGCTTTCGTTTGCTCTCAAGCACATCATCGAAAGGGAAGGCTCACTATTTGGCAAGCGGATCGTTGCTCTGATCAAGGTGCATGTACCGAAATGTGGCTTTTCAGCCGCTTGTCCGTCCGTCGTCCGTCCGTCCGTCCGTCCGTCCATCATCCATCCATCCATCCATCCATCCATCCATCCATCCATCCATCCATCCATCCATCCATCCATCCGCTGGAGCGACCTGCCATATTTCTCTGAATCACAAGAACCAATGTCTTTGCCTCATGCGCCAGACCCCAATGCCATCGGGCAGCACGGGCCCGACCACGCCCTGATCGGCGGCGTGGTGGCCGTGGTGGTTTTCATCACCTTGTGCTTGATCATCGTCCTGGGCCGCTACCTGGCCAGACATAAAGGTGAGAAGCCCAGCGCCCGCTACATCAAAATTTGCTTTTCCGGTCCTCCGTATCTGCCGATAATGTTTGCGCTATGATATTTATTTCTTTTTTGCATCTGAGAAAAGCCCTCTGGACGATAGTTCAGGCATGTAAAGTGCTCTTGGGGGCCTTCTAGTGGCCACTGGGCTCTAGGCAGGTGCTTAGCTAGCTTCTATAGTGGCGTCACAGTGAGCCGGAATGTGTTTTCTGCCCAGGCACGTATCTAACGCACGAGGCCAAAGGGTCCGAGGACGCCCCCGACGCCGACACGGCCATCATCAACGCCGAAGGGAACCACATGCACGCCGAGGAGAAGAAGGAGTACTTCATTTAGGCTTTCCTTTCCTTTTCTTTTTGGACAACAGACATGCAAATAGAAGCTGCCTCCCCCCGTGTCACGTCCTCCTTTTTCTTCATTTGTTTTAAGCGTCGTCATTCACAGACAATTTTTTTCTTCTTTCTTCTTAATTTATGTCACGTTCCAGCGATATCAGCGCCAGTCAAAGCGATTTCTTTGTTCAACAGGTTTGTTAGCGTTCGGGGAGGATTTTTTTCTTCTTTCTCCTCCACAATACCGCAAAGCAAGATCCCAAAGTTGACCCTGAAACGCAAAATGTAGAAGCACAATCTTCAATAGATGAAAGCCGCTTCCTCTCGGCAACTATTCTTTTTTTTTTTTTTTTCCCCGGGCCGGCATTTAAAAAAGCACAAATTTGCGAGGACGCCAACTGGTTCTTGACTCAGGATTCGTAATGGGATCAGAGAGGAAAAAAAGCGTTAAGTCCACCCCCACCAATGTGAAAGCCCCAAGTGGGGGGAGGGGAGAGACACTTAACATGTGCATATTGCTGTTAAATACTTTTGCTAGAATGTGAATATCGGTGAAGAATATTATTGATTATTTCGATCCCTGGCGCATTTGTTTATGGTTATTGGTGCTGTTCAATGAAAAGCACGTTAAATAAGTATTCTGTGGCTCCCTGTAGCGCCACGAGAAAGAATCATCGGCTAGTTATATTTCATTTTGAATATTTATTTAGGTAATATTTGTACAATTTATGGTGTATTTTATATTTAGGCCCTGTTAATTCATTCACTGCCATCGGTGGCTAATATTTGAATATCGGTCACGATGATGGTACTTGAAGAGCTTGAATACTTGTTTGGATGTAAAAAGGATAAGAACCACTGTGTTCCAATAGAAATCCATCATGTTCTTTGTTTAGCGGCTCACTTGGCGATACGAGCGTTTCCTTGGATAGCGACGGTACTCTTTATTTGAGCTGTTCCGTAAGGTTTTTTTTCTGTGGGCCAGAAGGTATGTAAATACTATGTAAGTATTGAATTTTAGTCATGAAAAGTCAACAGTTCGAACTGAGTTTCATAGCATTTTCCAACAGACTGTTTTCGTCTATAAAGGAGGCTGAGGGGCCACTCGCAAAGAAAATGGAATGTGAATCAAGGCGTTAATTCAATTACAACATTTGACAAACTGTCCGAAGAAAGAGGTCGTAATATTGCAGTTATGAGACTACATTCATATTAAGAGGAAGAAAAATGATTTGGGACCATTTAAGGGGGAAAATGTCATCTTGTGAGAAAAGTCGTGCTAGTCATACTGTTTTGGACTGTTCTGTTGAGGTCCAAATTGAACCTTCAGTCACTGAAATAATGACTCGTAAAAATAAAAAAAAAAATCCTTTTCAGTGTGCTCCTCATACTTCTTTGTATTCTTCAAACAGGGATTGTAATGGAGGGCAGAAAAAAGACAAAATGTATGTATTCATCACTTTCCATATAATACAGATATTCTACCTGTTATTACAAAAGTACTTTTTTTTTTTCCTTCTTCTGTGACACCACCCAAAATGGACAAAAGGATCACCGTTATGGCCTTTGAGTTTGCTGCAAAACCGTTGGTGAATCAAACGTCAGCTGTCACTGTACAAAAAAAGGACCACCGACGCTCACCTTACTTCATCGTGACATAAAGAACTCGTTTTGTATAAAAAAGAAAAACACTTTTCAATTCGCTGTAAGTAATTTGCTTTTTATGAGGTTGGGGTAAATGTGTGTGGGTGGGTGGGTGTGAGAAAAAGTGAGATTTTTTTTTCCTTCTGCTTAATATTGAATATACATTTTTCAACTATGCCGATGTAAAACTGAAGCGAGCAAAAAAATGTGGATTAAAATATGAATTTAAACTGAATACGTTGGCTTGGTGTGCTTCTTGCGTGTGTAGCCAATCATAGTGCAGTGGGGGCGTGTCTTGCTGACAACTCAGGTGCAGAGATTCAGAATTAGCGCACAGGTGACCGAGGAGGACAAATGTTATTGAAAATTCATTCTCCAAAAAAGTGGATTCCACCCAGAAAAGTATTTTTGGAAAGCACTTGCACGACAGCTAGCATGCGCTTGCTTCTGCTACTGCTAGCGCTGATGACATCATGACAACTTGCTAGCTCAGAGGAAAAAAAGGATGGATTTTTTTCAAGAAAGGATAAGCATTTCTGGTGAGTATTTTCTTACACCTTTGTATTCTCTTGTCAGGCTATCAGTTTTATTTTATTTTTATTTTTTTTGGGGCGATGTAAAGGAAGATCAAGTTTTGACTATTCATTGTTAAACATGTGACCGCTCTCTCTCTTTTAAAATTTGACATATCACAGAAAATGGTGAAGGAAATAAAAAGAAAATAAAAAGCTGTCATTGGGTCAGCTTAATGTTGGATTTGCCCAGAATTCATTTTGCCCCCTTTGTCACCTCCAAGGTCTTTGTGGACGACCCTGTGGAGCTGCATGTAGATGTCAGCACCCCCCTCGCCCCAGACGAGTCAGTAAAAGTGGAGGCGAGGCACTTTGTGATTTGGCATGGTGGTCAACTTTGCTGGGCTTTAATTGGAGGTGAAATGATTGCGCTTTATTGATCCCGCTGGGGGAAATGAGGTAATTAAAAAGAGCGCCTAGCGACTGCCGCGCGCTAACGGACAAATGAGGGCTGGGCCGACCGGATAAAAGAACCAAAACAGTGGAAACAACGGCGGACATTCACATTCTGCACGGCTCATTAGAGCAGGTTATTCTTCGACGCTACATTCCGACTTACCGTAAACAATTTGCCATTACGAGGCATCCGTTTCGTCAAAGCGTGTCGGTCCCGATTGAAATATATGTCGACATCTTCTGAGGTTAATCAGCGAATTGGCCGCTCCAATCGTTTTTGTAAATCAAACGGGCATTTCCAGCAGATGAAGCGGCGAGGACGGAGCCAAAGGCCTCTCCGAACGACAGCCGTCGTATCGCAGATCTGCGGTCGTTAAGCAACGCCATTGACCTTGAGCTAATGTTTTGCTTCCCAGCTGAGAAACATTATCAACACCCTTTCTGGCCAACCATCTGCCCGTCCCCGATGCTCGCCTCGCCTCGCCTCGTTTCGTGGCCGCCAAACAAGCAAGCAAACAAACAAACAAAGGCCCGCTATCGCTTGATTAAAAGCGCTCCGTTAAGCCCGAAATTGAGACGGCGGCTCGTAATGGCGGTGCCGCAAAATGATGCTGAGAAGCCATTATCGTTTAGTAATTAGATATGCGTCATGTCAAGAGAGAGAGAGAGAGATCTGTCAACACAGGAAGAGAATGTCTTGGCCTAACGTGGTGACTTTCCACTTCTCAAAGTAAAGCAAATGTCACTTTCAGTCAGACACGTGATTTGATGTCAATCAAACACAATCCCCCACATTATTTGGATTGGAAAATTCTTGTGTACAAACAGGAGCTTTAGGAAACATTCTTCTTATGATCATGCTTAGATGGCGGCCGGTTTTGTCTGATTGCAGGCTCCGTGCGTTGTACTTACTTGAAAAGTTGGAAATTCTTGATCTCACTCTGCGCTGTAGCTTAGCGGCGGCGGAGCGGCCTAAGGCATGCAGCGACGGGAAAAGCTCCAAAGTGAGCGTCTTGCAAGGCGGAAATAAGAGTAATTGCGCTTGTTTTCACCATCCGAGCACGTCAATTGCCTTGTGTAATTCACCGGTGAAAGCAAGTCAAAAAAGGATGAAAGAAAAGATGGCGCCGGAATGTGTTTTTAATTGCAGATTAGCTACGCCGAGCTACACAACTTCAAGTCAATCATCGTAACAATGCAGAGTAGAAGTTTGTCCTTTTTTCACTTTCTCACCGTTTGGCAATATTTGTAGTCACTGAGCTGTGGACAATGTTGAGCTGCAGGTAGAAAATGGAAGGCTCGTTTTGTCCATATGCTCGATACGCTTGTTGCGGGATGAATTGTTTACGTTTTGCCTCAGTTCAGAGAGTGAATGCAGCCACTTAAAAGTTCTGCAGAACTGCAGGAGGGTTAAGATGATTTTGCCTTTGACTCAAGTTTGAGATGGAAGCTAAAGTTTGTTAGATGATGTCATCTTTCCAACTATTACATAAGAGACGCAAAGCATGCATGAAATTGAGATGCCGCCGTTATCTTGAGCTAAACCAGTCGCATAGTGTAGCTTTAAATGACGCTCGCTCGCTCGCTCGTTCCCTGAGAGGCAAAGCTCCGCAAATCGGCCTGCGACGACATTCACGCCTCATCTGCGGAAACTGCATGCGGGCGGCGGGCCATTATCCCGAGACGTGCTTTGCCTAATGGCGGGCGGCTCCCCGCGATAAAAGCGCCACTCGTAACAAAGCATCAAATGATGTGGAAATAAAGAACACGCAAGCATCCGCGCGGGGACGATTCTTCCGTCCGCTGCGTGAGGTCATTCCGTCGTCGGCTTTTTGCAAATCAGGCCGCCGCGAGATGCGGGCGGGCGGATGGCGGCGGCGAGCCGAGCTGAGCCGAGCTGAGCCGAGCCGAACGAGCGGGGCCCTACTTGGCCGTCGTATTCCAAAGTCATTCATCCTCCGCCGCCCGCGCGTCTTGAAATAGTCCGCCCAGGGACGAGGCGTCCGATGTTTGATTTATTCCATATTGTATTTTTAGGATCTAATTAAAACAAAGCTCCCCCGCGGTGTTTGGCTTCATGCAGCCGCCCGGAGAGACTCCAATCTTGTCCTGGGAAGCAAGTCATTTGAGGCAAACGGCAGGCCGGGGAGCACCGCTCGTACCTGTGGCATAAATAATGTGCCATCTGTTTGGATTGGAGAACTCCGTCGTGGCTGCTCCGCACACAATTCACCTGAGACTTAATTAAAGTTGCAATATCAGAAAGCAGGAGACTGATAACTCCTCCGTTGGAATGACAACTCTCGCATATCACAGCATCTGTTTGATTGAGATTCATTCCCGTTGAAAGCGAAACAACAGAGCGGTGCTTTTAGTTTTTTTTTTTTTTTAATTCCATTTCACGCCTAAGCGGGCTTGTTCTTTTTTTTATAGCGTTTCCAAGCACTTCAATCAAATGTGTTTTCTTGACAATCTGCTCACGTTATCAACATGGCTTGTCACGATGTGTCCGCCCGCCGTCTTTACAATTCTCTCTTTTTTGTTTTTTTTAAGATGAAACTGGCACCGCTACCAAAATAACAATAGTCTCGATGGAATGCTCCAAGCATTAGAGGCTTTGAATGAGACATTTTTGTTGTTCACAGCACGGTGGTCAAGTTTGGACCTCCTGTGGAGGTTGCTTCAGTTTTCAAGTTCCAAGCCAGAGTAAGCGCTTCAAGTTTGGGTTTCAACGGTAGGTTAGAGTTTAAAAACCAGTGTTGGAGTTTCAAATGAGTGTTTCAAACAAGGATTAAGGCTTCAAACCTCTGCTGGAGGGTGAAGCACAAAAAAAAACCCAAGTGGTGTGTGAAAAGGCCTCTATTACGCCCCTTGGTGGCCGAGGCACAATGGAAAGAGCACAATACCAGACGATTGATACGTATTTAATTCTTTGCATTCTATTATCTATCTTTAAAGTACAAGATTGTAGCTGCTACTTGTAATATTTTTTTGAAGGCCTGCAATATTGGCATTTCCATTCATTTCAATGGGGAAAGATGATTTGTTATAGTATAATGTCGGAACTCGTACGTCTAAAGTCGTGGAAACGGCAGCGCTACGGCGGTAATAGCTCGAATAGTTCCAGAGCGGCAGGCGAGCCAGTGGTCGGCCAGATAGCGAACCTCGGGGATTACTGTGGCCAGACAACTGATTAGATCGTCGCCAGAAGAGAGGAAATGTTTAATCCCGCCATATTTAGTATTCACCGCACGAGAGTTCACCTTGAAGGGTCATTTCGAGAGAGTGAAGGTCCGGAATCCCAAAGATGTGTCAGGGGCCCTGTTTCCAGACAAAGAACGATGGATTTTTTTTTTTTTTTTTTTTTAAATCACAACTTGACTTGGGAGGAATTCATTAAACGTTTCCACTGTGTGATTCTTTGTCTGCTTTCAAAAAGGCCACATGGTTCAAATTAGGCTTTGAGGACTTTTGAGTGTTGCAACCAGGGTTCACGTTTGAAATTGGGGTGTGTAGCCAAGATTAGGGTTTCGCGATACAATTTGGAGAAAAGATTGTGGGTTCATATTCGAGTTTCAAGTCAGGGTCAGTTAGTTTTCAATAAAGGTCACAAGTCAGGGTCTTGGTTTAAGGTTAAAGAGGAAAATGAGGGTTTGTTGGGGTTTGAAATGAGGAAGCTTTGCCTGCTGAGATGTCCTAAATGCCGATGTCCAAGTTTGCAAACTCTTCCTTTGGCCAAGAGTTTGCCAATGCTATTTACATTAGTTTAGCTTAGTGCTGACTAAGAGCCCTTGTCATGAAATCCCCGTGTTGAAATAGTGCAAGCATATTAATTCAATTATATGCCTCAGCGCTCCAATGCACCTACAGAAGTGTTCTATTGTCTGCTGAAAACAAAGAAAAATAGCAGAAAATCGTGTATGAATGAAGTTTAGTGTTGGAAAGGGAAGGGGGAAGGGGGGGCTTAGATGGAGAGCGAAGGAAGACGGACGCGTGCGTTCCTTCCTTCCTTCCTTCCTTCCCTCCCGCAGTCATTTGCCAAGCTATTTGCTTGCATTAAGCACAGAGATCCTATTATCGATGCATCTTCAAAGACGCCCCAAATGACTGTAATGGGGAAATTAGGGGGGGGCAAACAACACAAAAAGAACAATGGCGAGTTTTTAAAAAGGAAAATACTGGAGAGCATTATCAAACTGTGTTTTGGCCTCCACGTTATTTGGATGTTTCTACAGCTTACACGATAACATTCATACTAGGATATTGTTACAGCCTTAAAAGACAGTCTTGAAACCCTCATTTTACATTTCACCGTGGCTTTAAAAACTCATTTAAAACCCAGACGTATCAAAAGAAACGCGTCTCACTTTAGTCACAAATGTAGAAACGCTGAGATTTGGCCCTGAACGCAAAGCTGCTTAGGAGTGGCAGATCTCAGACTTCGAGTTGAGTCACAAGAAGAAGAAAAAAGCATGATGTTGATGGGTACCCCGTCAAGGTGTTGTGGGGCGGCATCGATCTGGCTTATTAATAACCTGCACAACGAGGGACGGTCGTCCAAAAACGCTGCTCGAAAGCATCGCGCTTGTTCAACACTGCCCTCTGCTGGCGAAAAGCATTGATTTGGGAATTCAATTCCATTCAATAAACATATCGAAAGCCTAATTTCAATGCCTAACAAATCCTAAAGCAGGTTTATGCTCTAATTTAAAACCCTAAGTTTGGCTTCAAATCGTGACCCTGACAACCTTGGTTCAAAAATCAAATCTTGTCTTGGAAACTGAATTTAACATTGGCTTGAAAGCCTCATTTGAAAAGCAACGCCATTATTTTGTCAGCATCTTTGACCAAAATGTGCAATTTTCCTCCCGGATCCACCATCTTATCTCGGTCACTGGTGACTAAGAAAAAAAAAAAAGACCCACGTTGAATAATCACAAGTTTTAATTGGAGTGTGCTCACTGATTGCTCTACCTTAGTGTTCATTAAAAGAAAATGAGATTTTCTTATCTATAATTCTTCAGATCAAATCTTTACAGTCACCATTTACCAATCGAGCTGCTTCCGCGGGGCGTGCGCTGCTATTAAATGTGCAAACAGCAACCCCCCAAATCTCTGGTCAAGTGCGGTGACTTAATTGCAAAGCCTGTTCTGGGATTTAGAATTCCGCTAACTGGGCCCAGGCGGTCTAGTTTGTCCGCTTCGTCCACATGATGAAGCCGCGCAATCAATGCTCAGCGCCCGAGCCCGGCCGGCGCTTCACGGGGGACTACTTCCTCCCCTCTACGCCAAAGTACATCTGGAAGACTTCGCAGCAGCCTTTCTCCCGCAAGAACTGGTAGAGCAGACCCAGGTCCATGTGGTTCCCTCGGCTCCCGCGCGGGTCGAAGGCCGCCTCCTCGAAGCCGGAGAACTTGCGCAGGGAGTCGATGCTTTGGACGCCGGGCGCGTCCTGCAGACAAACGTCCTCGCGGTGTCGAATGGTGATCCGTTTCCACGTCAGGTTCTTAACTCTGCACAGTGCCGACAACATTTAGTTGGAAACTCGAACCGTAGTTGCAAAGTCTGACCCCTAGTGCTAATTTCTTGGAAAACCTGAAAAGCATCAATAAAAGCAAAGCCAAATGTTAACCAAAGTTACCTGGACCAGAACTCCTCGCAAGCCGCCTGTGCACCTTCCACGCAAACAATCCCAGGTTTGCCGGGCATGCTGAAACCTGATAGTCCGAGCTCTTTGGCCCACTCCAAGATGTTCTTCCTCTTGGTGCTGTTGTAGATGTGGTGGCTGTAGATCCACAGCCGACTGAAGGCTTCCACATCCTTTTTGGGAGGAGGAGGCGCCGCCGCCGCCGATAAGCTTTTGTCAACGAAAGCACGCAAGTTGTCCCTGAGCCATTCCAGCGCCGACAGCACGCACGCTTCTCCCAGGCAGGTGTCCGCCAGGTGCGCGTTGAGTCCTGCATGGACCTGCGCCTGCTGGGCGCGGCTCAGCTTGCAACAACTAAGGCAAAAATATATATATAATAAAGTCCACAGAAACGCTCAACTTGGTTCTTATGGATCCATCATAGGTAAGGGAAGTCTACCCAATCAATTGGATGAGCTCTTATCTTACCGAACCGTTAACTCTGGGACCACACTCGGATACTCTGGTGGATACGTGCAGGAGAGAATAAAGGCCACCTATAAATATGACATTCAACAATATGAAATCCCATTGATACCTGAATAATGAATTGATTGCAATACTGCACTTGATTTACCCCCTCCGCGTCTCTCGTTTTGTCATCATCCAGCCTCTGCTTGATGACGAACTGGGGTCTGGAAGAGGGACATGGTGCCGGTTGTGGTGGGCTCTCGCTGGAAGCCGACGGCGAACGCTCGGCCCCGACGTAGTCCCGGAGCTCAGCGAGGGCCAGCTGGTCCACAATCTCCAGTTCTTCCCGAGTGGGGAACATGCTTGTCAGCAGCTCGAGTTCTGCCAGCTGAGCCTCTGCCCACTCCCTGAACCACATGCTAAAATGTGTGTTTTGAATTTCATTTAAAATTCGGTGATTATTTTGTTTCCGCAACTTTATTGCGAAAGGTCCACGTTAAAACTCCGCACAAGCGCGTGCGCGATCCCACCCGGAAGATTTAAGTCGGCGCACCAGTGTGAACTGGCGTGCCTACCCGAACATTTTTGGCGTGGCACTCGAAAAACGTACCGGAAAAAGTTATTTTTAATGTATCATTTTTTTTTATGTACACGAAGCTTGCTTTATGAGAGTTTACCCATGTTGACAAATACGGGGCAAGTCTGTGCTACAGGTGTGAAAACAAGCACGAGCGAGCTCAATTGTCTTGTTTGTTAGTTTAGCGTGCAAGCGACGCACCGGAAGTGCAATAAAGCCACTGGCTGCAGGAAGAAAATGTCACACTTTGGTTCCGCTTCTATATCCGAGCCCATAGACATGATTCGCTTCAGTTTAGACTACCAAATCAGCGCCTATTTGTACGCGGATTGTGTGCAAATGTGTCCTCGAAGAGTACTTGTATGGGGCATCTGCTGAGATGTTTGGATCACATTCGGCGTCCGGTGGAAAAAGTAAACGAAAGTGAACGCGTGACGTGGTTCGACTCCGTGTGTGTCAAGTAATTCCTCAAGCAGGGAGCTGAATTACGTTATGACATTACGTGCTCGAATCCGACTTTGATCATCACGTAAGTGGCTTGTTTTTAAGCAGCATTACAACACAAATGCGTCATGTGTGGTTTCCATCTGTGATAGCGCAAACTAGGGGGAACATGGGGAAGAAAAAAGCGAAGGACAGACGCTCCAACGAGGATGATGAGTTTGAAATGACAGGTAGGCACGCTTCCATCTCCACACAAATGATGGTGACTCGTTGGATACATTTCTACAAATGTGGGTTCTCCTCACAGGTCCAGTTTGCAGGCACATTAGGAAAGGCACAGACAAAACTATTCTCAAGAAGGTCTCTGGTGTTTTTGATTGGACAAGTTGCCAGGACTGTCAAAATGAGGAGCCAAAAAAAGGGATCAGAATCAAAGACCCTTCGGTGGACTCTGAGGAGGAAAAGGACTCGGTGGACGTGTGGATGTGCATGAAATGTGGCCACAGAGTGAGTTTGCATGACCTGTTGATTTATTTTGACGTCCAGAACTCTTTGACAGAAGCTTTTCTTTGAAGGGATGTGGCCGGAGCTCCAAGAACAAGCATGCCATCAAACACTACGAAACGCCAAGGTCCGACACGCATTGCCTGGTGATCAGCTTGGACAGCTGGAGTGTCTGGTGAGTGGAGCAATTTACATCTCACCGAGGTGGCGCACTCACATTTGGGACTTGCTTGAAAATGGACATTTGGACTTGCACGTAACGTAGTACGTCAAATATTGCCTCCGCTCTCGCTCAGGTGCTACGCGTGTGACGATGAGGTGCGCTACTCTGGGAGCAGTCAGCTGGCTCAGCTGGTGAACAACATTCAAAAGATGACTCAGCTGGAACATGCACAGAAAGCACAGAAAAGTAAAAAAAACCAAGTTGCTTTTGATGATGTCGCAATAGTGACATTTGTTTCTCCTTTTCGAAGACCACGTGGTCGAGGTGCGACCCAAAAGCGTTACGTTCAAAACCGAAGAAGATGAAGACAAGGAGAACATCAGGGCCCAGAGTTGCGAGCGAAAGATCACCAAGAAAGTGGCTGTGTGCAAGTTGCCAGACTCCACCATGGAAAAAAACTGCGGAGTTCCCGTCCGCGGGCTAAGCAACTTGGGAAATACTTGCTTCTTCAACGCCGTCATCCAGGTGAGCTTTTCAAAGACCTTTCAAATGGGACCCATGTCTTGACGAGGTGTCGTCAAATGTTTTCTTGCAGAACCTCTCTCAGACGCAGATGCTAAGACAGACACTTAACAAGGTGATCGAAGACAAGAGCAGACTTCGGGTCAAACCGGATTCCTCCTCCAAACTGGTGCGTGACATCTTAGCCTCAAGGAAATCACACATTTGTGAACACACAGAATCACTTCAAGTTGAACAACTGTCCTTTTTGTGAGCTCAGGGGGCCGTTGTGGCGGAACTGGATCCGCCCGGATCGCTAACCATGGCGATGAATCAGCTCCTCAACGAAATCCAAGAGTCCAAGAAGGGGGTGGTGACGCCACAGGAGCTGTTTGCGCAAGTTTGTAAAAAGTGAGCGCCGGCCGCCACAAACGTCAGAACCGGCAATTGGTTGTGGCGTGACGCCTTTGTCTCTCGTGCGTGCGTGCGTGCAGGGCGGCCAGGTTCAAAGGATTTCAGCAGCAGGACAGCCAGGAGCTGCTGCGCTACCTGCTCGACGGGATGAGGGCAGAGGAGAGCAAAGTAAGCAATCGCTTGAAAAGTGCGACACCTCACTATTGCAAAGTGGGGAGGAAAAAAACCCCAAAACCATAATTATGATTTGCTTCTTTCAGAGAGTGAGCTCGGCCATCACCGAGGCACTTAAACGTTCGGGAAAAGTCACAGATGGGGACGAGCTCAAATCCGTCGTTAAAGGTAAGCGCGAGCCGTCGCCTCGATGTTCTTTCATTTTGCCGAGCGTCATTGTCGTCGTCTATCTGCAGAGTATGAGAAAAACGGGCTGCCCAAGAATTTTGTGGACCAGGTGTTTGGCGGCGAGATGACCAGCACCATCATGTGTCAAAAGTGTCAAACGGTTGGTACTGCAGCGCGCTGCGCAAACTAACGCCAGCAGCGAACGCTCAGCCGGCTCTTCCTCTGACTCTCGCTAGGTGTCGGTGGTCACCGAGATGTTTTTGGACCTTTCGCTTCCGGTTTCTGATCAGGTAAAACATTCTGGCGTGCGCTTTGGTTTTCCATCGACAGAATTCCTTCAAATACTTCCAATCACTCAACACAACGGTCGGGAGTCGAAAGCACTTCGTTTTTCTCTACCTATGGCAACTTTTTAATCATGCCTTCAAAAAATGCAAACGAAAATGACGTCCTCGTCTTTTTCCTTCCTTTTTCTGCTTTTATTTTCTGTCGGTCCAGGCGTACAGGAAGAGGAGCCAGAAAACAACGGCACGCAAAAGCAGCGACACCAGCGAGGACGGCCGGGAAAGTCAGAGCGAAGATGTCGTCTGCGCAGGCAGCAAGTACCAGCAGAAGAAAGCCAAGAAGCAGGCCAAGAAACAAGCCAAGGCAATTCTCCATTGAGCATCCAAAAGCTTTTCCAAGCCCCGTAACACACGTCTTTGTTTCCTCTGTGCGCAGCAAGAGAAGCGGCAGCAGAAGCTGGGCAGCCGACTCAGTTTCAACAGTTTGGCGTCTCTGGACGAAGCAACGGACGACGACGACGACGATTGCGCGCAGGAGACAAAGCTGCCCGGACACAAGACCAACGCCCTCGACCCGACCCGGCCCGTCAAGAAGGAAAACAAAGGCGACCCCGTCAACAACTCCCGGTCCAAAGCGGCTCGCGTGGGCGCCTTAGTGGCGGCGCAGCGCACCGGCGACGCTGCCGCGGACGACGCCGACGACTCCCTGGCGGACATGATGAGGAAGATCGACCTGAACGACACCTCGGTCGAGCCGGAGAGCGAGGACGACGCCTTGCTGGAAAAGGCCAAGGAATACACGGTGGTCAACCAGGACCCGGAACTGGCCTTCCAGACTTTGGCCCACAGGCCTTCGCCCGACAAGCAAGAGTGCTCGGTGGAGTCGTGTCTCTTCCACTTCACGGAGGAGGAGACCCTCAGCGAGAACAACAGTCTGCTCTGCATCAGCTGCACAAAATGGCAGGCTGGCAAGAACAAGACTGCAGGTAGGCGAAAATTCAGAGTTATCGTTCACGTCCACGCTTTGAGGCCATCATCCGACTTCCCGCTTTTCTGGGATGCAGCGAGTCGGTATTTGATTTGTTTTCATTTTCTCTGGCTAGGAGCCAAGAAGAACGTCTACACGGAGGCTTCGAAGCAAATGCTCATTTCCTCTCCGCCACCGGTACTCACTCTTCACCTGAAGAGATTTCAGCAGGTGACGCGGCAGCAGGAACAAACATTCACATTTGCGCATTGCACCGTCTGACTCCATTTGCTTTTCTTTTGTTTGCTCCAGAACGGTTACAGTATTTGTAAAGTGAACCGACACGTGCCCTTCCCTCTGATCCTGGATCTCGCCCCTTTTTGCGCCCTCAAGAGTAAGGTAAAGATGATTTTGCTCTCGGAAACTCGATGCCCATCAACTCGATAATGACGCATTTGGTCCTTTTCTCCTCGCAGAATGTGGCGGAAGGCGAACGACAGATTCTGTACAGCCTGTACGGCATTGTGGAGCACAGCGGAACCATGAGGTCCGGTCACTACACGGCCTTTGTGAAAGTTCGGCCCCAGAACTCCAATCCGTCCTCCGGCAAACTCGAGGGTAAAAACGCGGACCTGAATCAATAGGACGAATCGGCTATCTTTGCCGACGACGTAATAAAATACGCTCTGATTTGTTTGAATGTCAAACTCATTAGGAGATCCACCTCTCGGATCGTGGTTCCACATCAGCGACACCAGCGTGCAGCCCGTGAGCGAGAGCCGAGTGCTGAGTAGTCAAGCCTACCTCCTGTTCTATGAGAGGGTCCGCTAACAATCATCAAATGTGTGCCTCTGTACACCTTCTGCTGCTCTAGCTCTCTCTATTAGATCAAGTTTGTGTGAGTGTCACTCACATGGTGACTTCTCCGAGGGCATTTAGCGCTGACATTTTACAGCTGTTCTGTTTCTCACACTCATGGGAACATGTCAAGGTGTGCAAACAAGCGGTCCATTTGTTGAAAAAAAATAATAAATAATAATTTCATATAGGGGACGACGGGGTGGAATTTTAAGCAAATACATGTTTATTTTGTATGAATATGCAATAAAAACACAGTTGATGTGAAATTGTGTGCTGTTTTAAAAGTGCTTTTTTTTCCCCCCCCGCGCATGCGCACAAAGCTTTTCCCATCCTGTGCTTTTGCTGACTGGTCCCGGATGGGCACATTCGTCTCGACCCGGAGCACACAAATGGTACCGCTAACGAGTTGACACGCCAGGTCGGTGCTCATTCTACGCTTTAATCGATTAGTTCTTATATTTTCGCTGTTGACTTCATCAATATTGTCGCTTTAAATTCGGGCGATAACGGCCTCGCCTTCGGGGCGGTGGGGCGGTGGGGGGGCACAAAAGCCATGTTTGTATGACTTCCAAACGTTGTCAAACTTCATACGATAAATGTAATATGAACATTTGTCGACAGAAAGAATCAAGCGTGCAGTAAAACAAGAGTTTGTCGCCACGGAGCTTTTGTTTCTCCCCCGTGTGTTTGGCCAAGTTGGCCAAACATGAGTCAGCATTTTGAACTTCCCTCGACGAGTTGAAAAGTGCTAAAAGGGCAGCTAACAGCTTAGTCGACAAGCGAATGCTCAACTTTGTCCATATTAAATTGTACGGAAATGCAGATGACGTGTTCCTAATATTACGATCCTCGTGTTTGACATCACTGCAAAAAGAGTCGAGCTTGAACGCATAAGCATCTTACTAAATCATGTTTTCGTTGTGTCGATCGAAACAAAGCAGCGTTGCTTTTAAATGAACTCATTTTGTTGTTATGCAACTGCATTTCCCCGAACTGGTGAATAGCAGGGATTTTTGTGGCAGAAAACCAAGATGCATGGGATGCCACTTTTCTTGGCAAAAATAGGAATAATAATGGTTGAATTAATGGCAGTGAAATGACTCAAGTGTTGACTGTGTCGTGACTCAGGAACACTCTCAGTTGAAGTTGACACTGAATGAAAAATAATGACACATTGTGTATTTCAAACAACCGCCTTAAGAAGTCACTTTTGCTTAATGCTAACAAACGATGGAGCAACACATGTAGACAGATAACATAATACAGAGATGAAAAGTTTAGTCCTCTGCATAGAAATGACAGAAGTATACTAAGCTGCCATTTCTATCAAGTATAATTTCCTATAGAGCACTATTTTCCACGGAGGCAATTCAATTCATATTTCAGGACATCAGGTATCATTGAATGAAGATTTTGGAAGACCTGCAATTAAAGACCTTCCTCTTCGCTCCTCAGGCTGAGTGAACCATGCTGCTCCAAGCCCAGCGTGTGTCCGTGTTTACCTTCCAGTCGGCCGTGCACAGCGCCCACGTGCTGCAGTGCCTGGACGAGCAGCGGCGGCGGGACGTTCTGTGCGACGTGACCGTGGTGGTGGAGGGCCGCAGCTTCCGGGCCCACGCCGCCGTCCTGGCCTCGTGTAGCGAGTACTTCCACGGCTGCGTCGCTGTCGCCGACTCCAAACACAACGCCGTGGTCGCCCTGCCGGATGAGGTCAGTTTGGGAACTCGCTCCGTCTGATTTTTATTCGGCCTGCGCCCGATGGACGTCAACGATACCTACCCAATGGATGGTCTTCCTCTTTTGCCCCACCCAGGTGACAGTGCGGGGCTTTGAACCTTTGCTCCAGTTCGCCTACACCTCCAAGTTGCTCTTCACGAAAGAAAACATCCACGAGATCCAAAGCTGCGCCAAATTCTTGGGCTTTCGCAACCTGGAGTCGGGATGCTTCGATTTCCTCATCCCCAAGTTTTGCGAGCCAGAAGCGCAGGAAGCGGTCAAGCGGAAGCGCTGCTGTCAAGGCGGCGAGGCAAAGCCGCCGCGCAGCTGCCACCTGCGCTCGGAACCCCCGCCGCCGATCCCGTCGGGCTCTCCCGCTCCGACCCGCGACTTGTGTTTGGAAACCTGCGGGCCGCAGATGTCTTCGTTATCCCCGGATTTGTCGGCCGACGTTGTGTGTCCAATGTTGTCGCTGGCCGATCCGGCCAAAGCGGGGCAGGCCTCGCAGCTGTGCGCCGCCGGGGACGTTTTGGCCTCCGATGACGTTTGCGCTCAAAGCCGCTCGGGTCTGCCGGAGTTGCCGTGCGAGCCGTCGGCGGCGGAGGATCCGCTCGACGGCATGCAGCCCGGGGAGGGACTCGACGAGGACTGCGGCCTGGTTTCTTGTCCCGGTGCTCGCCTCTTGGAGCGGGCGGCCGAGGATGAGGGATTCTCGGAGAGAAGCAAGGATGAGCGGGAAGTGGCCGAGCATCTGGCCAAGGGGTTTTGGTCCGACCTGTACGCGCCGGCTCAGGCTGCGCCTCCCTCGGACCGGAGCGATCTGGAGAAATCCCCTTCGGACTTCCATTGGCTCAAACAGCTGGACCTGACCTCCAATCCGGCCGACTGTCCTTTCCTCAGGGAGCTGGGATCGGCCGACGAGTCGAACCCGTGCGCCGACGCTCCGTCCCAGTCGGAGAAGAGCCCCTGCATATCCTCGCTCAACTCCGGGGATGACTCCGACGACGTGGACACGGACGGCGATACGGAGGCCAACAACAGGAGAGCGGCCGAGGTGGGCGTGGCGTCGGGACAACTTTGGGAAACCCTACTGACCCGCTGTCGCTCCTCTGCAGATTCAGCTGCCGTTCCCAGTGGAGCGCATCTCGGCGCTGAGTCGCAGCGCTTTCCAGCAGCTTCTCAAGCACCATTCCATGACGCCCGAGCAGCTGGACTTTGTTCATGACGTCCGGCGCCGGAGCAAAAATCGCGCGGCGGCGCAACGGTGCCGGAAGAGGAAGATGGACAGCATACACCATCTCGACGGTGACATCAAAACATTAGTAAGTCTCTTGCCCCCCCTTTCTTTCTTTCTTTCTTTCTTTCTTTTTTTTTCCATTCGATATTGCCACTTGATTTCAACTGCATTTTTTTTTCTCGCAGAAAAGCGAGAGGGAGAAGTTACTTCAGGAGCGTGCAGAACTGGAGCAGAACCTGGAGGAAACCCGCCAGAGCCTTTGCAGGCTGTGCAAGAGCGTCAGCGCCGAGCCCGCCTCGGACCAGGACCGCCTGCGCTTCCTGGCCAAGCTGTCGGCCCCCGACTCGCCGGCGTCGCCGCAGAAAGATGCGTGAAGGCGGATTTCAAGCGGTAAGTTTGGAGCCTCTGGCCTGCCCTGGATGTACGTGCTTCACCTTGTGTCCAAGGACCTTTTTATAGTATGCCGAACTGTAGTCACGCCCACACGGATGTGGCATTTCTAATTAACCTCATTTCACTGTAGCAACGTTCCCAGTGTGTTCCTAACCACAGCGTAGGCATCCGTCGTTTGATTTCTCAGGGAAGAGACTCACCCTGATCCCTAAACCTGCACTTGAACACGTCCCCCCCTAACTCGTTTTTATCATCATCATCATCAAGTATTCTATTACTGTAACTCTCTAAAGAAATATGCAAAGCACTAACATAACTTTTCTATATCATGATACTGTCACTGCTAACGCGCATCGTCCGTAACGGTATTGTTGATGCTCTGTCATGCAAATGGTGCCTTATGCATTTCATTCTAAAGCACTGTTGCACATGAACCCAGAGCCCGTATTGACGACAATTTTCTATTAAATGTTTTCTTTTGCAATCAAAATCCGCTGTGTACTAGCTGTGTGCTAGCTGTGCCACTAGGGGGCGGTAGACGCCAGCAATTGCATTGCTCATGGGTCGGAGATGGGAAAGGGGTGCAAGAATGTCCGAAATCCTGGATCATCATTCAGGGTGGCAAATCCGTTCTCCCAAACTATGTATTTGTAAATAGGATACTACTCTGATATCATGTGATTTTTTTTTCTGGTCACTTGAAGGAAGTGAAAACATTGTCACCTTTTTAAAAAAGGGGAACATAAGACAATGAGAGGTAAAAATATACTATATGAATTTGCGTTTGCAATTTTGAAAATCATTTCCCCTCCTACACTCAATTTAATTCTTAGTGGTTGTCTTCTTTTTAACACAAAATAAACTTAAAAATAACGACGCAGCCTTGAAAGTGAATCATAGAAATCAAATTCCTTTTAACAGCCTGTTCTGCTGTTTAGGCCAGATTTGCTTTGATCCTTATGTTGAAAACCAAACTAGCAATGTAAAGCGGGAACGCTCAAATCAGTCCATTTCCAAGCGTAACCAACGTGCAAACCAGAGAGCCGTTGGCGGGTCGCAAACAAGCGATTGTGCCGCTTCCAGATGTTCCAATACTTTTGCAAGGGAGCGTTGCCCATTTTGCATGGCCGTTGTTATGAACATTTTTAGCCTGCTGGGCTCTCATTCCACCCAAGAAGTCAACGCCGGCGCACAAGGTCCCGACAAGCGAGGTCGCATCTACCAGTCAAAGGGATTACGCGCTCAGATATCAGATATCGGCCCCGCCTCCTCCCGACCTGCCGTAACACGCAATCCTCAAGATGGCGCTTGTCAAACGTGCCTTCACTGTCACCTCATTCGCCGCAGTTGGGGTCCTCCCCCGGCGCCGTCCACCGTTTCGCCGCATCAAAAGAAGAGCGCACGATGATCCTCTCTTTGCGGCCGGCAAAGAGAGGCTTGATTTGAGGAGGAAGAAGCAGCATCAGCAGCATCAGCAGCATCAGCAGCTGCGCGACATGGCAAGGTCAGGGGCTGCTAATCCGCGGCCTCATTCATGCCAGATTAAAAACCTGCTCCCAGTTCTGATTAAGAATGCAGGGTTAGAAGATTAAAACGCGGCAAACAAAATGAAAGCAGTTTAAGACCAATCCTGGAATTCATCAGAATACCAAAACCTTCAACGGTCTTAAAGGAAGAGCCCGTGCTACCATTTTTCACTCCGACCCGTCGCATTCGGTTTCATTGATCGACCCACTTTTGACATTGTAAGTCTTTGCGTTCACGCCACGTCGTGACTTCCTTTTCACAATTACACCAGCGATTATCCCTCTGAAAGGCAAGCAAGCCAGGATTAGGAAACAGGGGGATTAGAAATTAATTAAAACGTCGGGAGTTTTGTCCACTTGCTAAGTCGCGCAACATACGTGCTAATAGAACGCACGAGTAGATTACAATTTCCTGCCCAGCCCGACCGAAGCAGCTGCAAAATTGCCAGTAGATTAGAGCGCCGTAGTGGCAAAAAACATCGCTTTTGTTTTGTGATCTGCAACAAAATCGGACTCTTATCTCCCCAGCCAGGGTCAGAGTGCCGCACACAATGCTTGACTGTCATTCCCAACATAAGGTCCTTAACCTTTTTGCGACACAACATTAATCGTATAAGCTGTTAAGCGACTGTATCCTGATTACATGGTCTCCATGAACTTCATTTTCGGGGCTAGTATTCCGCTGACAGGATTATGGAAAGGAGGGTCGTAACACTGAAATCTGCCAGACAAGTCAAAGACACCGGAGGACGTGTCCACCCTCGAGCTAGCAAAGCCAGCGAGAACGCTGATCCCTTGATACTTGAGACGATCCAACGGTTCATTAGGTAGCAAACGACCGGATTGATCCGAAAAATGTTTTCGTCGGTCCGTCAGGTGCATCTGGCTATTGACACGTCAAAGCGCTCATCTCGGTTCAGATGCGTCGCTAGTTAGCGGAAAATGAGAAGGGCCTAAAGTTGAAAGAAAAAACACATAAGCTAATCAGTAGTGTGTGCTAATGTTTTCCTTGTCTTTATTATCTTGCTAATTGTCTCAAACACTGCCCCCCTGGTCTTTTGGCGAGTCAAAGTACCAGCGAGCTCAAATCTGACATTTAATCAGCAGTTAATAGAAAATAATTGGCTCGGATACAGCAAAGTGGTTTGATGGTCGTAATGGCCTTAAGGAAGCCTCAGGCATGCCAAAAATAAGACATAGCTTGCAGTGATGTAATATGTGAAATCATTTACCCAAAATGTTTTGAGCGCGATTTGAAATGGCAGCAAAAGGGGACAAAATAATAAACTCAACACAGCAATACCAAACAAGCAGCAATCAAAGGGTTCGAAAGGATGTCATGTTTTCGCATCACTTTTTTTTTCGCTCGAGAGAGAAAAAAACAGAAACTTGATAGATACAACAAAAGAAGATTCACTGAAACAACGTTTTGAAATACGTATAGGTGCAAAAAACACGGTAGAAGGTGTTGCACACCATTTTGTTTGAAATATGCAAATGCTCTCCAAACAACAACAAAATGCCATTTGACCTCACATTGTCCACAGTTTGTTTTGCATCAAAACACAAAGGCCGTGATGCTAAAGCATCATGATGTCCATTATTCCCTCAAAGGACTTTCCCCCCCCCCCCACGTATTCGTCCAATTCAAATATTCATGAGCTTTCCATCAAAACTACAGAAATCACTAAACTTGAAAAGTTTTGATTGTAACAATGCAGTTGGACACATTTGGATCTTTTCCGTCAAAAGTTCAAGCGGTCGGAGCGCGTCAATACTTATTGTGCCACTCGCACTGGCCGACGCTCACCTCCTCGATGTCCAAGTTTTTCCTGGATTTGTAAATAAACTCTCCGATAGCCACAAAGACGGAGAGGACCAGGCCGGCCGCCAGCACGATGAAGATTCCGCCGATGTTCTCCACGCCCAGAGCGCTGGCCTCTTTGCTGTCCTCCTCGGGGCAGCCGTTACCCCGCCACCACTTCTCCTTCATCATGTGCAGCTTGCCTTCCTCTTGAAGCTGCAGGATGGCGATGGTCACTTTGTCTCTGTAAGGGGAGCCTGCGGAAGAAAACGCAAAGCTCACTCGCCGTTCATCCACTTCATCGCACCCGTCGTGCCCTGCCCATGCGTGGTTGAATTTTGAAAGAATTCCAGTCATCCCAATTTTCAGCCAAATTGGATGTTGACCCCCCCAAAATGGCCCCCAAGTCGGGTACCTATCGGTGTTCCCACGCCGTAACCCTTGGAATCGATCAGACCCCCGATCTGCGTGAGGTTGCAGTTGCGCTGGCTGATGTACTCAATGCTGGTGGACTCCATCAGGAGAGCGTAGTCAGTGGTGAGGACCCTCTGGATGCCCTCGCGGTTGTTCTTCACCAAGGCGGTGTTTTTCCGGCTGCTCATGAAGGCCCACATCTTCTCGTAGGTGGAGATCTTGGATTTCTGTTGGAGTGAGAGGGGGTCTTACTGACGGGGTAGAAGAAATAGCTCACCGTCCTCGACGGTCAAAGACGTGTTTTGCGGTTACGTAAAGACCATTATGTGTCCAGAAAACGTGATGGCCCATTAGCTACCAAACGTTTGGATCCGGTAACCCCCCCCCCCAATATTTGGAATTTTGTATTGGGGCCTTCCTTACCTTGAAAAAGGTCATGGTGGAGCCGTCTCTGACGGCGCCGTACTCTATTTTGGTTTGCTTGGCCAAGTCGTCGGCGGAGTCGATGGGCGAATCCATTCTCTCCACCGTCAGAAAGGCAGCCAAGTTGGCAGTGTAGGAGGATATAATGATCAGCGTGAAGAACCACCAGATCCCACCCACGATCCTGGTGGACAGGGCCTTGGGCATCAGCTCGGAACCTGAAAGACAACCGTGACGGTTCCTTACTCAAACGCCGCCGCAATGACACGAAGCGTACCTTGCTGCATGAGTGCCCCGACGCCGAACCACACGCTGTTGATGAGGGTGAAATTGTTTTCCACCACGTCTGAGTCGGGGTTGCAAGGGTGAGGGTTGTACCACTCGTACGGCGTGAACCTGGAGAGACAAATAGTCACAAAACTCCTTCCAAACGCGCTTTATAAGATGACTTGGCTAATTGCTAATCGTAAACCGGCCCGATCCTTATCCCTCGGTCGTCGGAAACCGGCCCGATCCTTATCGCCTATCGTGCTGAAGCTCGGATTTGTTTTTTTTTTCATTTCTGGGCGGAAAAAGGGTGGCCAATGATATGACATGCACTGCCCCTGTAGCATTTTGGGGAAAAAGCAGCCAAGTGCCAATCAGCGAGCGTTACCTGGCAATAACAAAGAGCACGCAGCTGACGCCGAGGCAGGCCAGCAGCACGTACATCCAGATATCAGGCGACAGCGGGTTGAGGAAGGAGAAAACGCCCGGGTTGGTGCCGTTGGGCTTGTGGTAGAGAATGCTGATGCCCAGCGTCATGAAGGGCTTGGAGAAGTCAATCACCTTCTCCCTCACGTAGGTGATGGTGAGGGGGGCCACGGCCAAGTCGGCGACCTGCCGTGGCAAAGCTCTTAGGATTGTGGCAATTCGGGGCTCGTCTTCTTCAAATGCGCACTTACGTGGTCAATGAGCTCGCGCACCATGCCGTTCCACTCCCCCTTGTCGTTCTGAGCGCCGTACTTGCCGTCGGTCACCAGCTTGACCTCGTAGGAGAAGCCCAGGATGTTGGAGAGCTCCTTGAGGAGGTCCAGGCAGTATCCCTCAAAGCGGTCGTTTCCGTACAGCGGCTTGTCCGACTTCTTGTGCATCACGTAGGGATTTTCCTGGAAAGAATTCATCTTCCTCAAAAGTCAAAGTCAATTATTCCTCAATTATGCGAGCCAGCGGTTAGCTATTTTCTGAAACGTTAGCGTTGTTTTCCGATGCTCTTTCTAAAATGCCGTCAAGCCGCGGCCGATGGGAAAGTAGTAATTATTGTCATTGTTGTATACGGCAGGGAGGAGCTACGTATTTTTTTAGCGTACCAGAATGGTGGTGACGATGAGGGTCCTGTTGGCCATGGAGTCGGTGATGTTTGTGCCCGAGTCCTTGTTGTTTTCTGTTAAATTAAGGCCGGTCTGGGAGTTCCACACGCCGATCTGGAAACGACACGACGTGACGATGACACTCTAGGCGGGCTACAGAGTTTGGCCTGGAGCCACCGAGCACAAGCCACACGAAAGGGAAAACGGTCAAAGCACGACAGATGAGAGACCAGACGCCGACACGTTTTGAGAGGGGAAAGGAGAAAATCAGACGGCCAGCGTGGTTTAGTAAACAGCGTTACTATTTCTTTAGTCTGCTTTGGGGGCAGCTAAAGTACAGACCTTTTTCCATACTTTATTCAGGCGATTGTTGCCTGCGATTATCTTGTGGAAAACAGTAGAGGAAACAAAAAACTTTTAAATGGATGCCATTGGACCTTTCAAAGACAGCGGCAAAAGCAAGTGGGAAGCTAAACATGACTTGGGAAACCCCAAAAAAAGAAAATTAACTCATTGTGTATGTAGAGACATATTCACTTTTAAGTCATAGATTGTGACAATATAAGCAGCAAACTTAGCAGAAGGTGATTCTCTTCTTTCACCTGCAAAAACAAAATCTCACTATCTTGCTCAGTTGTTTAGCAGTTGGTTTCACCAAAAACACCAAAAGCCTTCTGAGCAAAAAGCAGAGAAAACGCTCTTTCAAGCATAAAGCATGAAAATTCGGGTCGGTGGCTTCACCTTCTCCAAGCCGTCCTCCTTCAGGCTGATCACGTCCAAATCAAAATCTTTGCGCAGGCCGTCTGTCTTGTTAATGACGATTTGGCCCGTCAGGCCGTTCCACTGCACCTGCGCCAATGAATTGCAATTATTTCTGCTTCTAACTGTCGTAGAGCAAACCGCCAGATTACAGCAAAATTCGGAATAAACAAGTATGAGGAGAGAATGAATAATTGATGCATTCGGGCCAGACGCATTGTTGCGGTCTAATGGCCACGTCTGCATTGGCTGGACATTTCTGTGCGTGCGTGTGTGTTTCGTAGATGATGATGATGATGCTGCAAATGGAGCAGGCAGGCAGGCAGGCAAGGCCTGGGTCTGAGTGCGTGGCGGTTCAGCGGGGGCTCACGAATGCAATCAAGTCAGCCCACTTGGAATAAGCTTCAAGCTGAGCATCGCTCACAAAGCTTTTCTCCAAAACATGCCCAAATGGCCGTTTAGAACTTTCCGCAAGCACGTCATTCTCGTGAATTGGCCATTTTGGTCTCAATCCAGATGTGGGTCAACTTTTCACCTTGTCAATTGCTAGCGTCAAGCCACTCACGTCTTTGAGCATGTTCATGAAGCGCGCTCCGAAGCGCCAGGGCTTGTGGCGGTGGCACTGAAGCGAGCTGACGGTGACCTGGGCGGCGCGCTGCGAGGCCGCCGCCACCATGTAGACGGCGTCGTACATCAGAGACGCTTCCGTCTGCAATGGCACACAAACAAACGCAACTCACTGGCCGGTGCGGTGCTGCAAACACAATGGCATCGCTAACTTTGATTTATTATATATTATTCTCCCTTCCCCATCAGAAGCTCTAATTAATTCTTTCCCAAAATAAACCTCAGCGTTTTCGCTCAGAGGTTCTGCCTTGATTTTTGTTTTTTGGGGCAGCCTCCCTTTTTCAGACTTCAGTACAGCGCGCAAGCAATATTAGCATGCTGTGTGGATTCATTTTGTTTACCGGAGCGAGATCTGTAAATAGCTTTTAATGACCCTCATTAAAACGGATCGACAAGTAAAAATGGAGCTGTCCAAACGTGCTCTATTTCTTCTTACCGTCATCATGCCTTCCGTCATTCCCGTCTCGGCTTTGGAGGGGGCCTGCAGCCGCTCCGTGGCCCACCTCTCCACCACCGAGGCCACCCTGGGGTTGTCGATGTTGAGCAGCCGGAAGCCCGTCATGTTGACGCCGCTGTAGCGGTACGGCTCCAGGTCCAGCGCAAACAGGTCCTGAATGAAAAGAGTGAGGACGCTACTTTGCAGCTTATTCGGTCGGAGACACAGCGAGCCTACTTTGGGCGCTGCTGCGGATTATTATTATGATGATGATGATGATGATGCGGCTTGCCTGCTTACCAGCGTGGTGAAGAAAAAGTGGTAATATTCCGTCATCATCCCCATGGACAGGATCTGCAAACGATTGAGAGGCGTTAGAAGCAAATGTGCCCGCTTGCGATTCATTTTCAAGGCACTAAATCATTAAGAAATGAGGAAGCGGAATAAAGACAAGGAGATTTCTAATAGAAAGGCCAAAAATGCAGATATAAAAAGTTTACCCCCCCCACACACGCCATTATTTGTGAGTTCTCCCCCCCCCCCCCCCCCTCTCTGCCATCTTTTTGTTTGCGGCTCACCTGCTTGAGGACGTCAGCCGACGTTTGGTAGGAGCAGTCAAAGATGACGTAAAACTCCTTGCCCTTCTTCATCTCCTTGAGCAGCGGCCGGGCGTCTTTGCTTCCCAGCGGCAGCTGTCGGATCTTGATTTTGATGCTGTATCTGGACGGAGCCTTGATCAGCTCTTGCAAGCGAATCAGGCCTTCAACGCACAAACGTCATAGTTAGTTCAGGTTCTACGCGCTTCGAGCCGCCCGCCCGCCGCCGCCAGGTTTTGCCGACCGACCCGTGGCGTCCTCGTAGACCACGGTGACCGTCTTCCACTTGTAGTACTGCACAATGTCCAGCACGGCTCGACTTATGGAGGTGTACTCGGGATAGAGGTTAATGTAGAAACTGTCTCGGTTGTCCACGGACGGATGCTTCCAGCGCGTCTGGATGTGAGGGACTTCCAGGGCGTTGCAGATGGACTGGACGGCGCTCACCGACGAGCTGTGCGACGGTCCGAACACGGCCCCCACGCCCAACGCCAACTGGTCGCAGGCTGGGAGGGAAAAACAAGGAGTTAATTGACCAAATGGAAAACTCTCCACGAGTATTTTCCCGTCAAGACTTGCGACCTCTTCTGGAGGCCTCGAAGCTGTCGAAGAGATTTATTCTCTGGACGTCGTAGGTCAACGTGGTGTTTGGCATGAGGGTCCGGTTCCTGTTGATGTTGGTGACGGCAAACTTAAAGGCCAGCTCTTCCACGCTGATGGGCTCGGTCTCCAGCGTCTCAAAGATGCCGCCTGGGGCCACAGAGCAAAAACGAAAGCGTTAAACGGGGGCCCGGGCCAGGCCGGGCCGGGCCGGGCCAGGCCGGGCCAGCCGCTTTCATCTCCAGACGTTTTTGTCTGGGCAATATGGACAAAATCATTCACGCCTTTCTGCAGCCTCATTCTTCATATTTGCTTTGAGCAATTGCGAATATGACATAATGTTGCGCAGATGTCCTTGGGTCACGAGCACCAAAGCGGATTTCATCCCATTCAGAGAAAAGCTTCACCTCGGCCAACCTTGTCCTCTTTACACGGCCTACATTCTTCCTAATGCGGCTTTTGGGAAAAGCCCGCGACCGTTCCAAGACGCGCAGGTCGCTCGCTTCAGCTTCTCTGCAAACGTCTTTGTCCGAAGCTCAAAATCTTCCCTCCAAATGACCCCTCCAACTCCCATTCCATTCGTTGTGGTTTGTGACCTCTCCCACCGTGGCGCAGCCCTCCCTCGCGACTTCCCAAAGTATTATTACACTGGCAAAAAGGGCAAAAAAAAAAGCTTCGAGTCGTTTTTGGACCAAAATGCTTCTGTCAAGACCCTTTTTGAAAGTGAGAGCTCCTCGTCCGCGCTACGTGGTTGGCTTTTGAAAATCGTGCTCCCGTTCCAAGCAGCTGCTAGCAGGTCCCGGTAAAATACTTCCTAATTCTGCACACAACTAATTAATGCATCAATCAAGCATATTTTTCAAGCGCACACACACACAGATTCGCTCTAACTTCTCGCTTCCAAACAGATGGTCTGTTTTGTGCACGGGGGCCAAAATAGTCCCCCCCACACCCCCGCTATGTCGATTTTGTGATTTACATCTCGGTAGTCGACCTCTAATCACACAAATGCAAAATCATGTGCGCCTGTGCTGCATGAATAATCTCCAAAGCGCTGGCAACGCTCGAAGGGAATACAAGAGGGGAAGCGGACTCATTTGTATTTTGGCTTTGTTTGCCAAATGTAAATTCAAGGCTACAATGACTGATATTATGATTGTGGTGTACTGATGGAAAATTACTTGGATAATAATGGTTAAAGGAAAGGATTAAAATACAATCAAATAATTACATTCAAATAAAGGATCAATTGTTATTGATTAGTTCCTTTAGAAAAATATATTTCGATTGTATGCATCTATTATTTGGATTGATTTTCTTTTTTACCAATTAATGAGCAATTTCTAATTAATTATGTACCACAAGCCCTTTTGAGTATTTAGTAAGAGTTCCTGGAGGAACATGAACATCTCTTCCCCCACATAGCTTATTGTACGAGGCAAAACAAATTGCTGGGGCCAATTAGACCTATCGCAGCATCTCGTTGGCACGGCAACATGCGCGCGCCGGCATATACCTACGGCCGTTTTTGAGAGCGTCCAATCATGTTGTTGATTTGCACCGAGCCATCTTGCCGACCTTCCCGCTAATGGCTGTTTGCGTGCGTGTAATTCGGCATAAAACGCGACTCGCTGGTCCCGCCAATCAGCAGTGGCAAATCATCCAGAGAATTCAAACTGAGCCAGTAGTGACGCTACATTGCTCTTTGTGTCTGAAAGACATTAAAAAACAAAAAACAAAGAAGCCATCTCCGATTCCAATCCTAGATCCTATTCACTACTTGCAATGTTGTGTAAATAAAGCCAGTCAGCTTTGTAGTGCAACAGCGCTGCAATGACAAAATCAAATTTCGCTTTGGGCCCCACTGAGGCACCAGCCAGCTCTGCATTGTGCTGCCTGATACTTATCTCCTCCTGCCTAGCTCCCTTCTTCAAAATCCAAGCAACCGTTGGGGTTCATTAAGCACCCGAGCATCCAGGGTGGCGATAGATAAATGATTTACTGCGCGCTAACCAGGCCACAAAACAAGACACAACAAGCTTGATTATGGAGGCGGGCAGGCGGCTTGGCGGGCAGGCGGCTTGGCGGGCGGCTTGGCAGCTCATTCGAACGCAACTTCATTCGCTAATTATATCCGCGGATTCATCTGTCCTGCTCCATTTTTTAAGGAAGCGTTTAGGAAAAAAAAAATGAAGCTGCACTCCATGCAGAACAAAGCTGAATTGATCTATCTATCTATCTGCGTGCTGAATTTGAGGCGTATTCCGTTTGCGGGCCGACAAATAGGTCACCGTGCTTCAAACTAAAACGGCCAACCGCAATTCAAATTTTAGTTGCGGGTTCTTTTCCACCTAATTTTGTCTGTCCGTGGCAACCTTTGACCACATTTTCTCCTGAATGGAAACCAGTGAGTGAGTCGTGGCTATGTTATTAGGTCAGACGGTGCCGCGGGGCGGGCGGGACCGTGATGCATGCTGGGAGGTCAGCGCCGCAGGGAGAGCGGCGTCATGCCGTCGGCGGCCTCCGGCGCCGCGCTTTTGTCTTTGCACGAACATCCACGGCAAGATTCTTTTGCATTTCCGTTTTGGAAACAAAGCTAGCGAGCGAAAGGCACGACGTGTCGCCCGAGATTAGAGCAGATTCTGTTCAGGCTTCTCGCTTTTGGCTCGGGTAATCCTCGACGTATTGAGCCATTTGTGTTTTTTGTCTGAGGATCCAATTCCCAGATCTGCGCTGAGAAACTCGGCGCTCTCCTGAAGGCCCGTCTTTTAGGGCGGAGCGGTACAACGGCGTAGTGTTTTGCCTTTCTCCCAGGCCGAGCCGTCCAAGTTGGCCGGACGCCAGCCCGAGAATGAATGAATGAACGAACGAATGAACGAACGAAGGATGGAAGGCCCTCCCGAGGCCCGTTTGATGTGCGCCACTGAGCTCTCTTTGTTCTGACGCTGACACACGCAGAGTGAAAATGAGGATTATGTTTCGGTGGCCAGACACGTTATCAAACGGAGCGACGATATCGCTCGGACGAGCTGCGAACTTTCTGCCTAAAGATGATTAGCGTCTGTTGTTTCGGGATTTATTATTATTACGGATTGCGTCCCGGGCGGACGGCGACACCCGCTAACACAGAGGGACGGTAATTGGAACGAGCGCCGCGGCATATGGGCCAGATTAGCGCAGGATGAGAATGACAAACGATTAGGCCGGCCGGAGGCGTCGATGATTGAGACGGATTAACGACACCGAGCGTCGATTGAGAACGGGGAGGTGACCCGTTAGCCAGAGCGGGACGTATGCTCAAGTCTTGACCGTGAGGTTAATGTCAGGGTGAGCGGAAAGTGTGCAGTCTTTGTAAAGATGAGTTGACCTTAACTTGAGCCTCAGCTAAATCAGAATCCAAACCGATTTGAATGAGTATCAAATATCTTTCACACCAATCCAGTATGAATCCGGATTCAATGGAGGGACAATTGTAGGTGACGCATTTGAAATCTTAATGGTGATCTGAATTTGGATTTAAGAGAGAGAAACGTTTGGATAGGACAGTGAAAGCTATTTGGAGATGACACACTTCAAAAATATAAATATATATTTATAAATGTAAAAATTCTGTTTTTTGTGACGCAACTTGTTTTAATGAAGCGCTTTTCTCACTGGTTGCATCAGATGTAAAAGAGCTAATTGCACGGTCAAAGGGCTGGCTCATTATTCCGTAGCTGCCGTCGTATCTACTTCCCATGGCGACGGGCCAAAAGGCGACAGGCCTTGACAGGCATCAGCGAGCGGTCCTACGTTGGCGCTGCATGTGGACGGACGGAGCAGGGCCAAACTCTGGCAGCCCGACACCAGAGTGGATTAACATCATTTCAATCTTCTGCCCATGATTATTGTCATGAACATGATTTGGGGGGAAATGCAGAAAACAGCAATAATCCAGTCCAACTTGTGAACATAAAAATCGAGGAGTATTATAAATTAGAAAAAGATGTCAAACCCAAATGTAATGAGTTGTTTTAGATTACTTATAAAATTGGTGAAATGCTCCAAATGTAAACCATGTCGCCGGTATGATTCATTCTGTATGCAAAATATAAAAAACGATGCAATCAATACTAATACAATGCAAACATTTTATGAGGCGTTTTTAAGCGATGACAACAAGCTCAGTTATTAAGCACAAAGAAATAACTTTTCAAAGATATCCAGACTTGGTGTTTCTGATATTTTTAAGTGGCCCGCCACAGAGTCCAAATATTAGGAACGGCTGTCAGTTGTGCTATACCAAGAATTTGTCACATTTTTGTTCAGTACATTTTTGTTTTACTAAATTGTATACACATTTGAGTCGATTGTTTGAAATTTAGAAATAAATTCAATGATTCTATATTGTCTTTATTAAATGATTATTTTTCATTCATTTGTTTAAACAATATGAACGTATTTTAAAAGCAATGATTTAAAGTATTTTTTTTTAAATGCATGAGCTTCAATGAATTTATTTCAGATGCAAACGGGCCGAGTGATGCTCCCGCAGTCAGTCAGTCAGTCAGTCAGTCTCAGTCCTTCAGTCAGTCAGTCAGTCAGTCACTCACCAATCCTGAGGACCTGCTGCCAACTGAGCCACAAGTGTGCTAGCAAGTAGAGCAGCGACAAGAGCAGCCCTCTCCTCTTCGCCATGGTCCTCCCTGGGGGCTCCAGTCGAGCATGGATGTCACTTGGTCATGCCGACACCTTGCCAATCCTCGCATCCTTCAGCGTCACCATCAAGTGGCCCCTGACCCGCAATGTCTTCTCACTCATTGTGACGGGGAAGAAAGAAAACTCCAAATGGTCTGTTAAAATCCTTCATGCGTGACACGGCTGTTGTTTTCCATGCTCATCGTGCACATAGCAGCTTTGTTTTTTCCCGGCGCGCGCTTGAATTGAAGGCTGCGTGCGTGCGTGCGTGCGACTGTGGAGGAGGACCGCTGAGATGCTCCGTGCTGTCAAGGCACCATGGAGAGCAAATACTCTTTCCGGGTTTCAAAATAAAATGTAGCCTTTGTAAATGTGCTCAGACCAGGGCTGGCCGAATTGATGTCAAGTGGGCTGGCCCATGTATTCGTGGCTTAATCAAGAATAACAGTGACATGTTTTCCTCTCTTGGATGCAAAGAATTGCAGGTCGAGTTGGAAATGGGTCACGTTTATTATCTTGCCACATATCTTTTTTCAACTCATTTGATCTAGACATCATTTTAAATGTAGTACAGACATTTCCACATTCATACAAATTGGCAATGTTTATTCATGTTTTAACGTGCTGATATAACGTTGGCTTAATGCTAAAACAAATGTTTTCTTTTACTCGCACATGCGAAAGTAAATACCGAATTATCGGATGCAATACAATATATCTTTATTCGTATAGTATACTGTCACACAGGCTGTTCTCGACACATTTATTCTGAAACGAAGAATTCTTCATTTCCGGGTTGGTTTCTGCTCCTTGTCGGTAACTGGACGCAGCGGGCCGGCCGGGGTTCGGGGCTGAGACTTTCCCTCCCGTGCCGGCCGACCGGCCGGCCGGCCGGCCGGCCGGGCACCCAATTGAGGGCACTGGCGAGCTGGCTGATCCGCAAACATGGATACGTCGTGAAGATTAACTTCAAATCTGCCAGCGGTCGACCTCGACCACGTCTTTGCTTGGGTACACCGAGGAACGATGATTAAATCTTGGCCACGCTGCCGATGAGGGAGGGCGGCGGTCGGGCGGGCAAATGTAATCTTGGCAACTGCTGCTTGCTGCCTTGAAGATTAAGCATGCTTCTCAAACTTGGAGCCCAGTGGGCTGTAACTCCTCCTTCGTCTACTTTTGGGCCAACTAAAAGCTCTGATATGTTTCTGACACGTCACACTCATCTGTCATGGCGATTCGGACAGGTGAGGGAGGAACACATTTGCGCCTCCTCGGGTCGAAAGTTTCAAAATGCACCAAATTGAGGGACACATGCAATTATTTAGCCAAAGCGGCTGCTAAGATCTTTGTCATATGTATTCGACAGTAAACGGCACAATGTGTTTATTTGTTCCACAGGACGTGACAGCTGCTTAAATGCAAGACGAGACGACGAAAACGCCAGTCTGGTTTCCTCCTGTGATTTGGCGCCGTCTTCTGGTGAGTACTAGCACTGCAAGTGATACACATTTCAAATCATAATAATAATGACTTGACAAGTTTATTTATCGATGAGTTAGAAGCATTTTCATGAAAACAACATGATTTCTTTTTTTTTTCCCAACTTGTAGTTTTGTTCAGATGTACATGCTTGGGCCGCTCCCGCTGTACGATGCCGGTTCAATTCTGGACGATTTGTATTGAATGAAAACGGGCGTTTGGGGCGTCGGGTGGTAGCTGGATGAATAGGACACGGTGGGATTGTATCGGAGTGCGTACGGCCCGCTGTTCTGGCTCATGTATAAGGAGTTGACGGGCATGTATATGCTCCCCACTGGGTTCGAGTGCCTCGGAGACGAATGTCGGGCGGCGCCGGCGGCTTGATACGAGCCGAGTGACCTTTCGGTTGAGTTGTAGAGCGTGACGTCGCCCGGTGCCAGTTGAGGAAGGATGAGATGGGGGCCTTGCTGCCGGAAGGGCTCGGACCTCAGGCTGGCAAGACTCTGGACGGGCTGGTAGGCCATCAGAGCGTCGGGGTGGCGGTCGACGTCCACGGAGCGTTTGTCTGAGAGGCGCACGCCGCAGATGAACAATAATCCGGAAGCAAAGAGAAAGGCGCCCGTCACCCAGCCGATGTAGAGCGCCTCTCCCAGCTCCCGTCTCTGGGCGTCGATCAGCAGCGGGTTGTAGAAGTCCCGGATGATGACGTGGCCCGTCCACGACACGGGGATGAAGACGCAGAGGGACGCCAGCAGCTGCATGCCGCCCGCCACCGACAAGATGGCGGATTTGACTCTGCGGTTATCGCGGAAGCAGGACGTGCAGCGTAGTCCCAACGTGGCCACCATGAGCCCCAGTCCTGACAAGGCCAGGGAGCAGCACATGAGGCCCCGGGAGGCCTGCAGCTCGGCGGGCAGGAACAGGAGCGAGTCGTACACCTTGCACTGCATCCGGATGTTGGCTTGCCTGTAGCAGTTCATCCACAAGCCCTCCCAGCGCGTCTCCATCACGACGATGTTCTCCTCGATGAACGCCGTCACCTTCCACATGGGCATCCCGGTGGTGGCGGCCGCTCCGATCAGCCCCAGCAGGCCCACGCATACGGCGGCGAGCTCGCAAATTCCTTGAACCATCGCTCCCAGACGGGGAAGGAACTAAACGGCAGAGGCCATCCCGCCTAGCCTGTCAGCGACGTGCCCGAGACTCAACTGGTGAGTTTGTGGACGCTCGCTTGAAGCTTGTTGTGGGAAAAATGCTCGGCAGGCTCCCGATTGGCTCGGACGACGGATGAGGGTGCCTCGGGATCACTGCATGTTTTGGCTTTGGCTTTGGCTTTATGCTGGTACATCTACCAGCATCTCATACCTCATTTAGACCTCAGGGAAAGCTTCGAGGTCCACTCTCATTTTGGATCAAATGCAGTCAGTAGAAAATAGATGAATTGGATCTATACATTATTTTTTTCACATGAGCAACTATCGGGATATGCTTTTTTTTTTAAACTTTAAACTAAGCAGATGATTTCCCCTATGGCTTGTTGCTTTTGCCAATGCAAAACAGGTCACCAATGGACTCTTTGTTGTATCTTCTTTCAAAGCAAATTTCAGTCACATGACTTGGTAAACACAAAAGCGTCCACACCTTAAACAAGCAGTCGACTGCTCGCTCGCTCGCTCGCTCGCTCGCTCGCTCTCGTCACTGCGACTCGGGTTGAGGCCGATGACTCGCTCAAACGTAAACACTCTGAGGGAATTAGTTTACAAAATAAAAGCAGTCTATTATAGGCATGTGTACATGTACGCATAAGCTAAAAAGTCAATTGCTGCTTTCTTATTAGAGGACACCCGCATGATCTAATTATTGGCACCATGAGCCGACGAGACCATTGATTTCCCGTATATAGTTACACCTGTAATTAAATGATCTAAAAAGTTAAGTGCAAAATGGGTCAACGATAACTGCACTTCATCACCAAGAAAAGGCGATGGAACATTTTTGCTCACTTTATTGAGGTACATTGGAGAGATCAAATACTAGAAACACATCTTTGTTTGCTATGTCATTGAAATGTGCAAGCAATTAAAACTAACAACACACAACATATTTTAAAAAAAAGTCAATCTAATCATTGAAATGTTTTTTTTTGTTTTTTTTTATCACATGAAATGTAGAAGAAGTTATTGCTTCGGTCAGAGATACGCCACCCCGCTGCGTGCGGACGGGTCCCTGGACGGGTACCTGGACGGCTGCCTGGACTGGTAGCTGTAGCTCCTGGAAGGGTGTCGGGACAGGACGGGCTGGGTCTGGACCTGGGGCAGCAGGACCAGCTGCTGAGGCTGCAGCGGCTGGACGGCCTGCGGAGGAGGGTACGCCACGTAGTCCGAGTTCCCGGAGTAGATGTAGCTCCTGGCCACGTCTTTGCCCTCCGAGCGCACGTTGCAGCAGGTGAAGACGCAGCCCCCGGCCAAGAGGAAGGCGCTGGCCACCCAGCCGATGTAGAGCGCCTCGCCCAGCTCACGCCGCTGGGCGTCGATCAGCAAGGGGTTGTAGAAGTCCCGGATGATGACGTGGCCCGTCCACGACACGGGGATCAGGACGCAGATGCACGCCGCTATGATCATGGACCCGGCCACGACCAGCACCGTCCGCTTGGCTCGCTGGTTGTTGCGGATGCACGAGGTGCACTGCAGCCCCAGCAGGCTGGTGAGGAGGCCCAGGCCGGCCAGGGCCACGGAGCAGCACATCAGCCCCCGAGCCGCCTGCAGGTCCGGCGGCAAGGCCAGCAGCGAGTCGTACACCTTGCACTGCATCCGGATGTCGGCCTGCTTGAAGCAGTTCATCCACAGGCCTTCGTAGCGGGTCTCGAACACGATGATGTTCTCGCCGATGAAGGCCGTGACGCGCCACATGGGCATGCCGGTGCTGGCCGCCGCCCCGATCAGCCCGACGACGGTCAGAACGAGAGCCAGCAGCTCCAGCGCCGAGTTGGCCATCTCTTCCCGCTTTGGGAAGGAGTCCGGCCCCGGCGCTGGGACGTCGCCGCATCCCGGCGGGCGGGCGGGCGAGGGAGGGAGTTCACCTGTTGTGGGCGGGATTTGAAAGGCGTCGCTAGGAGACAGACTCCCCTCGGGCCGCTTCTGGCTTTGTGCAGCAAACAGGAGCTTGTTTGCTCAACGCTCTCAGTTTACACCTTCTCGCCATTCCACAGAGGTGTTCATTTACCAGGCCGCAGGGCAGCGGTCAACACGTCTGCCTCGCAGTCAAGCGGTTCTGGGTTTGAAGCCACAGGCGTCCAATTCTGGTCCCCGAGGAGCGCCTGATTCAAACGATGGGCTTTTTGCAGAGGATAATTACCTTCATATTGATTGAAATGATCAATGAGTTTGTGGTTGACAGCTGATATGAATTGTTGTCCCTCTGAGCGGGCCTGACGGAATTCTTGCTATTGCATTTACAATGTTCCTCTGAAGCATTTCTAGATGTGATCTTTTCCCTCCACTGGAACCGCCCTCTTGGGTCAGAACCAGAGGCATTCTAGCCCAGATTAGACTTCATCTTGTGAGCTGGTTGACGCACGGGCTGGACTTTTCTGTTTGCTAAATGTCTCCTTTGTCCTCGTGGCTCAGACATCCTGTGTCACTTTTGTCTGGTGGTTGGATCTGTGACAATCTTCCGGTTTGACCGGTTGAGCTGCATAGTCGATGACAAGCAGAGAGATAACAACACCGCTGAGTCAAACGCCATCACGGAAAACAAACTCAACAGGGACCCGTTTTTCTCCATTTATTAAGCACCGCGGTGGGCCCTCAAAATCACAATCATCTATTTACAGTTCAGAAAGCCTCACCGGCGGATATAAAAATCACCTGGCGGTAAAAAAAAAAAAAAAGAGACAAAATATAAGAACATTTCATCTGTGAAAACAAATTCACAATCTGTACAATGGTTTCAAGTTTCAACCATTTGTCAAAACACACCGGTGCTTGATTGAACACATTAAAAGAATACGTTCCACAAAAAAAAACATGGAATCATTTTTTTCAGCTTTTTCCAAGCGAGTTTAGAAAGCGACGCCACCCGTTTTGGCAACAAAAATAAAAATGCCACTTTCTGTGAAATTGTGGGCCTACTGAACCGGCGTGTAGGCCACTGAGCCCGGCGGGGGGGCGGAGTAGGCAGGCTGGTAGGAGTACCCGGGCTGGTAGTTGGCGGGCGGCTGGTACGCCGAGCCGGGCCCGTACGCCGAGCCGGGCTGGTAGACGTACGAGGCGGGGTTGTAGATGATCCTCTCCTCGGGCTTCTGGGTGCGCGGGGCGTGGCGACTCAGCAGGATGACGCCGGCGGCGAAGAGCAAGGCCGACGTCACCCAGCCGATGTAGAGCGCCTCGCCCAGCTCCCGGCGCTGGGCGTCGATCAGCAGCGGGTTGTAGAACTCCTGGATGATCCGGTGGCCCGTCCACGACACGGGGATCAGCGTGGTGACGCAGGCCAGCAGAAAGAGCGAGCCGCCCACCACCAGCACGATGTGCTTGGTGCGGGCGCGGTAGTCCACCACCTTGGTGCACTTCATCCCCACGGCCGACACGATGAGCGCGAAGGTGGTGATGGCCACCGAGGCGCACATGAGCCCGCGGGCCGCCTGCAGGTCGGGCGGCAGGAACAGGAGCGAGTCGTACACCTTGCACTGCATCCGGATGTTGGCCTGTCTGTAGCAGTTCATCCACAAGCCCTCCCAACGCGTTTCCATCACGATGATGTTCTCCTCGATGAAGGCCGTCACCCTCCACATGGGCAGGCCCGTCACGGCCGCCACGCCGATCAGCCCGATGAAGCCGATGACCAGGGCGATCACCTCGCAGCAATAGGCGTACTTGCGCTTTCTCCTCTCGATGATCTTCTTCTCCTCGTACAGGGTGTCCTTGTTGTCGCTGTAGTCCGAGTAGGGCGCCGTGTAAGGCGCCGTGTAGGCCCCCGTGTAGGCCCCCGTGTAGCCCCCCGTGTAAGCCGGACGCTTCTCGTCGTAGTACGAGGCGGCGTAAGACAGAGGCGGCTTGGAGTAACCGCTGTAGGCGGTGTAGGAGGCCATTTGCTGAAGCACACGGGCGGCGCTCTCACGAGTGCCCAGGCAAGTCTGAGGAGCCCGACCGACCAGGCGAGGAGCTTATACACCCGCAGAAATGCAAACGACGTCGTCGAGCAGGTCCAGCCGCTTCGAATGCCGATCAAAGCGCCCCATCAAAAGCGTCAACAGGAAACTCCATTGTGTTTCGCTCTCCAGCCTTTTCAATCCATCCGGACCGGCGTCAAACAATCACAAGCACTGATTTGCTGCCAATCATTTTCAACAAAACTTGATCAGGCCCAGCAGGAATGAAAATTGAATGGAAATTCAAAATAGTCTTAACTTTGCTCGGATCCTTGGCAGAAAATACAAAGATGGCACGGGACCGAGTTTCATATTTTGATTTGATCTTGAATTGACAAAACCTGATTATTAAAACTGAATAAAAAAAAATGCTAAAAAGGGCCAAAAAAAGGTCAGATGCTAAACCTATGATCTGAAACAATAAAGTGGCATCTTTCACACTAGTGTTGGCTCGGGAGTGAACGATGGTTTCAAAAGAACGAATCTTTTCAGTGAACGAGAGTGAACGAATCACTTCCTAAAGTGATGCGTTCTTTTTTAGTTCATATGACTTCAACCAGTAGATGTCGGTAATGCCCATTGAAGCTGGTGCCACCTCGCCGTAAACAAAACGAAGAAGAAAATGACGTCACTTCCCGTTCTCCAACGAGTCGTAAATCGCATTTCCCGCTCACCTACTGAACGGAGCTGTGAGTGAGTGAGTGAGTGAGTGAGTGAGTGAGTGAGTGAGTGAGTGAGTGAGTGAGTGAGTGAGTGAGTGAGTGAGTGAGTGAGTGAGTGATTTGCATTTCCAGTTCATCGCGTGAAAGGATCAGTGAGGGAACGAATCGTGACTTTCCGGTTCGCGAGCGACTTCATGGGTCAACTGCCTTCGTTCCTTCCCACTGTGCATCAACGGATCAGTCAGTGAAGGTGTTGCGTCTCCGTCCTGGCGTCAACTACGGAAGCCAGAATGTCGATTGACCATTTGCCAAGGAAAGAAAGAGCCACCACTTCTTTTATGCGCCTTTTCTCCAAGCTAACGACTAACTTTATTGCATGAAGGGATGCGCCGTGATGCAACAACGGGGAAATAGATGATGCTTCTCTTTGGCTAATCTTGATTTTAGAGCACTTATAGTAGTTTTTTAAATAACGTACATGCATATATACGCCTAAATATTGTTTCCAATCTATCTACTGCAATTTCACATTGGATTGCTGGTTTGAAATTTACTTTTAATATTATTATTATTTTGAAATAAACTATGTTAAAACATGTCTGGTGTTTTATTGTTTTTATTTTTTGGGGCATGAAAACAAAAATCTGACATTTGGTTAACTGCTTTATATGACAATATGTGTAGATACACCTCATGGACGCTTCAATAGGTACACTATACGAGGTAAAAATAAATAAAGGGTTAATTGCACAATAAATGCACATTCAGGTATATTCTCACTCCTGGGATCGAACCAAAATCTTACCGAACAAGAAACCATGTCACTCACCAGTCGGCTATACCGACCTGGTAGCCCATTGTCGTCTTCACTCTTTTGTACTAGTGATGCGCATTCCAGTTTTAAGTTAACTGAATCTTTAGAATCGGTTCACTCGCCCTAACCTCCTGATTGGCTGGCTGAGCTGTGACGTCACTTGGACACTCCATTAGGTACACCGCCATTTTTAAGTGTACCTAATAACAGGCCACTTTATTAGGGAAATATCATGGTCAAGGATCACCGGTGTCAAGCTCTAGTCCTTGGGGCCGCATTCCAACATATTTTACAAGATAATAAAGTGGCCACTTTATTAGGGAAATATGGTCAAAGGTCACAGGTGTCAAGCTCTAGTCCCCGGGGCCGCGTTCCAACATGTTTTCCAAGTGACCCTCGTTAAGTGCAGCTGCGTGAAAACTTTTAGCCACTTTCACGTTCAAAAGGAGCTAAAAGTTTTCACGCACCTGCACTTAACGAGGGTATCACACGGACACTCCATTAGGTACACCGCCATTTTCAAGTGTACCTAATAACAGGCCGCTTTATTAGGGAAATATCATGGTCAAAGGTCACCAGTGTCAAGCTCTAGTCCTTGGGGCCGCATTCCAACATATTTTACAAGATAATAAAGTGGCCACTTTATTAGGGAAATATGGTCAAAGGTCACAGGTGTCAAGCTCTAGTCCTCGGGGCCGCGTTCCAACATGTTTTCCAAGTGACCCTCGTTAAGTGCAGCTGCGTGAAAACTTTTAGCCACTTTCACGTTCAAAAGGAGCTAAAAGTTTTCACGCACCTGCACTTAACGAGGGAACCACACGGACACTCCATTAGGTACACCGCCATTTTCAAGTGTACCTAATAACAGGCCACTTTATTAGGGAAATATCATGGTCAAAGGTCACAAGTGTCAAGCTCTAGTCCTCAGGGCCGCGTTCCAACATGTTTTCCAAGTGAGCCTCGTTAAGCGCACCTGCGTGAAAAGTTTTAGCTTCTTTCACGTTCAAAAGGAGCTAAAACTTTTCACGCACCTGCACTTAACGAGGGAACCACACGGACACTCCATTAGGTACACCGCCATTTTCAAGTGTACCTAATAACAGGCCACTTTATTAGGGAAATATCATGGTCAAAGGTCACCGGTGTCAAGCTCTAGTCCTTGGGGCCGCATTCCAACATATTTTACAAGATAATAAAGTGGCCACTTTATTAGGGAAATATGGTCAAAGGTCACAGGTGTCAAGCTCTAGTCCTCGGGGCCGCGTTCCAACATGTTTTCCAAGTGACCCTCGTTAAGTGCAGCTGCGTGAAAACTTTTAGCCACTTTCACGTTCAAAAAGAGCTAAAAGTTTTCACGCACCTGCACTTAACGAGGGTATCCCACGGACACTCCATTAGGTACACCGCCATTTTCAAGTGTACCTAATAACAGGCCGCTTTATTAGGGAAATATCATGGTCAAAGGTAACAGGTGTCAAGGTCTAGTCCTTGGGGCCGCATTCCAACATGTTTTACAAGATAATAAAGTGGCCTGTTATTAGGTACACTTGAAAATGGCGGTGTACCTAATGGAGTGTCCAAGTGACGTCACAGATCAAACAGCCAATCAGGAGTTTAGGGCGAGTGAACCGATTCTAAAAATTCAGTTCGCTTGAGAACTGGAATGCACATCACTAGTACAAAACAATAATGACAATGCTTTGTTGTCAGGTGGAAATAGCTGACTGGTACGTGACTTAGGTTTTTGCCCGGTAAGAACTTGGTTCGATCCCAGGTGTGAGAATATACCCAAGAATACTTTTATTGTGCAATTAACCCTTTATATATTTCTTCTTTTTTTTTAACCTATTGAAGTGTCCATGAGGTGTACCTACACATATTGTCATATAAAGCAGTTAACCAAATGTCCGATTTTTATGTTTTAATTGGCGAATAAAAAAAAAACAAGGAATAAAACACCAGACAAGTTTTAACATAAATGTTTATTTGAAAATAATAATAATAATAAAAGTAAATTTCAAACCAGCAATCCAATGTGAAATTGCAGTAGATAGATTGGAAACAATATTTAGGCGTATATATGCATGTACGTTATTTAAAAAACTACTATAAGTGCTCTAAAATCAAGATTAGCCAAAGAGAAGCATCATCTATCTCCCCGTTGTTGCATCACGGCGCATCCCTTCATGCAATAAAGTTAGTCGTTAGCTTGGAGAAAAGGCGCATAAAAGAAGTGGTGGCTCTTTCTTTCCTTGGCAAATGGTCAATCGACATTCTGGCTTCCGTAGTTGACGCCAGGAGGGAGACGCAACACCTTCACTGACTGATCCGTTGATGCACAGTGGGAAGGAACGAAGGAAGGAAGGCAGGCAGTCGACCCATTGACTCGTGACGTCATTTTCTTCTTCGTTTTGTTTTACGGAGAGGTGGCACCAGCTTCAATGGGCATTACCGACACCTACTGGTTGAAGTCATATGAACTAAAAAAGAACGCATCACTTTAGGAAGTGATTCGTTCACTCTCGTTCACTGAAAAGATTCGTTTCGAGCCAACACTAGTGCACTCTGTTCTTGTTCCAAAAGGGCTTCCAGTCGGGCTAAAACGATTGAAGTGTGTGAAAGCTGAGCCGCTGAAAAGGTGTGAAGCACCCAAACTCCAGCAGGCTCGATCGAGTACTCGGGTTGACAGCCGCATGCCGCACTCAAAGTCCAAGTCAGACCCGGCCGGCCTTTTTATCTGTAGAAGCGTCGAGCCGATCAGCGAAGTAGTAGGTTAAAAAATAAAAAAAAAACCAACAAAAGTGAATCAGAAAAGCCGTTTAATTTTTGACTTTACAACACATTCACATTAGTGCAAACATAATTGGGACATTTGAACACATTGGCTTTTTTACCTTTTTAAAATAATACACAAGTCACATTGTCAAAAATCAAATCAAATATGTACAGCTTTTTTTATTGCCTTAACCATTTCATGATACTGGCCACCTCTAAAATTATTTTAAATTCTTTTAAACTACAATACAAACAATATTTGGTTTCGTTTTTTTGTCCTTTCAAAATGACGTGCCATTATTTTGGAAGGTCATTTGATGATCTGTTTCCATGTGTTGCTCCACCATTTGTGTTCAGAGCATTACAGCATTAGTTTGACCCTCAACTTCAATTGGGACTCTCAATGAACAACTTGAAGCATATTTTAAAAGTGCTTTTTTAAAGTTTTCTTTCCCCTTTTTGCCCACAAGTCAAAGCAAAGAAAATCTGCTGAGCGACCACTCGCATCTCAACTCGTATCTCGCAAAAGGCCTTGCATACACTGCCGTGATCCCGGCATCACACGTACTCGTGATGCTTGTGGAAGCTGGACGGCGCCCGGCTGCTGCGCACGCTGCCGCCGCCCCTGGCGCTCAGCGGGTAGGAGCCCGCCGTGTAGGGGGCGGCGGTGGCGGCGTACTCCTTGGAGCGCCGCTTGGCATAGTTGAGCAGCAGGAGGCAGCCGGTGGCCAGCAGGACGGCGCAGGTGCCCCAGCCCAGGAAGAGCGATGCCCCCAGCTCCCGCTTGCGCGAATCCACCACCACCGGGTTGTAGAAGTTGCGGATGACCGTGTGCGCCACCCAGCACACGGGGATCAGCGTCAGCAGGCAGGCCAGCAAAAACAAGCAGCCGGCGAAGGCCGTGGTGATGTTCTTGGCCCGGGCGTTGTCCTGGCAGCAGATGCTCCTCTGCATGGAGAAGCCGGCCACGACCAAGGCTATCAGCACCACCACGACGGAGACCACCATCAGCCCCCGCGCCGCCTGCAGCTCCACGGGCAGGATGAGCAGCGAGTCGTACACCTTGCATTGCATCTTGATGTCGGCCTGGTTGTAGCAGTTCATCCACAGGCCCTCCCACAGCACCTCCATTACGATCAGGTTGGCGCCGATGAAGGCCGACACGCGCCACATGGGCATGGCCGTGGCCGCCACCACGCCGAACAGGCCCAGGAAGCCCAAGACCATGGCCACGATGTCCAGCTTGGCCTTCATGCTGCAGCCTCGCCCGGTGATTCTTTCGAAATGGAGCCGAGGCTCGGCCGCCGCCTTCTTTTACTCGCTGCTGGATGATATCGCCATGCGTGTAATGTCATCCGTCTGGTTTTAGCTACACGCTATGTGCACCTGCCTCTTCTGTGCCAAGGCGACAGAGATTGTAAAACCAAAACTAGATGAGCGGTTGTCCGAGGTCCACTTCAAATGTTCAGGATCGACATGAACATCAAAAATGATCACAAGCCACTATAACCACTTTAAACAGTAACATTTTTTTTTTTTTTGCTAGGATGGATGGACTGACTCAATTAAAATGTACTGCTAAGAAAAAAAAAAGGGAAATATTTCCCAACAAGCAGTTTCAAAAAAAAAAAACATGAAAGTTGAATACAACTAAACTTGGGACCAACATTTGAATGTTTTTTTGTTGTATGTTTTTTATGAGTCCAGAGAACAACATGCAATGTGTTTGTGTTTCCTATCAGAGTCAAGTGAAAAGCAAAGTAAAAGAATGAAAGTGGCTGAGCCGGAACAGAAACCTCGATGCTGGTCGGACCGGTTTACAGAGTGATACCGGCCTCGCTCAAGTAAAAACATAAACACACACCAACGCACGTGTGAGACGCAATGGCGTGGTGACATCACTTGTTGGAGTTTCAACGCGTGGGAAGTCACAAAGACGTCCGTTACAATTTGGGTTATGCGTACTTTACTTTGATTTGCTTCATCAGCCAGGAAAAGGCTTCAAAAAGAGCACCTGTAGGAAACAACAGTTTTTATTGTGATATCAATACATTTTTTATGTACAGGCACAGTCATGATAAAAATGTAGTTCCGGCCGGCAGCACAATTATTTTCACCCATCTGCTTTCTCCTGAGCCGAGATTTGGACCATCCTTTACATTTGCAATTCAATAAATAAATAATAATAATTCAAAAAAATGTTACTTTGTAATCCAGTGAAGACCATCAAAAACAACTGCTCGTGCAAATTCTCGGTGAATGAGAAATTGTTTTCTTTTTTGAAAGGCAATACTGAAGAGCAAAAAAAAAAAAAAAAAAAAAAAACCCCAGGAAATTTCACAGTAATCCAAAACAAAATGAAATGTTCAAGTAAAACAGGATGATGTTAAATTAAAACCACTGAAAATGGACACAAATTGTTACTAAAATCTACTTAGGGAACCAAAGCGGGCTAAAAAGCTGTAAAGCAAAAATGACATTACACAAATAAAATGCATATTTGCTAAAAAACTACGCAAGACTTGACATCAGTTGCTATTAATTATTTCTGTGAGAACAAATATAAAATTCAATCTGAGTCACGCGTATATACATACACCATTCACACAAAGTTGGGCATATATATATATATATATATATATATATATATACGTATATATATATATATATATATATATATATATATATATATATATATATATATATATATATATATGTGTGAAATTAGGTGAAAAATCAGGATGAACCAAAATACACTAACATTTTAAAGTGAAGTTGATTCTTCTTGAAACTTTTTTAAGCAATTGTATTCATTTTCCCACAACTTGCAGAAAGAAATGTGGAAGCGGCCGTTTGAGTTCAGCTCCTGGTTGTGCAAATACCCAAATCAAGGCTCTGTCTGCATTTTCTTGGGCTCATCCTGGAATTTCACCCAACTGCTTCCTGTGTCATTTGGCAAGAGCAGGCTGGGCCAGCCGCTGGGGCCAGCCGCTGGCCCTCCCTCCCTCCCTCCCTCCCTCATGTGCAAACACCGCCGGTCATCAAAGCACGCCATTAAGATTCCATGATTGTACTATGATTAGTTTGCGTCTGTCTAACAACCGCTCAAAGCCGGCCGAGTTTTCAGTCTGGCAAGCTCGCCGAATGCCCGCGCAGCACCCAAACCTTAGCCCGGTCGGCGCCGCCTTCCACGCCGGCCGACGCGTCTCCGGCGCCTCGCAGGGACAACTCGGCCACCGAGGCGTCCAGGCGGCCGCCGTCGTCCTCGTCGCTCAGAATGTCAGTCTCCTTCACCTCCTCGGGGTCTTCGTACTCCTTGAGATCAAACTGTTCTTCCACCCAGCGGTCGGTGTCGCTGGATTCCGACGACAGAAGCCGGCCGCGCTCCGACTCGTCGCCCCGGGGCGAGGCCGGGTCCCGTTCGGGCTCGGCGTCCGAGACGATGTCGGTGTCGATGGTGAAGCGGTTGCGCACCAGCTTTCTCCGACCGAGGGTTTTGCTTGGCGCAGATGCTGAGGAAAGCACGCGGGAAGGCAATGAGAACACCGTGTCACTCGGGAGCAATTTCTCAGAGTTGGCGCTGACCTGCTCGGTTGATGACGGGCCTGGCGCCTTTCAGCGCGCACAGCCGCTTCCCTCCGAAGGGCACGTACTGCTGGCTGAGCGGCAGGCTCTCCGTCTTCAGCAGCTGCCGCCGGTGCTTCTCTCGCAGGATGGAGTGCACCGTCTTCAGGAAGTCCTTCTTGCTCTGCGGGGAGCTGCGGGGGCGGCACCAGCTCGTCAGCTTGGGTGGCGGAAGACAAAAAAAAAAGCAGTTGCTCACCTACAACACAGCTGGAAGGCCCTCTCCGGCCGGCCTTCCGACTCCGACTTGGTGTGGACGATCTCGCACACGGACGTGCCCTCGCCGTCTGAAGAGGAAACGTCTATTCGGGTTGGTTCTGGACTCCAGCGAGAAAAGTAGCCCTCTCGCTAAGTGATGTAGCTTACCCGCGTTAGCCAAGGGTCGCACTTGAAGAGCGTCCGTCGGAATCATGTGACGATATCGGAAGGGGTCTTTTTCTTCGGAAGACAAAGAGGCGCGGTGGGAGCCGCCCTTGACAAGAGCAACAGGACACTGTCAGAGCTCAGAGCTGGACAGCAGAAATCAGGCCAGCCACTCACTCACCATTTTCTTTTTCTGCTTGGATCCATCCTTGCACACAAAGACAACGGCCGTCTTGAAGACTGAAAGATACGTCGTGCCGTAAACTTTGCGTTCAGAAATCATGTGAGACAGGCGCCATACCAAAAGCGGCCATTTGGGGCTCTTTCTTCCACTTTCCTAAGGAAGCGGGTGGGTTGATCCAGGACACGCCGGTGTGGAGCAGCAAATCGCCCATGGACAAGTCGGGAACCTGACAACAAAGTTTCACCCGTCTTGCTGCCGATCGGTGGAAATGCCCCGGACGGACCTCCCGGCCTTCGCCGTACCTCCTTCTTGTCGCCGCTCTGCTCGGTGATGAGCTGGTCAAAGACGGCGCCAAACTCCTCGTGGATCTTCTGCATCTCGTTAATGTGGCTGGCCACTTTGTTCATGGCCTTCATGGCGACTGCAACGACAGCAGAGGCCGGTTAGCGCCACTTTTCTCCTAAGCGCAACGACTCGGTCTCTTCTCACCGTCCAGGTGGTAGTGCTCCTCGCTGTCCGGGTCCGTGAGCGAGTAGAGCTCCCTGAGCAGCAGAGGGTACTTGAGGACCCTCTGGATGGGCTTGATCAGATACGACTCCAACGTGGACGAATGCTGCTGCTTGGGGTTGCGCTGGTCCAGGAAGGCCTTGAAGTCGGAGTCGCTTTTGGCTGCAAAGATCGCAAAGTGGTAGCAGATATGAACAGAGCGAACTTCAGCAGAAGAACGGAAGCAGCAGGCAAGCATGCAGAGGTCAAACGCTGACAACTGCACGGCGGAGATTAATGGCGGCCGCCGGCAGCCGGCAGATGGTCGGCGCCACCGCTGTGAGCAACAAGGTGGAACGGGGGCTCGCTCACCCTTAACGAGGACCTTGGGGACTTTGGTGTGGCCGGCGCAGAAGGCGCTGTAGATCTTGAAGCGGTCGGCGTAGTAGAGGAAGGAGCCTCCCAGGGAGAAAAGGATTTTCTAGGGATGAAGGCCACCTTAAGCAGCTGCGAGTTTTTAACGTTGACATTTTTTTTGGGGGCGTCTTCTTACTTTAAACTGCTCCACTCTCTCCAACTTGTCCAGATCGGGAACCAGACGGGTGCCGTCTTCCAGAGTCTTGAGGAATTCCACCTGGAACTCCACCATTTCCGGAAGATTTCCAAAGAGAACATCCAGCTGAGGCCACAAAAGAAGGTAGGTCAGAGGAAGACACAATAAAGTAGAAAATAATTTAAAAAAAAATACAACAGAAAACAGTTGCTCTGTTGCCATCCCGTGGCATTTATACACACAGGCGCAGATGTTCCACTAAATTCTAATTCTCTTGTGAGCAAACAATGAGGCTTCAAATTTGCTTTCAAAAAACGAAGCTTCAAATTTGCTTCACCAACCAATTTTTTTTATGAAGCTGTTCCTGACCATTGATTTGAAGGCCCCATAAAATACTCATGATAATGAGTTGCAACTAGATTCATCTGCCATTGTAGACAAAATTGCATGAAATCATCCTGATGGAAACACAAAATAGTAACAGCATTTTGTACAAGCGACTGATAGTAGAGGCGCGCAGCAGCAGATGGTGGACGGAAGCAGCTCGCCGTGTCCAAGTAGCACATGCAGGTGTAAAAACATCCCAGCCTCCTCGCTCGCTCGCTTTCATCGTTCGGCCCTCTCGTCTTGGCACAAAGCTGTCCATTCTGCCGTTATGTAAGCCACTTTGACTCGCTTCTAGGCAGCAGCAGCAGCAGCAGCGCCCACGGCCGTGCGCACACACACACACACACACACACACACACACACACACGCACAGAGAATGCAGCGCATACCTCATCTTGAGTAAGAAAGGTCTCTTTCTGCAACGGGTTTAAATATCTCCCAATGAGGCAGTTCAGGTCCTGCACAAAATGAATGGAAAATGGTTCGTGACGGGCAATTATCGATGGGATAAGGCAGGCGTACCTAATCAAGCAATCAGGATCCTCACCTTGACGTAGGTGCGCTCCGTCTCCACTAGCTCGCCGATGACCTTGCGCAGCTTGTCGGCGTCCGAGAGCTGCCGGAGCGCCGGCGGGAACGGCGAGTCCGGGCTGGGCGAGGACGAGGACGCGCATTCCGAAGGATTCATGTCATGGAGGCTGCGGCAGAAGGCCGACACCTGCTCCGTATTCTGAGCAGAAAAGGAAAACAGTGATCAAGTGTGCAGCAGCCCACGCGCCAACTTCCAGAGTACACCCATTTGGGACTGAAAATATACGTAAATAAATAAAAAAAGATATCTATACGTGTGTTGGTGTGTCATAACAATAACTCTGACATTGTTTTCCTCCTACGTGCGTATGCCGCTGCCACCCTAAATGACTCATCTCACGCCACCATCAAAATAATGCACATGACATACAGGAGGAGGGTTGCCATGGAGACCGGCCCTGATGTGCACCACACTGTCATTTGGGAGAGAAAGGCAAATCTAGGCAATCAATCCATCACTTGCGTTACTTTGTTGACTTGTAGCACATGGCAGCTTCCGTTTCAAATCAAATGACTGACATATTTCTGAACTTTGTGGCTTACAAATTGGTCTTTGCAACAAGGTTTGGCCTCAAAAGGAAGTAGGGTTTCAAATTTGGCTTGGAAGCCAGAGCAGAATCATTTACAAGATGAAGAAATAGGGCTTTGTCAATTTGACAGTGCAGAGGCGCCAATAAAGTGACCCAAAAAGCAATGCTGTATCCTCTCTCTCTCTCGCTCGCTCGCTCTCTTCCAGGTGCGGCACACATGCATCATCAACATCATCATCATCAACATCAGCGGCGGCTCGCGTCCTGCCAAACGCGCGGCAAGAAAAGGAGAAACAGAAGACAAACGTGTTTGGACCTCACCAGATGGAGCATGTCAAAAAGCGAGTCGCAGGAGCGCTTCCTGGGCTGACTCCACTTGAGAGACGACATGGCCACAAACACGTCACACTTTGTCTTTTAATCGAGCTTCACTTGGCGCCTGACCGCGCCGCGCGCAACTCCATCTCGTCTCGGAAAAGCCAGCCGAAGGACGAGTCCGGGAAGACGCCGGGCCGCCTCCTCACCAGCCAGCCAGTCACCCACCCACGTCCCTCCCGTCCGCTACGCTTCCGCCCGCCTCTTCGTTGTGTGCTAATGCCAGGGAAAAAAGGGAGGAAGGGACACATCTCCGTGGAGGGGAGGGGAGGGGGCCTTCTGGAGTGGGAGCTGGCGCAAGTGAGGGAGCATAGCATTTGTGTGTGTGTGTGTGTGGAGGGATTCTGCAACTAATTCATCAAAAGGGGCTTTTGGGGTTTAAATCAAGGTAGGTAGTAGTTTGGATCTTCTTATGATGAGGCTTTCCAATTAGGCTTCGAATTAGAGTTTCCCGCCAGAGTTGCGCTTTAAAGGCTTGGTTTCAAATGAGGGTCTTCGTGCCTGTGTTAGGGTTTCAAACTAGAGCTAGGCTTTCAAATGAGCCAAAGTTGGAAATTCAAATAAAGGTTTTCATCTTGGTTAGGTTTTGTTTTTATGTAATAGTGAGCAGGTTTTTTGGGTGGCTCACCCCGGCCGGCCGGCCGGCCATGGCCTGTCCTCTCGAGAGAAAATGTCAGTGTGGGTGAAAAAGCACCAAATGTTGCGTCCAGGCTGGCCGGGAGAAAGCGAGGTGCCACTTAGCACTCGCCGACGTGCCAGAACAAAAAACTGCTAAATGTCCTTTCAGCCTTCTTAAGTTTGTCTCCCTGCCTCCCTCCCTCCCTCCCAATTCGCTTGTTTTCCAATCAATCCCAGGCGAGCAAATGTGAAGACAACTGGAAGCATCCATAGGCCAACGAGCTCGCGGTTATGCAAGCCAACAATTTTTTTCCCTGTTGATGGAATAAAACTCAAAGTTGTGGAGCAACTGTGTCTGCGTGGGTATTATTGCCATGCTGCTATTTTACTGTATTGAATAAACCCAAATATTCATGATACCAATTTTTGAGACCGTTTTCTTACCTCGCCGCACTCGTCCAAGTGGCCAAAGCACTCGGCGTCGTCATCCAAGCTGTCTCCCGAACTTTCCAGCAGCAGCCCGGCGCTGTCGTCCAGGATCTCCTCTGCCGACACACGGTGACCAAATTAGGGTTCGCTTCTTGGGTTAAGTTTTCAGATTTACAGTCCACTTGCATGGAGAAGCACACATTAGCAACGTGCGCCACCCGCAGGCCTGGAGTGGAACATCCTTGGCCGACTTGACGGATGAACACGTTGAGGAACGTTCGGTGTTTTGTCTGCGACCCGGTCACCTTGGCTCTGGGAAAAGATGTCCGTGTAGGGGTCGGCGTCAGAGCGTCGCGGCGGCAGGAAGCAGAGCTGGCCGCGTCCCAGCGGCGGCAGCGCGCTGACGGTCAACGCCAGCGACGAGAGCGAGAAGGCCGCCTTCATGTCGGAGAAGTCCAAGCTGTGGGCCTCCTTCCCGTTCAGCTCCAGGATCTCATCACCCGCGTTCAGACCTGCCCGAGAATACGAGAAACAACGGCTATCATCGCTCAACGCAGAGGGCTGAAGTTCAAAATCCAATCTGGGTCCTGATGAGTGAGAATTCAATTGAATGAATTGAAAACGTGAAGACATCAACATGAACATCATTTATGAAATCCAAGTGATTAGTATTAGATAAGGAATAAGGTAACCAGCACCAACAAAATGCAGGTGACTTGGACTAACCACATAATATTGTAAGGCTTTTTTTTTATTATTTATTTTAATATTATTTTTTGGAATGAAAGACTATGTATAGTAAAGCTTTTTATTTGTTGTTGTTGTTGCTCAGCCTTTGGAATGAACACGTATGTAAACGTGTCGGCTTATTCGCTTTGAGTGGCGTCAGACCTTTGGCAAAGGCCAGCCCGCCCGCCCTCACGTCCGTGATGTAAAGCTGCTGCACTCGGTCCTCCTCAACCACCGAGATGGAAAAACCTGGAGGAGCGGGATCACTTTTATTCTGAGCAAATATGAGCAGAAGTACAGGTGGACGCGTTTCCTACCGTAACCAATCATGCACGACTCGTCTCGGTCAAACCGGACCACTTTTGTCATCTTGGAGCACAGCTCGACTTCTCTGTAAAGCTGTTGCCAGATAAGACCAGACGTTAAGGTGGCAAACACCAAAGTTCTGGTTTCAAACGTACCAGGTCGCACACGTCCTCCTCCGGTTTGGGGACGTAGTACTGCACTCGGTTGTCCATGAGGAACTTGAGCCGCAGGTAGTGCTTGGTGGGGTCCAGCTGGTGGGCCTGCACGTGGTCATGGCCAGCAACAACAAATGCGGACTTTATTTAGCTTCTGCACCACTCAAAGCCAATTTTTCTTTTGGCGAGCCGAGCCACCTTGCAGATGGTTTCCAGCACGCACAGCGCCGACTCCCCGGGCTGGATGATGCTCAGCACCGGCTGGTCGTTAGGCAAACACACCCAGGACGGGGTGAGGTGTTCGGGCACCCAGATGTCGCTCTCGGCGCCGGGCCCGGGAACGCTATTGCCGGGTGCCTCCTCGCTCGGCTGCGACGGGACACCAGATTTGCATCGTTTGACCCCGAGTCACCCATTTGGGAGTCTCCTCACCTGGCGCTCCTTCGCCGACTCGGCATAAAGTCCATCGGCGGTCCTTTTCACCAGCTCTTCGCCGTCCGCAAATACCTGCCGGGCCAAAAAAGGCCCATTAGTGTGCGCTGAGAAGTGCGAAGCAAGCGTACGGGCCGCCAGCGACCTGGTTGATGCTGGGGTGAGCTCTGGTCTTCTTCTTGGAGGTGGTGTCCAAACCCCAGAGGGAGGAGAAGCGGCTCTTGCGCTTGCCGCACGAGCGCGACATGGCGTGCGCTCGCCGCCTCACGCCGCTCTCCGTGCGAGCCGCCACCTGAGGCCACAACTTTAATGTCATTTTCTCGGACGCTGCGGCACAGTACCAATTTCGAGTCATCGCGTGTTAAAAGACGTGGCTGGCGCCAGACCACTATTTAGCACCTTCGAACATTTGCATCCCCATAACAAAGGAAAATAAAGAAATCTTGTCAAGAAGAGAGAGAGCAAATGCTGGCCGTCTTCCACTGTTGTCTTTTGTTTACTTGCGAGGCCTTCTTGAGTGTCGAATTCATTGGCGCCTCACGTGGGCCACGGCTGTCGTCGGCATTACAACAAGCCTCAATCGGATGGAGGGGCAGGCTTTCAAGCTAGGCTCGGGGTTTCAAACTAGGGCTTCAAACTAGGGTTAGGGTTTCAAGCTAGGGTTTAAACAACTTCAAAAACAACACAAAATAATGAAAACAAAACATCTATACATAATCACAGCACATGGCCCTTGCATAAATGGGTGCCTTACCAGCGCGTGGAAGGACGAGACGGAGAAGATGCCCAGGCGGCCCATGGCCAGCTTGGTGGGGCGCGAGGCGAAGGCCAGCAGGCGCTTGGGGTTGGGCAGCTCGCCGCCCTGCAGGCTGGCCAGGTAGCAGCGGAAGCGGAACAGGTCCATGTGGAACTGCTCCAGGTTCTGCTCCCACAAGAAGATCTGCCGGAGAAGAAGCTTTCACTTTCCACGCCCGCCGCCACTTTAGCGGGGCACCGGAGCGAGCCAACCGACCTAGTTTGGGAGAGGCGAGCCGTCGGTGGCTGCCAAGAGAGCGACAATGCCGTCGCCGCGCATTCCGCTGGCTGCCACGGGTTTTTTTTTCTATTCACTTGGGCACAATGCGAAACCTGACACTGACCCAAAGGAACCGCCCAGACCCGGCCGGCACTTTCTAATCAGCCCCACAAAGACCACTTGATCTCCCTTGAAAAGAGCCCATTCAAGAAGGGGGAGGGCTGTTTTTGTTTTTCACTTTACCAATCTCAATCAACTCTTTTCAAAAGTGAAAAAGTTGGCTGGTACCTGATCCAGGATGGTCTTGCGTTTCTTGCCGTCGGTGACGGAGGACAGCTGCATGTCGCCCATCTTCTTCATCTTCTCGTCCATGTCGATCTTCTGCTCCAGCTTCTTGATTTCGGCGCGCAGCAGGCGCACCGTGTCCTCGCGCCGGTGCTGTCTGGCCACGGCGGTGGCGCACGCCGAGTGGATGGCCGTGATCCAGTTCTCCAGCTCCGTCTGGCTGCACGTCTGCCCGCAATTTATGGACAATTTCAGCAGGAATCGAAATTCCACGGTTGTCTGGGCCACGTGCCCCGAAGCTCCTGTCCCGATACTTTTGTCCGCACCTGTCTCAAGTGTGTTACCTGGAACAAGAAGGCATCTCCCAGCGAGTTGCTGAGGCAGAAGACAAAATCTTTTTTGGGGTGCTCGGGTACGGCCTGCACGATGCTGTTGTCGGCCCAGATGGCGTACTTGGGGATGCTGCCGTTGTCGATTCCCGAGCGTCCGTCCGTCTCGTAGAAGAACAGCGTGCAGCCTGACCAGGATTGGGAGAAGTTGATTGAAAGCGGAGAACCCAAATATCCACTGCACGTTTGAAGAATGCGAAGGTAGCACCAACCTTTGAGGGACACCCAGTAGCTCTTCCACTTGCGTCTGGCGGCCGACTCCACCTTCTTGCTTTTCTTGTGCACCAGGAAGTTCTTGACGGCGAGCCTCCCCGCCTTGCGCACCGTCCCCTGCGCGCCCAGCAGCGCGTCCGACTGGTAGGCGGAGCTCATGGTGCTCTGCTCGTCGCTCAGCACCTCCTCCAAACTCTCCGTCTGGCACGAGCTCATCTCCAGCTCTTGGCGGAAGTTCTCGTAGATGCCCTGGGCGGAGTCGGCGGTCCCGCCGCCAGTGCCGCCGGCAAACGCGTCGCCGCCCGCCGCCGAGTCGACGGAGAAGGAGGCCGACATGGTCTTGTAGCGGCGGGACTCGGCCTCGGCCGTCACCCCGTCGATGCCGCTGTCGTCGTACTCGCTGCCCTCGCCGGCGGTGACGTCCTGCGGGGGGGCCCGTGACGGGTGAGACGGCATGATGACCGCGTGCGCTTCATCACAATCCAGCAGAGCGGATCTCGAGTATTTCTTTTTCTTAAATGGCCTCCCTGACTCCAAAATTGAGGCGAGGGTGAGGTAATCCGACCTAGGTCCAAGGACTAACTGGAGCTGACCCCCTTTTCAGAAATGAAGCATCCTCGAGAGTTGCAAAAACAAGTCGGCCGGCACAAAAAGTTTCTGTTCTACACAAGACCACCGCTGTTGTTCAAGTGCAAGCTGCCCTCGCTGTGGCACCGCCGCGTCTGCCCCCCCCTTGCCCTCCCCCTCCCACTCTTGCTCCTACACACATGGCCAAAGGCTCCTGGGAGATGGAAACGGGGGGAACGCAGAACTGGGCCTAATCACGTGATCCAATCATGCGCTCCATTCAGCGGCGGGTCTTGAGGGAGGGGCGCCTCACCGTGACAGTATTTTTACTGTGACACTCTTCCACGGGCCTCCGCTCATTAGCATGACAAAAGGCAAAACATTTCAAACGGGGAGTAACTTTAAACTCAGCCCCCTTAGAACCTGTCTCTTCTGGACTAAGAAAAACAAGCAGCAGGGAAAATAGGAGCTTTCCTCAGACTGTTAATCTGATTGTGCGGCTTAGTTATGCGGCAGACACAATAAAAAGGGCAATAAAGGAGAGGTGGAAGGTGAGGGGTTTCTGGCGAGGCAAACGAGACCTTGAAGGCCGCCGCATTTGGATTCCAGACTGGTTCTCAAACTCCATGCAGAGAGAAAACAAGGTACAGTGGCTGGTGGCGTTTATACGACGCACAAGAACACATTGTGTGGCTTTTATTTACAGCTCAGCACAGGCCTAACTTGAGGTCAAAGGCAGTGACAATGGCATGCCTTTGGAATCTTCCACATTCAAGACACTATACTGAAGGCAACCTAACTATTATATTTTGGGGCAACGTATTGTTTTTTTGTGCTGGCTTCGGCGCCCTCTAGTGGCGAGTCGTATAATTCGTCATGGAGTTTGGCTACTTGCGGCAGGGCTCGATCCGTTTCAAATAGAAGGCAAGTCAAAAGAACACGGGTTCCCCAAATAATACGAATTTCAGGAAAGCAGCCTTTAAAAAAAAACAATAGTATTGACCAGAGCTTACCTGGATAGTCTGCGCCCTCCTGCCCGGCATACTCAAGGCGGTCCGGATTCCCGGCGGGCCTTCGGAGAGGCAGTGCGAGCGCCGACACGGCAGAGTGAAGGCGCTGTACGTGTTGCCGTCCTCCTCGACGATCATCTTATCGTCTCGGCCCTCGGCGCCGAGCCGCTGGCCGTCGTGCCACTTGACGTAGCGGCCGGCGTGGGGGTTCTGGCCGTAGAGTTCGTCAAAGGAGTTGGCCCGCTCCACGCCGTCGGCGGGGCCGGAGCGCAGCGGGCCGTCGTGCTCGGCGCAAGGGGTGATCATCTCCTCCGTGCTGGTCAGGTGGTCTTGGCTGAGGTCCGACAGGGAGAAGTCCAGGCTGTCGTCCCGCCACGTGTCGGCCGACTTGGATCGCTTCTTTTTGAAGCTCCCGGCTTCCTTGGAGCTTTCCCGGGCGTCCTGGAGGTACGTCACCGCGTACACGTCCTCGTCCTGCATCTCGTCCGCCGTGGGTCCGGGAAGCGTAATGAGCGCGGTGGCGCCGGGACTGGCCGGAACGTGGTGGAAGGACATGGGCCTCAGGTTCATGGCCACCCGGTCCACCCAGATGGGGCTTCCGAAGTCCGGCAGGACGGCGCTCTCGTCGAAGGGCTCCGGGCCGTTTTCGGCCAGGGACTGCGGGATGCTGGGGGTGCTGCTGGAGCGCGTGCTGGCCTCCGAGTTCCTGTGCTCCATCTTGCCCGACGAGGCGCGCCGGCAGCGCCGCGACTTGTTGGAGATGCGCAGCGAGCGCGACATTTGCTTGCGCGACAAATAGCCACGTTCCGTAGCGAAGAAGGCATGCTCGCCGTGCTGGCTCTCCGCATTTCCCATGATTCAGCGGCTGAAGGACAGACATCATCAAAAGGCTTTTGGAGCAGCTCGCAAATGACAAAGGCGGCGGGCGGGCGGGCGGGCGTGGGCCTACCTGCGGGACGGACGCAAATTGCCTGACATGGTGCTCATCGGCCAAACTTCTGCCTTTGGTACGACTGGAAGGAGAAGACACGGCAAAGTCAGTGAAAAAAGCTTCCGAAAAACTAACAAGAGCGGTAGTGCTAAGCTAATTTCTTCATTTTTGAGCGGATTGGGTTACTTTTACCCAGACTGGGCAATTGGAAACAGCAGATTGGGTCAAAGATTGGATTCCGGCAGGCTGAAAGGGGGCAGGGGGAGGGGGGGGGGGGGGGGGGCTTATGTAAACTGGTGCTGACCCCGTTTTTTTTCCCTTCATTCTGCTCGCTCATCACCTTTTGTCGGCACCGCAGTGTTCAATGTTTGATGCCCAAGGACGGCCTTTCTCATTGGCTGCGATGTTCAGGAGGGCAAAGGAGATGAGAGCGAAAAGCCCGACTCATCTCTTCGGGATTGAAAGCCACAAACGTTTACACAAAATGAAAAGGAAAAAGTAATTATCAAAGTGGCTGGCAGTGTAAAAAAAAAAAAAAAAAAGCTGCTAGTGGGAGGGAAAAACAAACCTTTAAAAAAGCAAAGGCCACAACTAATCTAAATGAGCACATATCACCTTGTCAAAATCGAATCCGAAAAGAGTTTCTTATATGACGTCATCAAATGCGCTTCAAGGCAAAAAGACAACATAATGAGGTAAAAACGATGTCACTCAAACGATCAAAGCACTTGACGTGAGAGGAGGTGCTTCATCCGGGTTGGTCTCGTAGATTTGCTGCTACCTTGTGGCAGCTATAGGCAAATCTATTCGGTGTGTCAATTCGCATGATCTGCAGGTCTTTGCAAAGTCGTAGACAGCAGACAAGTTTCACAACAGAACCGCACTGGAATTCGGGATGTGCGTGACAGTCGCCCATCCCAATTTACGAGCATCCCGGCCGGCCCTGAAATATGAGTCACGCGACCGCCGTTGTTATTGAAGAGCACCTGACGCTGCGTCGGGCCTGTCGGAACACGAGAGGCTTTTGCCTTTTCCTCCGTTTCCGAAGAAGGCCCAGAGGACAAAAACTGTCAAGATGCTTGTCATTTGATGGAACAGTCTGCTGAAAATGATGATGATGGAAAGCTGAAAGACCTGGACAAACTGACACTTGAAAACATCCGCACGCTTCTTCAGCGATGACAGAAGCAAGAATGTAACGCAGCCATTAGTGACAAGCTCCAACACACAAGCCTGTAATTTGAACACTCCACATGGCGTGGAGATAATGACACTGTGACTCCAAAAGCTGGAATGGGGGAGGAGGGCAGAAGATGCTCCTTCAATTTCCACACGACTTTGCCGCACCGTACTTGAGGAAGACAAACAAGCAAGCAAGCAAGCAAACTGATGGGATTTCCTTCCCAATTGATTTGCGGGACGCCGCTGACCCGGCACGAGAGGCTCAGGTGGCGTGGGCTAACGGGACCTCTTCGGCCTACTCTGCTTGTCTTTGACGTGCCCTTCGGAAAATGGCGGAATTTCCAGCAAGCTTGCCTAGCTGCATATTTATTTGCTTGTTTGAGGATGTGAAGCATCCAGCTTCTGTATCTGCGGCCGCTCGCTCTCGGCTCAAGTTTGTCCGGCGCACTGAGAGCGGGTAACCTTTCAGCGGTATTTTTATGAGACTCCGGCGGCTTTGAGCAAGTGTGACGCGGCCATCAGGCGCCGGTATGAAGTCATTAGGCGGCTTTTGTCTCAGCGTTTGTAACCCTCTCAGACTTCACGCACTTAAACAAACGTCAAGCTGGAAAAACATCACGCTGGGGATGAGTCGTTGTCCTTCCTGAGGAAACCACACACACACACGCGCTCACACACACACGGGTGTGAAGGCACTTTTATCAGCAACGTCGTCACCCGGCAAAGGTGCGACCTGAGCCGAGCACATCCTGCTTGTAGGTCTTTAGCTTTGAAGTCCCTCAACAGCCGTTCATTGCTGGGTGCAGGCCAGCCGTTTCAGGACAAAAGGGACACAGGGAGGGAGGGGGTGGGCGGTGGTGGTGGGGGGGGGCTCCGTTTTAGAGGCATGGCCATTTTGCTCTTTGCACTCATCAATGGATTAAAAAAAGGTCGGCATCTGAGCAAGTTCCCATACGTTTGTTGGGGATCATCTCATCTGGCAACATATGTGGGGCATCTCGTCTTCACATGCTCGGCATTCCTCACGGTCAGACTTTTCCCGCTCGGCACACACAAGCAACAATTTTCCCAAGCCGGCGCCGCGTATGTGCGTGACGGCTTTACGATGACAGATTGCCAATTGAAGGTACGTATGCTGGTGGCCCAACAGCACTTTGGGAAGCCCCATCTGTTGCTTGAAGAGGTCGGTCGGGTGAGAGTATTATTGACTGAAATGAGAGATTTGCGCTGACAAATGTGCGCCATCGCATGGGAAGACTAACTGTCGTCGTCTCTTATTGCAGCCAAAATGTCTTCTTTCCTACAAGATGTTAGAGTGCAGCTGGGATTCTTTTGGACTTGTCCGCACTATCCTTTTCTTTACATCAGGAGTAACAATCGGAATGGTGTTCGTCAGGGAACTGTTTTAGAGTTACTGTTCTTCTCATTTGCAACACTTTTTTTGGAGGGAAACTTGCCCCAAGAAACAGGGACATGTTGTTTTCTGTTGTGACCTGCCGCCTCACCGCTTTGCTAAAAATACAAAACTGCAAGCCAAATGCGTTTCTTTATCCGGCACATTTTCTTCCAGGTCAGTAAACGCCGAGGCGTGCGCCAAACGTCACCCCAAACACATCTGGGTGGACGTCGAGGCGCATTTCCATCAACGCTTTGAATATTGATGAGCATCCCGAAGAGAAAAGATACTGACGGAACTCCGGCATGTCATGTAAATGTGCAATGGAGAGCAGCGCTGAGTCGGGAGATGTGCATTATTTGGACACAAGAGATGTTTCCTCCCCCCCAACCCACCTCCCCTGAGCATTACCTCCACCATTACGCGCCCGGAGCGCCTTGTGCAGTCAAGCGTCAGCATCGCCGCTCACTCGACTACACAAGAAGGCCGACAAAGGAAAAAGGCCCAAACGGCGAGGCAAGGCAAGGCGAGGCGAGGCGAGGCGAGGCGAGGCGAGGCGAGGCGAGGCGAGGCGAGGCGAGCGACGGCGGCCATCCCGGTCTGTTCAATCTCACAGATGAGAAGAAGAAATGTTAATGTCGCCTTGGAGACACGTGGTGCCATTCAGCTTTTTGGTTCCGGGCCATTTTGAACAAATGTGGCGCCACGCTGCCAGAGGATCTTCTTTAAAAAAAAAAAAGAATACATTCAAAATGTCAGTCCTCACCCTTTTGATACGGCTTTTGATTTGTTGACCAAATGCCGTGACAAAATTGTCACAGCAGTTAAGGAAGGCCGCATTGCGCATTTGGAACTTGAAGCAGCCCAGATGAAGACGACTGACCGCGTGACTCATTTTAGGTGGCCTGTTGTGCTGGCAGTGCTAACAAGCTAATGGAGCACCTGATGCCAGAGCAAGTCCAGTGGACAATGCGGCCTTTGTCGCGGCGGGCGGACAGCTTAAAAGCGCCATTAGGAGAACGGGAGCAGCTCACTTTGTTTTTGCACAACAAGCACACACACGTGACGTTCATATTTGTGAACTTGTTGCGTGTCCGCTCAAAGAAAAGACTCAAGAAGAAAGGCAACCTTGCGAACGGACGAGCATACGGCTGCAACGTATTTCCATGACTATGACAGCTTCACACCAGGGGGGCTTCAGAGAAACACAATGCAGGGATTTCTTTTTTTTTTAACCCTTCCAACTTGAGAATGCACCCTGGGAGACTTCTCCTTGACGTTGATTATTTCAAATTCACTTGCAAAGTCGCTTGAGATGCAAAGCACCCTGCTGCTTGCTTTCAATCGGAAAAAGTACAGCCATCTGCTGGTCAAAGATCAAATTCAAAGAGTGACTGAAAACATTGAAGTCGGGCTATTATTTGAATATTGTATTTGGAGACTCTTTCGTGATTTATTTGGGATTTCTTTAATGAATTAAGTCACCCTCCTCCAACTTTGAGGATGCACCCCTTGAATTTAACCCCACTCACATTTGCAATTGACTAGCAAACATCTTCATCCTCCCAGTAGCAGACCCCCCATCCCGCTCCGGGCGGAAAACAATGAAAGGTGTGAAATTGTGCCGCATGCTTTGAATGGGCTGAAATATATAAACAAATCTAAAATTGAAAAAATGCATTTTAGTGTGCTGTTGGTTTGTGATTCTGGAGCCTCGAAGAAACAATTTCACATCATTTTGAGAGAAACACACACAATTTTCCAGCAATAAGAGAAGAGTCTGCGAAACTTCAACTGCGTTGTAACATTTGTCTTGCATCAGGAGTGGAAAATCTATCCCACTCATTTGCTTTTCAACATGCCCAAAAACTTTTATCATGACAACAGTAACACACACAAACACACGCACACAAAAGGCTGCAGCGGACAGGTTGCAACATGACATGGAGAGCAAATGTGCTAAAATGCAACAAAAAGGGCTGCCAGCAAAGATGCACAGCCAGACAGACAGACAGACAGCCAGACAGACAGACAGAGACTCAACTTACTGTCTGAACAACCACAAAGCTCCGTCACCAAGTCGAGTCGTGTGCCGTTCCAAGCTCCATTCATGCTCCTCAAGTCCACCTCAGACTGAGTGCCCTCACGCGCCGGGATGACTTAAAACTGGAGGAAGGGAGGGAGCACTGTTTGCAAGTGCCTCCTCCCTCTCTATTCCACTCCCTCAGGCCAAAGAATGCGTGTTCCCCCTCCTTCGTCTGCTCTCTAATTGCCCCCGCCCCCCCGCGTCACGTTTACACTAAACAGCCTCGTCTAAAATTCAGTTCAAAAGCAGCCCAGGAGACTCACAAACCAAGCAGACCTCATCTGGTGCCCTCTACTGGCGGTCGTGTGTCACTAGAGTTGTTTCCAAGCTGGAAGGAGAGCGCCGTGCGTCAAACGTTGCCCCCGAGGCTAAAATCACAACAGGAGTGGCTTGAAATGAAAAGGTCAGCCCATAATTGGCTCAGCACAGCTCTGTTCGAGCAAGTCTCGACGAAACGTCTCGCAAATTCACCCCGCCGGTGCCCATGACGTTGAATAGAATGCAGATGAGGACGACGGGACGCACAATGACAACAATACGCATTAACGCGTCTCGCGCTACCTCCGTTAACAAAACACAAGCTGTCACAAGCGGATTCAGCATCACGCGTCTGCTGACTCGGCGCAACCCAAGCTCTCAGACCAGTGTCTCAAGTAAAAAATAAAAGTCTGACAAATTCAACATCACTTTTTGTGAAGGGAAAAAAGTTACATTCTGCAAGGCTCAAAGGCTGCTTCAATGCAAAATCTCCAAAAAGTTCTTGCAACAATAAAAACAGCATCAAGCCCCACAAGGCCGTGGTGGCGTCTTCCCGACGGCAAGCGGAGAAGGTATAGGGCGGGCAACGGGGATGTGCAAAAGCACAAAAACGTGCAGCACATGAAAGCGGCGCTCCGGCCGGGAAGGGAGATCATTAGCCGACGATTGCGGCGGCGGGGAGTCTCTCCAGAGTCCACATCAAAGACACAAAAGTCATTGAGGATTCACAGGGAAGATACACCACCACCTGCGAGGCGGAAAGAAGGACGGACGGAAGGAAGGAAGGTGGAGCGCACTTGAAAAGATGCGTGCGAATCGTCGCGACAGCGACGACAATAACAACTTCTTAAACAAGCAAAAACATAGAAATAGTTGTATTCTAGAAACTACTGACATTATAAATGGAAATTCCAAATATTGCATTCGAGGAACCTGAGTTTTTGGAGGCTCTCGTTTGTTTGTCCCGGATTTCAAACATTCCAAGTCCTTAAAGTAGCAAACGGAGTCTCACTGGAGTCAAGCCATGCGACTCGGCTCGTCTTGACTCGACTCGAGCTGACTCGTGTGCAAATTCGACTTGGGACTATTTCCATTGCAAACGAGGGAGCGAGCGGTAATGCGCGAGTGGGCCGCACGAGAACGCCGGCCGGCCGGCCGGCTGGGCAGCAAAACAAACCAGGGGCTTCAACGACACGACAAGTCAACAACGCTTGCGACACACTGACGCTGGCTGTGTGTGCGCGTGCGTGCGTGTGAGACACAATCACGCCGCAGAGGACATTCCTACGTGTGGCAGACAACACTCGGCATCTTTGTGATGACCCTTGTCCTTACGCAGACAGAGAAAGTCAGTCAAAAGCCTACATCAGCCTACACTGTGGATTATTTTCATTCATTGGACAAATGACACAACAGAGGCGACGATTGTGATCAACTGGCGGGAGGAGGACAAAACACAATAAACGTACAATCGTAACACTGGTCGACATATTTTTGACGCTCATGTGAAACAAAATGATTTACTGTTTAACAATGGCTTTTTGAGATTTTTTTTTAAAGTTTGACCTCTGAAAGGTTGCACAATATTTACAGTATTTTAGTATGCATTTTTTTTCATAGCGATGGCGTTTCAGAAAAATAAATCCACCTGTTACTGAACCTAACCTTTAGTTCAAAATCAATTCTTCTTATGATGAGGGCATGACTGTATTGCTCACGTCACCAACAGGCGTTTTTTACACTTGCCGTGGAAAACAAGACTCTCCTCAGGTGAACCAGAGAAGATGAAGAGCATCATCATCATCATCATTGGTAGCCACATGACTGTGCAAAAATGCAACAATTTCACGCAGAGAGAGCACGCCCCCCCCCCCACCCCCTGAACCATTACCATTGACGTCACAGCCTTTCCACGCGTGCAAATGAAATGCACCGAACCCCCAAATGAATGAATGAGCGACTCAGTGCATGCGTGTGTGCGTGCGAGGACGGCAGATGTGCACTGCGGCTCGACCTTGTCCACGCAGCCCACCCCATCAACTCGCTGCGAGACGCCACGCGGGAATATGCTTGCTTGCTTGCGTGCACGCGCGCATACAGGTTATTTATCCTTGCCAGTTGCCACGAACGGGACGTCGCACTTCCGGGGTGCACCACCACCACCACCACCACCACAGTGAACGCGCCACGACCATATCTACCATGTCCACGAAGCTCCCGTCACGGCTCGCCGGCGTCCATCGTCTCATTGAAGCGGCCAAAAGCTGTCGTTCCGTCTTCCACGCGTGTTGTTTGTTGCACGCACGCACGGCGGCCGGGAGGAGGTGCAGAAGGAGCAGAAGGAGCAGGAGCAGGAGGAGGAGATGGCGGTGGAGCGCCTCTCCCCCATGTGGAAATGCGTGCAATTGGATGCGAGCGGACGTCACTCCGCGCGCGCAGCCAATCAACACATTCCTCATTGATCTACTGATGGGGCACACACATGCACACGCACGCACACACACGCACTCTACTAATTGTTGATCGCGGGACACATGATTGATTGTATTTATTTATTTATATATAAGCGACTTTAATATGTAGTTTAAGACAAATACATGTTAATTAACAAATTATTATTCCATATCAATTCATCAAAATATGGTGTGAAAGTTCCTTTATTTCAGGGGATTAATACAAAAGGTTAAACCCAATTTTTTTTTCAACTGAAATTTCTGCATTGGAAGATATTTTTTTAGCATGATTCTCAGACCGACATGATGTCAAAATGTGAAAATGAAACTTAGATTAAATATACGGTGGCTTTTGTTTCTTAATTATTGTCACAAAGTGAGCCCATGATGCTGGTTGCTCGTGCTAGTTTTATCTTTTTTAATCAAAACGTGAAGAAGAAGTAAAGGTGATTAAACAAAACACACTTTTGGCTCTTTCTAGAAGTTAGCATTGTCAATAAAGATTTTCTTTGTAGCCTTAGCACTTAAACTAGACTAACCTCATTTTTCCTTCAAATATACAAAAAGATCACAAACGCATGTACAGTATTTACAGCCGAGATGCTCTTTGTCCTCGTTTTGATGAGATGGCGACGAGAGGTTGCTTGATCACCAGCTCCCCCTGGGCAGGCGGGGCGGCGGGCCTCCGAAGCCCGGCCGTCCCCTGAAAGACGGCATGGTGCCCTCCGGCCGCAGAAAAGGAGGCCGGTGGAGCATGGGGCCGCGAGGGGGGAAGGGCAAAGCCATCCGGAACCTTTCCGGGGGGAAGGAGGGTCCTGCGGGCATCATGGCGGGCGGTGAGAGGAATGGCGGCAGGTGAGCAGGACGCATTGGGGGGAGACCTGGCGGAGGCGTCTGCAGGTTGATGGCGGTGGGGGAGCCCAGCAGACGCTCCGAGAGTTTGTCTCCTTCGGGATTGGGCGTCGACTCCGTTGGGGATTTGACGGCTGCCCGGAAAAGACATCAGATGATTGTGAGTGTCAACAAGTCGTGACAGGTGTCCAAAGTCTGGCCTGGGGGCTATTTGCGGCCCCCCGCTGCTGCATGAGGGTCCTACCTGCTGCCATGGCGTCAGGCTTTAACTTTGGCGGGATCAGCATCAGGCCCCCCGTGCTAGGCAGGGACCCTGGGGACAGCATACCCAGGGGCAGGTATGGCGGTGGGCTTCCCATGGGCGCCCCCTGTTGGACTGTGGGAGCCTGCAAGACAGACAGACAAGCGCAACATGAAGCCTTTAAAAGCAGCAAAAGGTTTCGCTGAGGACAATACAGCACAACTTGGTCAGGCACAGCCAGGAAACTTTTGTTTGGAAAACAAATGGATGGAACATGCCAGTTGCACCTGAGGTAAAAAGAATAAATTACCAACAGTTTCTTTTCATCAAATAATTCACTGTCATTTTTTAATTAGATTAAGGAGGTCAATTTGTAAAAATAAAAGAATTCATGCGTAGATGACATTTTTAAAAGTTTGTGTATGTGTGATCTAGTTAGTAAAATACAATTTCATTTTTTTTCCAAGGTATAAGAAGATAATTGATAAAATGCTGATAATTGATGTATATTTAATTTATAATTAACCAGTAAAGGTGAAAGTCAAATTAAATATGCTACAGATACTAATTAAAACAACTGTTTAATGATAAAAAATTTAAATTCATTTAAATTGTCCGGTATTGGTATTGTCTCAGAGGAGTTCCGGGCTACTTTGGAGAGGTCCGTAAACATGCAGACCCAAACTCAGTCCACTGGAACCTTTTTTTTTGTGTGTGTGTTGCTTCGAACTGAGCAGCCGTTTCTGTCACAAAGAGTTTTGGCAATTTTCACTTCATCACACTTGCCATCAACGCTGCCTTTCATGAAGTTGACCTTAAAATTGTGCACAGTGAGGCTAAAAGGTATTTTTCTCGTGCAACCGGGACATGTTGCTTGCAAAAACAACAAGCTGCAAGAAGAAACTTTGGCTGGACCCGAAGCTTAAATGTTAACCTTCTAGTTACATGAAATCAAGGCGAGCAAGAGAGAGAGAGGTCATGTACCCGTGTTTCATGATGACAATTTGTTAACAAAGAGGTTAACAAAGTTATTCCATTTTTTTCTTGTGCAGTGGCGTGCAAAGTGGGGGGCCAACGGTGCGGATGGCCCCCGGGGGCAGCAACCACAACACCACTGCTGCCATGAAAATGTCTTCAGCTGGGCAATATGCCAGATGCATGTCAAAGTGAGAAATAAATCTCCTGGCGATGAAAAGCTTTTATGGAGCTTTCGTCCACAGCCACCTCACCCGCGCTCCCTCTTTTTTTTTTTTTTTTTTTTATTAGCAGCCATCATAATCATGCGCTTTGCATGCCACCGCTCAGGTGCAATTTGCCAGGTCCGCGTTCTGCCAGATTTGCCTGAAAAACTCACCTATTGGCTGTTTTGTGCTCAAAGCGCAGCCAGCACTCCCAGCGCGCAAGTTTGATTTATGTAAACAATTGGAAGTGAATTGAGGAGCTTCATGAAACAAAATGTCCTTTGCCACCATCTTGTGGTATCCATACACCATTACAAATCCTGGTGGGGGGGTCTCTTTTACTCGAGGGGGGTCTGTCCCTATCCATCACGCTTTGCCATAGGCCGGACCTGGAGGGGAAATTGTGTCGTCTTAGCGCATATGCGTCACAGTTCTACGGTTTGGGCTTGGAATCCGGGCTCTGGCTTTCCTCATTCTGCCGGCGCGCTTGCGTGAGTTTGGGCAAAATGATCCAAAAACACGCTTGTTGAAGACTCCAAATTGTCCATAGGTGGGAATGTGATTGGCTGCAGCTCACCTGTGACCGGAGCCACACAAAATCAACGGATGCTTCCGGCCGGCGCCGCTTTCTGTGGCTGGGGCCATTTTTCATCGAGCAACCGGGACAGAGCGAGTGACCCGCCCGGCCAGCCGGCCGGCCAGCCACTTCTATGGTTATCATCGCTTTACGCACCAGTCAAAAACAGAAGCTGCGGCTGTTTTTGGATTTGTCAATATTACGGGACCTCTGACATCAGGGAACAAAATATAATTACAAGGCTTTATCCTGTAAAGAAGTGGCTTATTCTGTGTAACATGTGCAACACCTGCACAAGACACAAATGCTTTATTATTATTTTTTTAATGCTTTCGCCAAGATGCTATTGCTTTGTTTTGACACGCTTGGACTTTATTCATATAATCTCTACTTTAATCATGATCATAGTTCCGGAGCAGCACAACTGATTGCACAAGAGAGTACTGCAAAACTTAAATAAAAAATAAATAAAATAAATAAAATGATTTCAAAACCCTGGTGGTGTTATTTGCAAAATACAGTGACATCACCACTTCAAAAGGTTTGATGAGCGGACAAGGTTGACTTCATCTGTGCAGGGCACCGTGATGTCATACACACGCTGGCGCAGTCAAAGTGAGTGCAAGAAGGCCACCTCCCACCTCAACATTTCCGCAACAGCAAACGAGCCAAACGATGCTGGCGACTTGGCCAGGACAAATGTAGAGATGGAAATTTCTTCAGCTCAACGTTATTTCAAAGAGTGTTGAAAGCAGCACAAATGCAAAGAGTTGTCCTTTTGAACTAATCTACTTTTTTTTTTAAAAAAAGGGGTGCATCAATGGGACATTACTTTTCAAGTTTATATCATAAACGAATGTCAGCTGTCCTAATATTAAAACCCGCTCATACCAGATGTGTTACTGTCCAGCGTTAGAACAACGAGCCCAAATAAAAGTCCTTTCAAATTCTGTTAGTGTGTTAAAAAAAAGGTTCTGACCTACTCTCTGCACGTTAAATTTCAACTAGCATCACGCACAAGATTTGGATTTAGACATAAATTGAAAGCCACATTTCTGTCAAAACTTCCAATTCAGAAATCCAGTAATGTTTATGAGTCAAAAATGGAAAATTGCAATGTCATAAAATCCTTTTGCTAATATTTACATATTTCATTAAACTTTTGTTTTGTGACTACTAGTCAACATCTTTGATGTCCAATATATATATATATATATATATATATAAATGTTCCCCCTAAATTGACTGGAAGGGATGAGTCGGACAGAAGGCTTAAGAGGGGATTCACGTGTTTCGAGTCGCATGCAAAAGACAATGAACTGAACCCCAACGGCTACTCTGGTGGAAGCAGAGCGCGCCAACGTCAAGTCAATCAGCTTTGATGCCGTGTCGGCTCTTACCAGACTGGTCCGATCCCATCGGGGGCAGTTCCTTGTTAATCCCACGAGCCGAGCCGGGCCGGGCCGAGCCGAGCGTCCCTTCTTTGATGGGCACCCCCGCGATGCTTCAAGAGTATTTCCTTTGTACTTTTGTTTGCAGCTGCACAACAAACTCACCTCCAGTTTTTAGATCAAAATTAAATGCCACCCTCCTTTTTCTCTTGTCTGTCAGTAGTTATTTGCCAGATGCTTCCACACTCACCTATTTGATGTTCTTCCAAACCTTTTCCTCCCGAGCTGCATACAGAAAACTTCTGGATCGAGAAGGCCACTTTGACCAGTTACCACCTGCTCAAACTAAGCCATCAAGTAATTGGATTTCTTTTTTTTGTTTGGAGCTTTCTGTTAATGTTAATAAGGCACCGTAATGGAATTTCTCTGTTGCGAGAAATGTTAGCGCCTCAGTTTCTTTGCCTCGATCTGCGATTGGTGGGTCGGGACAACTTGTGGTTTTTTTTTCAGCGCAGTACTGAGGCATAGAACATAATACTGCACAAGTGTCAGGAAATGCGACTCACTTGTGCTCAAGTCATTCGTTACTCCGTAACGTAAACAAATACAGTGCAGCTCAGCCTTTAGCAATGTGATGTTATGGCTGGCCAGCATAATGGTGGCAACAACTGATAATCATGTTTTGAAAGTTTAGTGGCTATAGTTGTCAGTGGCATTGGACCCACACAAAGTGGATATCACCACCAGGACGTTTAGTTAGCATGAAGCATGGGCCACTGACAAATACATGGCGGACTACGAAAGGCAAGCTGACCCTAGCTTGGAGACCCGCCATCAAGATTTGAAATGCTGATTTTCTGACGGAAAGGAAAAGGTTGATAGTAAAGTATAACCTTGGAGCAAGTCCTTGATTCCTACGAGTAGCAAAGGCGCTCGTGATCCTCCTTTGTGAGAAGTTCCAGAAGAGCCAACAAATGCTATTTTTTCTCCCTAACAAACACAGCAGCCTCTTCTGCGCGTCCGTTGCTCAAGAGTGCACGTTGATGTGTGACACTTTGTAACAACTGCGATGTCCGACCTGATCACGACTACAACATTTATTTTCTTCCATCCCGGCCGGCTGAGCAAGGCACCAAAAACTCAATTCCTTTGCATGTCGACAATTTGCGTGCATAGGAATATTTGAAGATGGCAAAGTATTTTCTTCTTTTGCAATACAATTTGGTAGAAAAAAAGCTTAAAGCATACAATCGACCCACCCACCTACCTACCACCCCGTTTCCATTTTATTTCTTGGAGTAGCAGTCTGTCTTCCTAACTGACCTGGTTTTCAAGTTTCAGCTCCAGCCTTCCTTCCTTCCGGTGGGGTTTGCAAGTTCTCTCCGGGGTACTTCGGGTTCCCTTCAACGTTGCAAAAAGCTGCATGCTCCGTTTGCATGGCTCTGAATGCGAGTGGCTGTCTATATGTGCCTGGCGGAATACCAGTCCAGGGTGTTTGCCTCGCACTCCTAAAATAAGACGGGGTACGCTCCCCATCCACGACAAGCACAGTGGAGGCAAGTGCTATTCTTTTTTTTTTTTTTAACTTACATGAATGAACATCTACAAAAACAGTTTGCAGATGCAACATTTGTCAAATTCCGCATATAGACGGACGGACGGACGGACCGACGCAACGCCCCCTCCCACCTCTAGCACATTCTTTCGCCCCCTCCCACCTCTAGGACATTCTTTTCTAAATCAAAAGCTTCAACCCCGATAACTTTTGCTCAGTGGTGGTGCAGTTTGCACTCCTTGATGAGGAATCCTTAAAGGCAAATATTTGGAGACAAAAATCGGAGTATTCAATTGTTCACAAACTGGCATCACGCGAGCTGTACACATTGCATAAAATGAAGAGACGGACGGGTCCAGCCAGACTGGCAGTAAATGAACATTTCAACAAGGTGGCAGTCCCGAGTCAAGACTGTGAAGCATTTGGAATAGTTACACTCACGTTCTTCGGGTGTGGTTAGATGTTACCGAATTTGACACGACTACTTGTCGGCTTACGGAGATATTGCCTCGTCTGTGACAAGTCTGAAAACGTTTCCCTTGCACCCAAGTAGGGCTTGCACGCGCGCATGCATCAGCACCGAGCGAGCGGTTCCTTGTTTCCAGTCTTAAAATGGCATTTGTGCGAGCACCAGAAGACACAGGGAATCAAGTTCGATGCTGTCGATTGGTGTGCAAAAGAATGAAGTTGATTCACATCCGCTCCACTACATTTTATTTTCCCCCCAACATGTCAAGAGCTTATGAAGGGGGCCTCCAAAAAGAGGCCATTAAGCAGTAAACAAACAAACAGGAAGAGAAAGGACAGCTTTTAGACTGCACATTAGCGTTACCTGAATCAGAGCTCGGACGGTCCCGCCTGTCGCTGCCGCCGCCGTGCTTTCCAACATGCCGTTCACGGCCGCCGTCTGCGGATTGTTAAGGTCCAGAAGGCTTTTCCACTCTGAAGACCGAGAGACCCCGTGAGGTTGGTGTGGGGGCGGTTAGGCTACAAAGGGCAAATGAGTGGACTCACCTTCGCTGAGCGTGTCCGGGTCCAGCATCCCGCCTTCACGATAACTCTCCAGCTCCTCGGCTTTGGCTTTGGCCCAGGGGATGTAGGTGACTCCTCGCTCGACGTCCCAGAACTTTTTGTGTGGCGCCTTTATGCCTTTGTTTAAAGCCCATGCAATCTATGAAATAGCACAAAGGTATCACTGACGGAACGAACGTAAAGGCGGGGTTAATGGTTAATGGATGGTTAATGGCCGCACCTTCACAGGCTTCTGATTGACTCTGTATGAGCCGCGACTCAGCTTGTTCAAGGCCGTGTAGGCGTCGAGTCGATGCACCATCACAATGTAGGCACAACCTCTCGGGGGGATCATCTGTCAACAAACAAAGGTTGCCAATAAGAATCCGTCCATCTCTTTTAGAAGTCGGTGACGATGGAGCACGCTTACGTTGACCGACTCGATCTGGCCAAATTCCTCCAGGAGGGAGACCACGTCCGACTGCTGGGTTTTTTTGTCCAGCTGACCGACCCACAGTGTTGTGGTGCACACTGAGAAACAAAACTAATTGAATGCTGCTCGACACGCAGAAATCTGGGTTTAGAGTCATGGGACGTACCGCTGAGCGTCTGGCTCTTGATGGCGGGGAGCCCTTTCTGCCGCCGCTCCCTATCACACTCTCGCTCGTTTCGGTCCTGCGAGCGGGAGCGCAGCCGGCGGCTCTCTCTCGAGCGCGATCTGGAGCGTCTGTGCCTCGACCTTCTCGACCGTGACGACGAGCGCGAGCGTCTTCGTCTCGGAGATCTACGGGAACGAGCGAAGAGAGAATGAGTTATGGTCAATCCGACGCAATCCGCTCCAACTTGGACGTAGGGTTGGTTCAAATCCACAAGACTCTTACTTGGAACCGGATCTTGTTCTTCTGCCGTAGGCTCCGTGTCTGCCTTCTCGATGCGTATAAAGGTCCTCCCTTGAGTCCGCCTGTTCGACAACATGCAAAATGACACAGCGAAATGGCGGCTCCATCCATTTTGCGCTATACCTGCGATTGGTAGTTCATCAGCATAGACTGGTCACTCCTAGAATGGTATCCGGTGGGTAGCATCTGGCGCTCGGCATCACCCGCCACTCCACCAAACTGAGAAGAATCATCACATGAATTTCAAAAAAGTGAATTAGCAGCATCGAGTGGCATATGCGCAGAAATTGCGCCATTTTTTCCACAGTTCTGGAACATTACCACATCAACTATATTATTTTATAAGCAATGCTTTAGGACAATTTGACAAAGTTTCAAAGTCTTGGGTTGGGTTCCCCATCAAAGAGTCGCTACCTCAAATCCGCCCGTAAATGGATGAGCGGCCTCCATGTTGCGCATGTGACCATGGACGTCGTCTCTTCCGGTGCTACAATTCAACACAGCATGATTGAGGTACACACTCAATGCAACAAGTGTGATTGTTAACATTCACAACGGCATCAGCTGCTGCTATTTGACGGTAGGATCCAAAAGGTAACTCACAAACAGCTCGCCGTGTCGTTTGTTGCCACCTTCTCGGGCTCGTCGTCGTAGTCAAAGCTGTCGAGCAGTTTCTGAGAAAGCGGATCCATATTTTCAGCTCCAAAAGGTGAAAGCGAGGATACGTGTTGCGAGCGTGCAACTACCTCAGCCAGGGTGCCTCTTTGGGACTGGGCCACATTGACCTGGTGAGCATTTGGCCCGTTTGTATGATTGGCCGCGTAGCTCTTTTCCGCCTGCTGCAAGCTGTGAAGCATCCTCTGGAGCTGCCGATAAAAGGACAATGGTGAACAATGGTTGCAGAGCGGCCGGGACGCTTGAAGTTTAGGGCAAACACTCACCTCCTGACCGTGTGGGGACTGGAACAGCTGGGCCACCGCGGCTAAGGCATCAGAATTGGACACTTGTGGCGGAGCTACGTTGAGGGTCGCTGTCGTGGGAGGAGGCTGTGATTCCGTGGGAACTGTTCACGCATGCGAAAGACGCCGCACTTAATGCACACTTTAGACAAGGGATGGGAAACGTAACTTCTGGAGGCAGCATTAGTCACCCAATATTTTATTATTTGCCTTGCAAATCATTCTAATCCCGCAAAAATAGGCCAATTCATATTGGAGTACAAGTCCCAGTGTAAGCACAACTGACATGTGTGCCATCTAGTGGTAATTTGTGATATTGCAACAACAACAACAACAAAAATTATCATCCTATTTCCAATAAAAACATTAAACATCCTTTTCTCTTCTTACTTTCAAGGGACGGCGAGGGTGAGGGGACATTTTCAGCCATGTCCATCAGAGGCTGGATGATGTCCATGTCAAACACGCTATTCTTCTGCCACAGGTTCAACACGCGGACAATTTTGTCCTGACACAGACAGAAAAGTTAGTTCGTTTAGCTTTCAACATTGTGTTGTACCTCATGGCAGCAAAAGCACAAAGAGCGGCTACCTTATCCTCCTCTGAGCAGCTATAAAGATTCTGGAAGGTGTCTGTGAAGTTCTTGGAGAAGCGAGGCCCGAACACGTCCTTGTCCACACCAAACTGGTGACGTGACTGCCGTACGATAGAGTCCACCACATACAAGCCGGGAACTTTGAGCTCGGGTTTACACTGATGAAAAGAAACCAAATTGAAGTGACAGAGCACAAACTCATCCAACTCGTACGACGGTGCAACGTACCCTCTTGATGAACTTCTCAACAATCTGGACGACATGCTTGTAGAGCTAGCGAAAAGAAAAACCTGGCATCAGTCACTACGAACAACATCAAATCCGCAAACACACTTAATATTTGTTAAAAGTGTACAATTTCGAGCAATGGCTGTTTACCTTAATGGCTTTAATGGCGGCCTTGGTAACAGACATCATTTTAGCCCGCGATATGGGAGGCTTCATGTCAAGCATGGAGAATAACTGAGAGGTTGCACACAAAACAAACATTACTTGACCACAAGTCACATCAAATTCAGCAAAAACCAGCGCAACAAATGTCAAATTTTCAAATAGCAGTGCTAAGTAAAGAGTTACAGCTCTTTTCGAAACACAAGTGCGTTAGGATGAGCTCATATTGAATGTCAGGGAGCGGCCATTTTGCCACTTGTTGTCAACTGAAAATGTCATCACAGTGCCATCGAGCTCAGCTTGCAAACCATGCCACATGACCAAAGCTAGAAAACAGGTGAAAATAGAAAAGAAATGAAGCAAATTTAAAAGCGCCAGCCTACTTCTATTGATCTATTAAACCGGGCAGTTGATAAATCATTGGGCCACAATAAATCCATTTCCATGTAAAACAAAGAAATAACTACTAAAACAGTGAGTTAAAACTGCACTTAAACTTATTTGGCATTGTCATAACACACATACAAGGGATATATGCCCAACAAAAGAATTGCACCACAATAAACAGTTTAGATTAATGCAAGTTGTCACACGTACAGCATGCAAGCATAAATTGGAGAACAATGCAAAATTTCAGTTAACAGAGGTTGGCAGTGGACATTCATTTAATTTAAGATGAATTCTAGATTAGTTGTACGTAATCCACTGTGATGTCAAAATTGCACGTGTAAATGTATACACTAATTTGGAATATTATTTATTTTCTAATATAGTCGACCGGCTCACTTGGGGTACACTAAAAAAAATTGAGTTGAACGGGGCAAATAAATAAGACTTCAATTGTTTGGTGGTAACCGCTGCTGGCAGTTAAAAACCATCGCCAAATGTCAGTTGTACTGCAGAAGGCATCGCGATTAAAAAAAAAAAAAAAAAACAAAAAAAAACAACCCAGCCATCTTACTACGTTCGCGTCACTTAAAAAAAACAACAACAAAAAACACAACAATGTGGCCTTTGCGAGGTACCCGAGCATCTCAATCAGCAGTTAGCTTAGCACAGAATCCGAAAGGCCTTGCTTAGCATACGAGCAACGACAGGCGCAAACAATTCAGATCAATCGACGATTCAAAGGAATACAAAGCACAACGAAGAAGCGTTTCATTTTCAACCTAGCACATTTGAGCTGAAAACACGACGAGCACTAACGCCGTTCGCTACTGTCGCCCTTTGGACCAGAACACGAGCAAACTTTACCTCCATGTTGAACGCGTTCACCGCTTCCATTCTTCTTGATTTGCCTTTCACAAACCCGATTAGAAGACGAGCTTTTTTTTAATTCTTATTACTCGTCACCATGTATGTCGACGCCGATAATAACAACCACGTAACTAAGCAAAAGAAAGATGATAATCGGCTTCTTGAAGGATTACATAGTTTAGCTTAGCTTTAGCCGTATACCGCCTCGATATACGCGAGCAATGTGACGTCAAACACGTCAGCCTTCTTCCTTGACGTCCTTTGGTTGTTGGCAACGAGGCGCTGTTGGGCAACCATTGCCGTGCTGTGGTTGGAGTAGAAATTGCAGTGACTCGACAGGACGTCTTAATTTCATAACTTTCTAATATGCTTGTACGTATTCCTCAGCATTCTATTTCCAAGATAAAGAATGACACAATATATACAATTCTACCATGGTATGTCTTTTATTCTAAAGATACCTTCATTGTCTAAAATATAGAAGTACAGTGTAGTCTGGGGGAAAAATGCCCTTTGTGCTCACAAAAAGACTTGTTTTATTGTCTCATAAACCCACATAAATTAAAATTAAAGTGAAGGGAGCATGCGTGCAACTGAGGAAAGGGAGGCCAAGAAAGATAAAATTAACCTTGAAAAAACATCTTGTGTTTGATCCACCCTGTATAGCAAAAAAACAGAAAAATGAAACAATTTAATCTTTTTATTAACACAACTGCAAAAGTACACATGGTAGTCACTGGTTAGGACCCCGCCTATTTTGCAACGAGTCAAGGACGACTTTCTGTTGGAACAACACGGCTTGATTACAGTCCTTCCAACAGTTAGCTGGAGCAGCAGCATCCTCAACTGGAATCACCATGGACAACTCGACTAGTGCGCCATTCGATGGATGGGAATATTATTATGACTACGTGGATCCAGTAATTGTGGACCAAAGCAAGTTAAAATACAACAAATGTGAGTCACTTTGCTTGAATATCTCTTTTTCTTTCTTTCTTCTCCTCTGACCTAATGCAGCATGGCTTTCAGACTCCATCGTTATTGCATTTTGGATCACTCTGGCTGCCTTTGTGGGGGTCCTCTTCCTCACCTTGAATCTCATGTCAGGCAGTGGCCACTTGCCATGGTGAGTGCAAGTTCAAATGGAATCAACAAACAAAAAAAACCGACTGTCTCGTTTTGTTGCAGGAGATGTAGACGCAGAAGTCGGAGGAGAAACACATCATCCAGTTTAATATAAACCTACAAGAACAATTACTAGCAAAAAGAAGCAAATAAAATGGCCTCTTCCAAGCTGAAATTGTTTTGGTCCTGAAAAAGTCACATTTTAGCGTTCACGTCGTCATGGCTACCAAGTCCTGACAAACGGCGCCGACGGCCGATTTGTGCGCTTTAGTCCGCTTACGCTTGCCTCCGGTCACCATGGCGACGTGAGAAAGGAAGATTTGTGGCGAGTCAGCTCCGCCCCACACGTCGTGGATGTACAGAGACAGCATAGCCAGACCCGCTTCTAGGAAAGGGGAAAAAAAAAAAAAAAAAAAAGCCCCAACAGTGAGGTGATTGGTCAAACGGAACAAAAGTTTCAAATACACCAAACATTTGGATCCTTACCGCATTTGGACTCATCTCGAGTGTCTTCTGGGCTGCAAGCAGCAACGATCGCTCCATGCGTGCGTGGGAGTTGGCCTCGCCTCTCCAGCAAGCGCATCATAACGTGGGTGAACAAGCGGAAGGTTTCGCCGGTGGGCGTGCGGCAGGCGCGATGGTAGAGGCGAAGCAGGTCTGCCTCGAGGCCGGGGTCGCGCAGGAGCGCGTCCGCCATCTCCTCGTGCGCCGTGACGTTCGCTTCCAGCCAGCGCAAGAAGCTCTCGGAGCGTTCGTCATCGTACGGATCCTCCGCCAGGCACCTGAGGGACCACTTGGCGAGCAGGTGGCCCGTTTCCACCGCCAGCAGAGCGTAAGCCTCCGTGGGATTTTCTTGGCCGAGGCCAAACGCGGGTCGCCAGTGCATAACGATGCTGCAGAGAGCGGACCGGCACTCGGCTAGGAGACTCTGCCGTTGTTCTTCTGTCTCGGTGTCCTCTGACAGCTTCTCCTTTTGCGTGAGGGTTAGGGAGCCTTTTGCCCAGTTCTTGTCCTTCACAGAACCTCCTGTATAGATGCCATGAGATGTCATGTCATTGCCAACTCGTCTAAAGACGGCATTTTGATAAATATTGTGTTTGTGGAACAGGAATTAAAAATGACATCTGAGTGCAAAAGGGCTCAGCTGTTTTCCGAGTTGGGTCATGTAATGTTTGCACGCTGAGCCGTGATTGGTCACGACCTGAGAATCCCAATAAATTGCACTCACCCAAAAGTTCCTTGACTTTGTGCTTTTCACACAAGTCCTGTACTTGGCCCAGGAGCGCGGCGCGGCCAGACAAGGCGCTCCAGCACTGCAGCAGAGCGAGCGCCTCGGTGGTGGACAGAGGGCGAGCTGGCAGCGTCGTCCGCTCGGACCGCTGGCCGGCGCCGAGAGCGCTCGTCCGATGCCGGAGTATGGACGAGAAGGTCTGCAGGAAGGTGGCGAGCTGGGCGGCGTTCACGCCCAATCTGATGGAAAGCGAACGTCAGCGTCCCTGAATGGAGAGGTGCTTCTCACGCCGGCGCCATCTTTACCTCAAGCGGCGGCTGACGCTTAAAGCCACGCATAGGAATTCGTTGATGAGCGTGAGCGGGAGACACTTGACCGTCTCTCGTTCCGACGCGGACCTCTCGCCGCTGTCGACGGGGTTCTTCTTCATGCCCAGGTTGGTCAGCCACAATGCGTGGAGCAGATCGATGACGGAGCCGAGTAAATGTTGTCCGAGGTTCCTGTGGGCCGTCATCAACAATAACGTTATTTGATTTGTTCCTAGGCAAATATAAAATTGCTTAGCGAGTGTTATGATCTAAGATGGAGCTAACGACACATTAGCGGCTCACCTTTTTTCAGCCGTGTGTATGAGCCAGGTGAGCAGGCCGCAGCTGTTGCTCAGGTCGTACGCTGCTCTGCTGACACGGGCCGCCTGACACAACACCCTGAAGATCTGCGCCTGGTGGAGCAAGTCTCTCAGTTTGACGCAACAATGCGCGCCGAGTCCGGTCCGGGCTCAAACTACTACTACCTGAGCGTGTTCGTCGCACAAGGGGCTGCTGCTGAAGCCGAGGAGGCTGTGGAAGATGCCTTGCTGGTTGCATATGTCGTAGCAGTGTTGGTCATTTATCCCTTCCTCCAGCACGCTCAGGATCCACTCTCGCTCCGTCTTGTGCTTGGGGAGATACAAAAAAACAAACAGTCGGTCCACCTCGCCGTGACCCACAAACCAAAATAAGCACATCGAGGTCGAGCGTCGTTTGTGCTTTGAGTGGTTTGGCTGGGCGTGGAGCCTACCTCCAGGTCAAAGCTGTAGAAGAGCTTGAAGAACTCGGGCACTCTCCACATGTCCAAACTCCGATGGGACAGCAGGAATCGATTGAGAACCACGTACATGTGGTCCTCTGAGGGAAAGAGGCAACACAGAGGGCAAAGGTCAGTGACAGCAACACGGAGCGCAATTGTTGTTGTTTTTTTGAAGGTCACCCACCGGGTCTGAGCATCTGCTGAGTCACTTTGCTGATGTACATGGTCAAGACAAAGGGGAGCCGCTGATTCTGCTTGCGAATGCCGTTCTTCACAAGGTCCAGCAGGTACAGCAGCTGTTGGCCAGTTCAATTCAGAAAACAGTGATGTTTTTTTTCTTAGCTTATGAGACCATTTTCTTTTGTACCTGTCTCTTCTCTCTGAAGCGAGCGGCATCCAGGTGCTGGTAGAAGCAGCTCAGCACGTGGTACGCCGCCGCTCGCAATTTGGCGTCGTAGCTGCTCAGTGCCACCAAGGTCAGGCCTAGGGAGTGGCTGGAGACAAACTTGAAGCAGTCCACCACAGACTCTGCCACAGGAGACGCCGCGGTCAACAGGGAAGTCGGGCGACGAGAGACGCCGGGGTGGAATTCGCCCGCTCACCTGGTCGGAGAATGGTGCTGAAGACGGGAAGCAGGAAGCAAGGGTCGTACAAGCCGTCGAGGTCCTTCACGCCTTGGATGTGGAACAGCTGCACTTGATCTGCCTGGAAATGTTCCAAATAAATAAATACAGCAGATGATGTCATTATTATTTCTTTTAATTGTCCAAATGATTGCTTGATTTTTTATTTGTTGTGAGGTGACCTTGAGTGTTGAGAAAGGCGCCCATAAATAAAATGACTCATTATTGTTATAATATTTATTATCTATTCTTATTCTTTTTTATTATTATTTGATTATTATTTTTCTGATGATTATTTTTTCCTTCTTGGCAAAACAGATTTGTCATTTACACCAATGCTTGTCAATTTCTTGACCTAAAACAAAATAAATTTAAAAAATGTGCACACCTGCAGGATAATCGTCCGCCGCTGCGGGAACTGCGCGATGGTTCGGAGCATCTTGTGGGCGTCGAGCAACGCCAAAAGGTCGTTTGGGTGGGTCTGCTTCCACAGAGACGATCCCAAGCTCTTCCTGGTTTTGTGGTGCTCCAAAGCGGCCGGACCCCAAATAACGGACCTGCCGGGAAATTCTCGAATTGTGAGCGTGCACGAGCAATCAGTCAAATGAAGAAATAAAAAGGTACTCACTCAAATTGGAGAAGACTGACATTATTTTTTTCGTACTCCTGGAGGAGCAGCAGAATTGTCTGATCTGTGTAAAGAACAAACCATTTGACATCATTCCAACATCTTCCTCTTTGATATGATATTTTTTTCCGGCGTGTCAATTCTAATTAAAATGCGAACATGACATTACCCGTATCGCTGAGCGTGGCTCCGTACGCTCCCAAAAGTACTAAGAAGTGATTCAGGTTGCACACTTGCGGACATTTCTTCACCAGACAGAGAAGGAGTGACGCCAAGGCCGCTGAAGAGCAACAAAGAAACAAAAAGTCAAATTTGGACTTTTGCTTGAATGTGGAGGTATTGCTCCCACCTTTAACCCGACACCTGGCGGGATGGTCGCCATCGTCATTGTTGTCGTCCAACATGGTGGGCAGGAAGAGAGAGTGGCTGCTGGTCATCATGTGGAGGGTAGCTAAGGGGATCAGACCATTTGGGGCGTCGCTCGGTCGGTACATGGCTTCCAAAAGGCTCCTCAGGACGTTGAGGAAATGCTCGTCTCTGTAGCGCCACCTGCAGACCGTCGCCGAGCAATTGGTATTTGGTTGTCAAGAAACGAAAGCGTGAATGATGACCGGCTCACTTCAGTCCGTTCCTCACAAAAGTCTGCCAGTCAGCCGCGGCGATGTCGTCACTCGATGTCTGCGTAGAAACCAAACAGGTTCAAACTCAAAAGGATCAAATCGTTTCATTCAATGATCAAGTGAAAGGATGGGAAAACGTGCTCGTCAACTTACGATGAGTCTCTGCAGCCTTTCCAGAACGTCACGCTCTTGGGCGGAGGAGGTTGCGGCCTGATCTTTGGAGTGGCCGTAAGAAGCAATCAGACACTTGAGGGCAGACGCGGTGAGGCGCTTCCTCCACGTGACATCTTCTTCTGGACAGGCGGACAGCTTCTCTGTGATGACGTCGACCAGCTGCCACCTGACGGGCAAAAACGCTCTCCGATTAGACATGTTCTGATTCGCGTGCTCAATTAAAACGGACCTGTCAAAGCCGTCGACTTTCTGAAGGGCGTCGGGCAGGTTCTTCATCAGGTCCCCGATGTCTCCAATGTCTGCTGAAAGCTTGATGAGAGCCGCCAGCGCTTCGACCACCGAAGCGGCTTCTGTCGCCTCTCCGAGAGCTGACCGGATCCACTTGGACAGGAGATTTTCCTTCAGGACTTTTAAAACTGCTTGTTGGACTGCAACGATACAGCAAGAAACACGACATAAGCAAATGTATGATTTTTTCAACAAATCCCGTTGTTTTGCTGTTTTAATACAAACCGTTTTTGGGCACGGCCGGATCCGCTCGCCCCGCCACCAGCAAGTACGTTCTGACGAGCGGCAGAAAGTTTTCCATCAGGTCTGCCATCTTCTCCACGTTACCTGGCTGGAGGCACCACGTCTCGAAGCAGAGACGCTGCGTGGAGGAGTTGCTCAGCAGCAGCTCGGCGATGGCCAGGGAGTCACCCAGAGGATGGCGGAGGCAGTGCTGCAGAACCTCCGTGTGGACCAGCCGGGCGCTCCCGGGCTCGCCGGACAGCGTGCGGAGCAGGAAGGCCTCCGGTTCCGGGCCGGGGCAGGACAGCAGCAGCGTCCCCAGCCCGCCCAGGTGAGCCCGCGACAAGAAGATGCCGTCGTCACGCTCCCGATTCTCGGTGAGGACCTGCAGCGTGGCCCGGCCGTAAACGCTCAGCTGCTCTTTTGTGGTGACCAGCTTCTCCTGCGGGAGGAGCAGTAACGCCGACACGGCGTCCCTCACTTTGGAGGGCTCCATGTAGCCGTGCAAGGACAGGAAGGCCCGGAACGCTCTGGATTGCGTCTCGGGAGTCCGGGAAGTGGTGTCCAGCAGCTCCCTGCGCACGGCGTTCTGGATGGCGTCGGCGTAGGGCGCCATGAGCTCCGTGTGACCCAGCTCGCGTAGGGTGGGTGCGCTCATCGTCAACAGGGCGGTGATGTCGTCGCTCAGCTGAGCGCACATGCGCTTGAGTCGGACAGGGTTCAAAGAGTGCGGGGGCAGGCTGGCCTGTTCCGGAGACAGGTACCACTGCTCCATGTAGGGATGCTTGAAGATGGCGCTCAGGGCTGAGAAAAGCATCTTCAAAACACACAAGGAGACTTTTATAGCATTTTCTTTCAAATTGCACCTTTTCTCAGATCTCGTGGCTCCTGACCAGCTTTTTGTCTGCCTCCGCAGTGTTGGAGCAGTCCGTGTCCAGGAAGAGGTCCGATCCATCTTGCGTGTTCTTCTCAGCGGGCTGAGGCTCCGAGGGTACCTCCCAGCTTTGTAGCTTAAACACCAGATCTTGGAGTATTTGCATCAAGCTCTTCAAAATGGCCAAGCCGCTGTTTTTGGAAAACTGTGCCAAAGCGAAGCAAAATTCTCAACGTCAAGGGAGCGCCACTTTGAAGCGACTACTCTTACCGTGTTAAGGTTGTCCACTGCCGATTTGATGTAGAGTAGAATCTGCTTGACAGAAAGCGGATAGTCGGCGAGCGACATGGAACCTATGGCGACCTCCGCCTTTGTCCTGAAGTTGTCCTCCGCCACGGAACTCAGGCCGTCCAGGTACGCGGCTTTCAGTAGAGCGTTGAAGCTCGCCACTGACGTTTTGCCGGGCTGATATGGGGACGATTTAAACTGCGAGAAGAAAAAAACATTTCATGGTCACTTCATTTGGACTAGAAGACAGAAGAAGCAACATCAAATTGGTTTTATCTTCAGTCCCATTCTTTGCTTTACATGACAAGATGATCTCGGGCAAACTGACCAGCTGGACCGGACACGGTGGCGGCAGCCACTTGGAGTAATAGCGGTAAAGCTCCACCACGGAGATGTGCGGCTCAGAGGAGGACGCCGACGCCAGCTCTTTGTCGTACTGCAGCAGACCCAAGCACAGTGGAAGCGGGTCGCGCTGGCTGTGCAGGACGTGACAGAGCACGGCCGACAGGTACTCAAACACGCCTCCTACAGGAGGGAACGCGTAATCAGTAGGTCTTTCTTTCACAAGGAATTGTCGACTAAAGGAAGAAGTCGTCACCTTTGTCTGGAGTGAGTTTGTTGCGGGCCTCCAGCGCGGCGGGAACGGCCACGCTGAAGGGGAACGTCTGAATCACGAGGTCCTCGCTCAGAGGTGGCCCAAATTCGTCCGTGTCGCCTTCGCTGCCCTCCATGATGACGTCCAGCATGTCCAGGACATCTGGCGGGAGCGGAGACATGAACAAAATTGCGACAACGCAAAGTGACAAATCTCCTCAAAAGGTGAAGAGGCTCACCGTCGATGTGCGACACGCACACGCTGGCGCCGTCTCCCTCCCTGCTGCTGGAGTTGGCCTGCTGCTCGGCCGCCTCCTGCACCAGGCTGGCCACTTGATCCGTGTACAAGTGCGATTGGCACACCAGCCTGACAAACACCTACAAAGAAGAAAGAAATCATCGTTTAGTCCCTCGAAAGTTTAGCGGCTGTCCTCGCTCGCTCGCTCGCTCGCTCACTCTCTCCAAGAACTGGATGACCGGCTCTTGTTGGCCGGGCTCTACTTTGTCCAGCTGGTCCAACCAGAGTTCAAGTTCAGCCCAAGTGTACTCAAACACGCCGCTGTCCTTCAACACCTAAAGATCACACAAGAGCGGCGTGTTAGCCGCAGCTTTTGGAACACATCTCAATCAGGTTCTTTACTTTCAAAACCAGCATCCGAGTGGAGGTCTTCAGTTGGCCGGAGCGGCTGCCGACAAACATTTTGAGGAGCAGATAGAGCACAGACTTCTCGTCGGTATCTGCAGCTTCCTGCGGAAAGCCAAATATTTTGGAGAAATGCATACAAATGTTTTTCACAATCTTCTTACCTGTAGACGGAACCAGGAGAACTTGCTTGCGGGAAGGTCCAAGGCCAGCTGTAGTATCTGATGCTGCAAGATGGGGGCCACCCCCTCGTTCTCGCCTCCCTCCGACACGATGCCTTGAAAACAACGGAAAGCGTCGCCGCGGCTCCCACGAACGTTTTAAAAGCACTTTCTTACCTTTGAGGAGCTTGCTGAAGTCAAACTTGCACTGAGTGACCAAGTGCGGCACAACTTTTTGGTAGAGACACACCACCTTCAGGATGAGCGCTTTGAGCAGGACGAGCTCGGGGGTGTCGCCATCTGCAATCGAGTCAACTCGATTGCTCTCTGCCCAGCAAAAGTCGTTCTTTGCAAGTGTACCTAATAACGTGTCTGTGTCCTCTTTGGCACGGGCTTCCTTGCTTTTCGTACTTCCGTCATCTTTATCCTTCTTGCCGAGCGACTGCCAGTTTGAAACCACGCTCGTCATATCTGGCAAAATCTGGCAAAAGAAGATGACTTTAAAAAGAAGAAGAAGCCGAAGCTCGATTTCAGGCTTTGGAAGCGAGCGTTCACCTTGCATAGCATCTCTCGGTACTGCTGCGCCAGCTCGGCCACGGTGTGCGCCGCGTACACGTCCGAGTGGTGCTCCGTGAGGAATTCCAAGTTCTTCTTGGCTTTATTCAAGATGAAGATCATCATGTTGAAGGTGGTGATCTGCATCGCTGTGTTGGGAAACTATCGGCAAAGGAGACGAGCGGTTTAGTGATTCTGGGTTAGCGTCCTCTAGTGGAGTGTCTGCGCTATGCGGCAAAATTGCGACGCTTACATGGAGGCCCTGCGTGAAGAAGGCCTTGTTGCAGACGGGAGGCAACGAGACCACCGTGATCATGGCGAGCAAGCGAGGCAGAGGAATCAGCTCGCCGCTTGCAAACACAACGTCGATATCCGGCTGGGCCTCGTAAATCTGCCGCAAAAGGCGCAACCGTTACGAGCGCTGTACGGCAGAGGCCGTGGGATTTCATTTTCACCTTCTTGAGCAGCCCGACATTGCCCTGCCAGGCACTTTTGAGGCGGGGCGAGTACGAGTACTGCGTCTCTTTGAAGTAGCGCGCCAGGAGGTCCGGACTGGCTTTGAGCGTGCGGACCACCAGCTGGGCCACCAGCTCATCCTCCGTGGCTTGCTTCAGGCCCACCAGGAACTGAAGCAGCACGATGTTGCCGACTCTGCGGGGAAAGACGAGGCGGTTGCAGACGGCGCCTTCTGTTTCCGTGCAGATTGGCCAAACGGACGATTTACCTGCCCGCCGTGCCAAGGCTGGCATCGTGGAAGCTGATGCCGTACTTTCGGGAGCAGCACAACTCCAGAAGGAAACTGTGAGTCATCTCCCGCACTAGCGATATCCCGGCATTCTGAGAGTCCTCCTCCATCTTTTAGCGCAAAATAAATAGCAATAAAGTAAAAAGTGGGGGGACAGAGCAAGAGATTGGGACAAGATAAAAACTCACGTCCTCCTCATTGGCGGTGGCGTCCACAATCCCGTTCCATTTATACAGCGAGGCGATGTTGGCCAACAGTGCGGCTGTGAAAAAGCGCACCTTTTGCGTTTTGCTGATGGCCTTGTTTAACACCACCTGCGATGAGACAAAACATCATCATAAACGTCATATTCTTATCCGTGTGTATAAAAAAAAAAAAAAAAAAAAAAAAAAAAAAAAAAGCATTGACTCACTCTGGTCTTCAGCGTGGACAAGATGAGATTGACGATGGACATCCTGTCCTCCTTCAGCCCCGTGCTCAGAATCTCAGGCAGAAGCTCTGCCGCAACACATGAACACGTTAGCAGCACGGCGAAGATAGTTGCTCGGTGATGGGATCGTGATTACCTTTGACCTCTAGGATCAGTCCAACTGTTGCGTTGTCCCCTGACACCAAAAAGGAGAGGGCAAATTGGATGAAGGCCATGCGGACGTCGGGTCTTCCCTGGGAAAAGAAGAGCAGAAGATGTTGGATCGATTGAAGTGTCTTTTCGTTGCCCGTTATCAAATGGCTTTTGAGTCTTCTCACAGTTTTATCTTTCCTTTTGGCCAGCCCAGCGAGGGACTTGTGCATGTAAATGTGACTCAAGATTTCTCTGGCAGCTTCAGGCCCTTGAGATACGGAAGCAGACAGGAGGCTCAGGCACTGACGAACCAATCTGTCAGGGGGAAAAAAAATAATATCACGGAATGAAAGCCGTTTCTGCATTCATACAGTTGCGCTAAAGCGACAGACCTGTTATTTGTTGAATAAAAGCCGCTTTGAATCAGCTTCATGTGAGCAGAAATGATCTTTTTCACAATGGCGTTGCCCACCATGTTGAAGTGGGACAGGTCACTGGCGGTTCTCAAAAGAATCATCTCCAGACTCTCAAAGATCAGCACCATCTGAACAGCAAAAGCTCCAATGATGACATGTTCATTTTAGGACAAAATCGGATATGAAAATCGAGTCACCTCTCTCTCGGTTTGTTTCTCTCCTTCCAGCAGTTTGAATATTTCTGCACAATCCATGGAGATTTTAATGTAACCTTCAACCACATCGTACAACTCGGATGATGGAAGCTTCTTGGCGGTTGCTATGAACGTTTCAAGTCCTGGAGGTGGCCACAGATAACATTTAATTTCGTGGCACACATGTGAATAATAACAATACATTGATATTCATTTGTGGATTGATTTAAAGACTTACCTTTCAAGGCTGTGGTGGGATCTCTCAGCATGCTTTTAAAATGAGTCCCGTTGAACTCAATCATTTTTTCTTTCTTGGCCGCCGTGTCAGGCTCCAAGGCGTGCTCACTTTTACGCTTTTGGCCCATTTTAAAATGTCGACACAACCTAACTAATGTTCAATAAACTCTGATTCAAGTATCATCGTAGTAGAACTCCCATCCACGTTGCGGTGTAAACAGAGACAACTCGTCCGACAGAAGTGTCACTCGGTAGGAAACGCTCAGTGATTTCAGAAACGTTCCGCATAGTGGCCTATCCGCCTAGAATATTTTAGACGCCGAGAGGAGATTATTATTATTATTATTATTATTATTATTATTATTATTATTATTATTATTATTATTATTATTATTATTATTATTATTATTATTATTATTATTATTATTATTATTATTATTATTGTTCATGCTTGCTACAGCTGCTTGCGATTCATGCCTGCGACCGCTAAGAGTCACTTTTTCTCACTGAACCAAGTTTGAGATTGCAATGTCAACGGTAAATTTTGACGGTGAGGCTTTGCGTCTGGAATTTGCTATTGGTTGCTCCTCCCGATTCGAGCGAGTTACAGCCCGCAGCTGTGCATGCTATAAAAACACATCTGCCCGTGGCGCGCAAACCAACGCAAACTATTTATAAGGCCCGTTTCGGGGTGAAAGCCAGACGAGAGAAAATGTATTCATGCTGCACATTAAAGCAAATACATTTCACATCTAGACCCCTTTGCAAAGAACTGCTGAAAATAAGGAAAAGGTTACGAATGATAACAAATAGGGAGTTGCCTCGCAGGCACATCAAATTGAAATGTGCAAATATTTGCAGAAGATTACAACGGCATTAATCACAAGCTTGTTTATGATGTCAAAGTCATTAACATTTAGAAACAGAACTCCCAAACTCCCTGATGTGGAGCTGGGAGATTTTCCACTCTCTTTTTTTTAAAGACTCACGATAGCTGGCGGGAAGTCATGTTAAGTACTAATATTTCATCTCCTGATCTCGTCATGTAGATTGTTCACGTCTTTGCGCTTTATTTGAGCATTTATTTTAACCTGAATCAGGGAAAAAAACATCCATCTAGGCAGGGCCTTATTTGGACTTTTTGAGGATGAATTATCTGAAAACGTTTACTTCCTGATTTTCGGCCATCAGTGATTCACAAAAGCTTTCACCGTTATATTGTCGAATGATAATGGACTCGCAAGTGGCCTACTCTTGTTTCCTGGGGAAATGTTCCAAGTTGAACTCGGCTGCATGGCATCATCTGCTTATCTGTTATTGACGTTCTTTCGCAGGAAGGGAAAGAGGAGCGGCAGCTCCAGGCTGCCCTTTTCTGCACCATAAGTGCCGTGTTTATTTTTAATGCTCTGGACCTCCTCTTCCCAAAATACTATCATGCCTCTCCAACATAATGGCGGGTCCAAAAAAATGACAGCACGGCTACGCATGAGACGGCATTAGACATCTTCTTCTCGTGCACATATGGGCCGCTGGCCTTTATTTTGGGCAAACGGATCAAAGTCACGAAGGTACCCCGTATATCAAGATGATGTGTTTAGCGCTTCTATTACAATGTAAGCGGCCCAGCTCGGTCTGGCTCGCTCGGAGATAGCCGGGCGGCTTCCAAGAGCCTCTTTTCTTCCCTGCATCTGAAGCCACTTTTGGCGCACCGCAGGTTCCTCCGCCAGGCTCGCCGAGCTTCCGTCGGGCCCTCGCCGGCCGAGCCTGGCGGGCCCTCGGCGCACGGGATCAATCGTCATCCCGCCAGACGCCGGCTGGGGCCCTATCTATCGGCAACATCTGGGAGCGGTTGGCTGCAGCTGCCGGCGGCCACGCCCCTCCCTCCGCGCGTCGGAGAAACGGGGGCCAGACGCGTCTCACGTAAGGTGCAGATGTTCTGGAGGCCCGATCCAGTTTCAAATCGAGTGCGCCACGGGGCTTGCGGCTTGTCGCTATTTAGAGCGCTGATTGAAAACATTGCCAAACACTTTGGGGCAATGCTGTAAAAATGTTGTTTTTTTTTTGCGAGCCACTGTGTTGGATGACAAGTTGTCATGCAATTCCATGTTAGTTCCATTTCGGTCCTGGTTCATTGCTCCTCAAAAGCTTCATGGGGAAGGTTTATGCAGCTGAAATGCATTTTTGCTCCCAATTGAATGGCCGCAATCACAATTTGCACAAATGGAACATTTCATTCAGCCATTCTTTGCATACCACCGGACATTTATTTTTATGAATGGGGGAGTAGCGCTAGCGCGTAGCAGCGCCGGGCTGATCTTTCACCATATAGCTTTCGGTTCTTGTCGGAAACAGCGTGAGTCGATCTTATCGTTGAGAGAAAGAGGAGAAATTGCATCAAGCAGGCCCGGCGCCTCCGGAGCGAGGCCTCGCCGTGCTGCACGTAACGTTGATGTCAATTCCAGAGAGGAGATGCTCAGCAGAGGAGCTTCCTGCCTGGCAGCCTCCCTGCGGCGATTAGAGAAGCACCAAAACGACACTGTGTTATTCTTTCCCTCTTCCTGCGCGCCATGAAAACAAGATGGCTGGAAGAGCACCCCGCGACTAAGGGAAGAGTCGTTTGGTGGCGCGGCCTCGCCGTGACCTCTTTCCTCCTCTCGCTCTTCCTTCATGAATGAGGTTGTCTCGCTCGGTGAATCAAAGCCAGGCCTTGTGTTTCTGTTGGCTCCGTGCGCACGGCTTCCTCCGACTCCTCGACTCGCATCTCGGCAGGAGGAGTTAAGGGAGGTCTCGTAGGAAGTTAGGGGATGTGATGATGCCCTCCACTGACTGCGCTGTTCATCTCTAGCACCGGTGTCAAACCCAAGGCCCGGGGGCCAGATACGGCCCGCCGCGTCTTTTTATGTGGCCCGCCAAGACAAATCAAATTCTAACATTGCAAATTGTCTTCACTTTTAAAAAAAATATTGCTAGCATTTCTTTACCATTCATCTTTTTTTATCATTTTTTTACTTGTTTCAGATTTGAAAACTAGTTATCCATCAATTTGTTGTGTCGTTGATACTGCAATTAGTATGAGGCGTTTGTGCATTTCCCTTTTTTAAGAAGAAAAAAACCCCCACCACCGGTTTAGAAGTGAAATATTAACTCAAATGTACTTTTTAGTGGCTTGCAAGTGCGAGTTTACACATTTACACGTTTTGGGTGAGTTGCCCATGTAAGAAACGATGCCATAAAAGCAATGTTTGCATAACTTTTAGCCCGACTGTGACATCACAGTCGGCCTATTCATTTTCATCCATCCATCCATTTTCTGAACCGCTTAGTCCCCACGGGGGTCGCGGGCGTGCTGGAGCCTATCCCAGCCGTCATCGGGCAGTAGGCGGGGGACACCCTGAACCGGTTGCCAGCCAATCGCAGGGCACACAGAGACAAACAACCATTCGCACTCGCACTCACACCTAGGGACAATTTGGAGTGATCAATCGGCCTACCAAGCATGTTTTTGGGATGTGGGAGGAAACCGGAGTGCTCGGAGAAAACCCACGCGGGCTCGGGGAGAACATGCAAACTCCGCACAGGGAGGGCCGGAGGTGGAATCGAACCCGCACCCTCCTATCTGTGAGGCGGACGTGCTACCCAGTGCGCCACCGAGCCGCCCTATTCATTTTGATGTACGTAAAAAAGGTTTTTACCATTTAGTGACGGCGACACCGTACGTATCTCAACTGGGTGTAAATGGTCTTTTTCAAGTTATCTTTTCCACACAGAGATTAGAGGAAAAAGACTTTTCTGGCCAGGATTAAGACTCGGAGGCTACAAAGCCGCTGTTAGATCCGGCTCCCAATCATTGTCTCACTTCCACGTTCCGCTCTCTCTCTCTCCACTCCACTCCACTCCACTCCACTCCACGCCGCCGTCTTGTATCCTCCCTTTGCACTTTGATCACAGCACAACTTTATCTGGGCCGTCAGCCGGGCCGTTAGTTACCACGAGCGAGCTGGCTCGAGGCTTCCCAAGGCATGAGTCACACGGCGACTCCTCCAAACCTCAACCGGCCATCAAAGGTTGGAAAAAAAAGGGGAGGAAAGGCCATGCGGTCGGTCGCCAGGCAACAAATTCATTGACCTCGCTTGTGATTAAAATCATTGCACGTGTGTGTGTCAGTTGTGATGTGAGAGCTTTGCGCTAGTTTTAGTTGCGGCCTTGCTAGCCGTTTAATAAAAGGAGCGAGCTGCTGATTATAGCGTTTGCGCGTGCGGTGCATATGAGCAACGCTGAGCAACGCTGAGCGACGCTGAGACACAAGACGTTGATGTGAGGTCCAATTTATTCCGCATCACCTCGGAAAAGTCCACATCCTCCCTGGCCGGAAGAGTGGCGCGGTCTGGTGCGTTGCTGCTGCTGCTGCTGCTGCTGCTGCTGCTTGACCGAAGGCCGTTTCACAAAGCGATGAAAAGGTATCAAAAGCAGAAACATTTATTTTTGCTGGGAAACCTTTCAAAATTGCTGCTGATCTTTTAACTTCAAAAATATAAAGAGCAAGTCAAGTCGATAATAATTCAAGGGTGGTGATAAAAACTTGGAGCAATCATCAACTGTGTTTGGCTGCCTTGCGTCTTGTCAATAATAAGAGCCGCCGCCGCCGCCGCAGCTTCCGCATCCTCGACGAGATGTATAAATATTTTAATTACCGGTTATGAAAAAAAAAAAAAAAAAAGAAAGAAAGAAAAATCACCCCATAAATCTTTCCGTTTTGCTGTTTTGATGTGTGGTTGGAGCCGGGAATCAAAGGGCTTCTTTTTTTGTTGCATCTGCATAAGGAAGCGTTTAGCATTGCTAACAATGCGTTTGCTGCTTCTGCCATGTCTGTATGTAAAAACTGAACTGAAGTTTTTTTTCAATTCTCGTTGACATAGCGCATGGTGGAAATGCACTTAATTGCAAAAGTCTCGTAAAAAAAAAAACGCAATTAGCGAATCCATGACTAATGATTTCAATCAATATTTGGTGCACTCATTTTGGTTCTTTGTTGTTTTTCACTTTTGCATGTGAAAACAGATTTTGCTCAACTTTAAAGGTAGAAAAACATCACACAATGTTAGCAAGAGTGGAAACAGATGCTCTATTCTGCAATTTTTCTTGGATTCGCACCAAAATTGGTAGCCTCCATCACATTCAGTGCTAATTAACGAGCGCAAAAATGCGGCGAAAATCCTTCCAAAATGAAAAGCTGTTTTGCAAACACCACTACGGGCTACTACAAGTCATCATTGAGAATTTTGCAGCCTTTTCGACACTTTTTATTGGACGTGGTCCCGCTTCCCCATCTGGGTCTCGTTTAGAAGACGGAACAAATGTTTACTTAGATTTTCTTTTGTCTGCATGCCGGTTATGATTGAGTGACGCCAATCCTTTTTGGTCCCCACCGCCGTAAATATAGCCATATATTTTCCATGTTGATAGAAGGGTGTGGGTCGTGTACGTTTCCGGTGAGGGGAGCTTTGGGCCTGCCAAAGAAAATCTTCTCGCAGCAACTCATTCATTGTGAACAAAAAAGGCTTATTTCAGTGGATCCCGCCGCTGCGCTCCACCATGGTGTCGTTGGTAACGAAGAAACCTTCGAGACAACCACCGAGCGGCCTTCGAACCACCATTAGCAACCTGTTCGTCATCGTCGGCGCCTCATTAAGTCAAGTCAAGGCGGTGCGTCACGCTTATTTTAAATGACAGTTTGTCAGCTCTATTTTAGGACCGTCTGCCAAAGGGATTTATGGGGAGTAGATATTCATCGAGGCCGTAAATTATCGGCTAGACGGTTCGAGCAGACTGTTGCTTTCTCAAGAGCCGCCGCCGCTTTTGCGAAAGGATGAAAGGTCTTCTCCTTGGTCCCTCTCTCGGCCTTTGTTACGTCCTCTCCCAGAAAACATTGTTGCGGCTGCACATTCCACAGCGTGGCTCTCAATGCGGCGCATTCCTTCTCCTTTTTGGGGGCCGCACAATGCATTCCTGGAGAGATCTCCATCAGAATCACTTGGACAATGTGTGAGGAATTTCGTCCCGCGGTGAGAACGACGTGGCGGGATGCCATGATTGATTGTGTGTTAATGAGAGAGATTTGGAGGTGTCGTTGTAGAGAGCCAGAGCCCCAAAGTGTCGATGTTTGGCTCTTGTCTTTTCCATTTGATGGCCATATTTTAATGACCAAAAATGAGAAAAGGCTTTTTCTTCCTGGCTCACTGTAAGGTAACGAGGCAGTCGAGGTGAAAGTCAGTCACAACTGCAAATGTTGAAATGGAGTCATTGCAACTTGGACTCGAATCTGTTTTGATGACTTGACTTGCCAGAAACTAAAACACTTAAATTGATATAATCTTGGAAGTTAAAGACTTGGGCCTTTGACTTGACTTATGACGACTTGACAGATTAATTGCTGTTTATTTTAAACGTTTGGTTTGGAATTGAACTCCATCGATATGTTGCAAACGGCAGGATTGGAAGATGAGCCCGTCAATCAGTCGAAGCCGTCGCCGCGACTCTCGTCGCAATCTACGCAATGCGACTAGCAAGGCCCAAAGCTAGCCAACATTTCTCTTCAACTTTGAGATATCTTGATCACAGGCAAAAGTAAATAAACACCCAGATATTAGCAGAGGCTATAAAAACATAAAATTAATCAAACAGTGATGGCAAGTTAAGTTATGACAGAAGCGGAAATGAATGAGTCGCTCTCAGACTGAACGTGACGCAACATCAATGTGGATTTAGGCGACCAACTATCTGCCTGCTTGAACTTGACCGTGGCAACTGGAGATTTATAACGGCAATTTCTGGTGTTGGGGGGGAGGCAGGAGTGACACTAAACAGGAATGTTTAAAAGCTCTTCTAAATCACCATGACAAAGCAGCAAAGTTTGCTCCCAAACAAGAAGCACCTGTTTTTGCGAAGGCAGGACACCTCGCAAACGTTGCGGGAGAACAGAGATGGGCTCAAAAGCGTCCAATATTCTCACAACAGCTCCAATTTCCTCAAGAAACGGAGCACGGGTGCCTCTGCTTTGTGTTTTGCCTCAGTCGGAGTCCACATTAGACCCCCGCTGACGGAAAGACCCCCCCCCCCCCCGCCTGCCCTTAAACCAAACTGCAGCTTTTATGCCCATCCACCTGGAAAACCAAACTAACGAGGAGCATTCAAATTATAACTTGGACCACGAGCTCAAGCAGAGCAGCATTCTGTAAAGAAAGGAAAACAAATATAGGAAACCAATTCCAAGAGATGTGAAGTTTTATTGGTTGGAAATATCAAGTCCTGGCTGAAGTCTTTCGATTGCACAGAAATGCTCAAAATGATCCAAATTTAAGATGCAAATTGCTGAGCAAAATTTATCGTCTGCTATCTGCTCGCTTTTAATTGGAGCTCATTTGGAAGAATTTCCGCCAAGGACTTGAGGCAAAATCCAGCTCCAATGCTGATTCACTTTTCCACGTGTGCTCTTCTGATACATTTGTCATGTCAAAGTGGTGTTGGGGCTCATTGTAGGAGTTGAGCGACCAGCCTTGGAGATGGCCCAAAATGGCTCCTTGAGATGTTTTTGTTCTCCACCAAATTTCTTGCAACTGGCTGAAAGTCACAACTGAACTTAGCGGCACTTGAATCATTGCAGATGTACTTAATGCATCACGTCCTAATCTTGTGGCGTAAGTCTTCATAAGGCGTTCAACTCAAAGCATCACTTTGGAACAACTTTCTTAATATTTCATACAAATTTACGACTTGTCAGCACGTCGCCGTGAAGCTTCGAGGCGTCTTTCTTTTATGGCTTTAAAAAAAACAATTATAGACAGAGCAGAAAACATCAGGAATGATTGCCGTCTGCAGGATATTTGACCATCCATCGTCCCGTCTGGAGGCGACGCTAATGACTTCCACCCCAAATATAAATCCCAAACCAAAAGACGAGCGATCAACCAAAGACGCGGGGAAAACAAAAACATCATCCATCATCTCTGCAATTAATTTCAAGAAAGATTTGTGCGATCAGTGTAATCTTTCATTAAGCATAAACAACACAAACAAGACGACAATGTGAAATTAATTGGTGGCGTCGCGTGGGCCTTGCCAGTGTGCTCTGTCACAATCAAGACGTGGATCGTGGAATGTATCATATTTGATGAGAAAGTGGGTCATGTTAAAAAGCTTTAGCCCAAACTTTTAAGCACGCTGGAAACGACCCGTGTCACATCATTACATTCTTCTCCCGTGACTTCTTTTGATTCAACAAATGTTTTATACATTAGCAAACATGAAAAGGAAACAGCACTCGTCGAGCGGCGAGGCTGCACTATGTCAGCTCAGCAGAACCTCGCCATTGTGAAACGCAAAGCGAGCGACACCTTCCCTAATGAAATGTCGTCAGCTTGACAGCAGCAGGGTCGCTGACACAGCTCGGTGACATTAGAAGGAATTCAAGGCTGCTCGGGGTGATAACCTCAAGAGAAAACAAAGCCCAATAGATCTTGTTTTCATCAATTGCTCTTGTACTCAAAAGCGAAGGATGAGCCTCGATGGAAAATGCTGTATTCAAGTGAAGCCACTCAATATTTTATGACTCATGCGAACGAACATTTATTTCATATAAAGTGTAGAATGCCCCCTCGAGCAAAGATGAAAGCGAAATGTTAAATACTTTAGAGCTGAATGACCAAACTAAATTGACGTTTCTACTGGAAGTGATGGTCTCCCAGAGTGCAGTTCCACTGCAAAAAGCAAGGGGGCAGCAGAATGCAGGATTCAACTCCCCCCACCTCCTTGTGGCCGCTACAAGGTGAAGAAGGAGGAGGAGGAGGAGGCTGCCAGCCTGCAAACCACTGCACTGCACTCCACTCCAGTCATGTGTTGAAGATATCACATTTAGGAGAGAGCACAAGGAAGCGGCTGGAACACCACTCGGATTCTCGCAAGCACTTCGTCTTTACGGGCCAGGCAGCCATTCCATACCACCACTGGATGCAGATCGGGAAAGGAAGGAAGGAAGCACCTAATGAGGAAGTTTTCCCCAAGTTTGCAAGTGCACAGACTTTGTGTTGTGCACCGGTGACCTCTCGTGAAGATGGATGCGACTCTCACTTTCTTTTTGCTTTTCACTGGGAAGCACTGAAAGGAGTTTTCAAAAGTATTGTTGCTGTTGATGTTGACGACTTCAATCAGGCCACCTGACAAGAAACCCATGAATGTAAGTAGCCACCTCGCAATATCTTGACGCGTAACTTTTTTTTTTTTTTTTTTAAATTCATGAATGGACGTACAAGTTGCTCGGCGACATGCCAGTACAGTGTGAGGTGTTCCCAATATTTTGCTTTCTGGTCGTCATCACTGAGCTTCAGAAATGATGCTCTCTTAACTAATGAGGATAGCATCTTTAGGCGTGCAAAACAGCTTATCATTTTTTTTCCCGTGTAGACGCAAACAACTTTTTGGTTTATTTGCAGCTCTGGTAAGAAATAAATATTTGATCACTACTCATTTTCTGCAAAAAAAAAAAAAAAAAAAAAAATGCTCTGATTGCAGTATTTGCGCAGTATTGGGAATTTGGGAGTTTTGTACATGAGAAAAAAACGCTCATGCTTGTTTTACTCACATATACAAAACTTGCAAAGTAATGTCTTGTGTGCAGTCCAAAATACAATGGACTATATTAAATCACATTTTCTGAGTGTGACTTGTAAATGTTAAGGCAAAGCATCATGTAGAGTCATACTAACAAAATGTAGAAGAAAAAGCAAACGTTTTTTTGCATATACGACTTTATAATCAGTTTCCACAGCAGTTGAAGTTTGCGAGCGCACTCCCCCGATGATGCCTCTCTCACTCTGTACTGTAAATAAGCCAGCCCTGCAGGGGTTGCTTTAGTCGTGCACGCTTTGCTTTTGTTTTGCCTTTGATGTAACTGTCATGCTTCCATTGCACGAGCCATTTGCTTGCAACAGATCCATCCGTGTGTCGGATGTTCTCAATGAGCCGAATGGGCAAAATAATCATGAAGGCTGCCAGCATCATGAATGATATCCCGCTCCATCCAGGCTTCCGAGAGACTAATGCATGGTTTTGAAATGTTTGAGCTTCAAACCTTGAAGCTTTTGACTGCGAGGCAAACGCGATGCTGCCCGACCGACATTGAAGGCAAAAGTTCTCAAACAGATTTCAGACTTTTAATCAAATAATTAATAATAATCCAAAAATATTACTCAGCGTTATTGATCATCAGTGTGTGTGGAAAAAGCAAAAATGGATTATGTCATAAGCAAGGCGCCGTTCTTTCCCCCTCACTGCCCTTGCAGCCCGACACAGCTGCCGATACACAACCCTGCATGGGATTAAAATAATGACATGTGGATCCTTTTTGGACGGCCTTATCCACGCCACCCAGGAGGGCTCCTCCTCTCAGACTCCGAGTGGTTGCATTTAAAAAGCAAAAAAGCCCTACTAAATCATTCCCCTGCATTGTGGTCCTCGGAAATCTGGCAATCTTTTGAGGCTGTCTTGACCAAAGGCTTGAGGCTTGGACAATTTGTTTCATGTAGCTCATCGTGTCTTTCATCATTTATCATCCATTGTTTGCTCATCATTTTCTCTTGTATTTGTTTCGAAGACTTTGATTCCAATTACTAAATGTCACGACACACAGGCGTCACGCTGAGCCAGACAGCGAGTGCTACGTTGGACACAATTAACCCCCGCGTTACCCTTTTTATTCCATTTCAAACGGGAGCCCATGCTGCGAGGGCGTGCGGGAAACACAACGGCGTCACTTATTAAATACAAACATATGCCCGCCTGCTGCCATGCCTTCGGGAAACGGTGAATCCCGGATAAATTCTGAGGCCGTAGCCAAACATTCCCCCGACACACACACACACACATGTTGCCGACACCTGACACCGCGTGTTGTGGATGATGCCACTGAGGTGTGTGTTGCTGCACAAATGAGTCACACACAGTCTCACTTCTTGGAAGCCAGCCATGTGTTGTAAAGGCAAGACCCAACTTCTGGCCATCTATTGCGCTAGTTAGCTAACTTGCTTAGGTGTTCTAGCTATATTCTAGCTACTTGCTAGCCTAAAACACTCCAAAACAATTCCGATTTGCCAATCGTCTTGCTCACTGGACCATGGGATGATTCGTGGCGCTTTTTTCATTAGTGTAACTAATCTTGTGATGAGTTTTCAAATGTGATTTGAAGCCTTTCTAGTTGTTTTGGCTGGACGCTCATCATCTTCACGTTCGTCTGTCGCATGTGTTTGTGGTTTCCATTCTGGCTCCACCGAGCCTGGTCCAGGCTGGCAAGGCCTCTGACCACAAGCTAACTGGACTGGTGACATGAAGTCGGAGGCTGTAGTTACGTAGTGGACCGCAGTTGTAGAGAAGACCTCCACCCCCCTCACACACACACACACACACACACACACGCTATCCCCTCCAGGTTTGTTGGTTGCTTTAATGAAAGTTGTGCAAGTATGCAGCCGTGCTTGAGTTTGGAAAGTCATTGATTTATTGGAAAGATGTCAAGTTTGACAAATAGGTCGAGAGGAGTAATTAAGTCACATTTGTGCATGAATGTGAAGTCAAGTTTCAAGCTGATCCTGATCGAGTCATTGCGGCCAAAATTAAAGCCAAGTTGAGTCTGCAGGAAATCACAGTCGAATCAAATCATTACTTGGGTGAAGCTTGCGGAAGGTGGCAACAGAGCTGATGTTTTTTTCTTTTTTTTTTCTTCCCCCTATTGTGAGCGACGCCAAAAGTAAAGATGGGCTTGTCATGTTCCTATGGCGCAAGAAGACAAATTGCACTTCTGCAAGCGGCAGGAATAAAACAGCAAATGTATTTTTTTATGTATTGTGATCTATCAAGATGGAAGACGTGCGCAGTCAGCAGAAAGTGGAGCAGATGTTTTGATTCTGCTTGTAAGTCCTTGAAACCTGCAAGCGTTCACTCTCCGGGATTCAAAGTCGTCACAGGCAAAGAAAACGAGTGCGAGGTAAAAGCCTCAAAAGGAATTGACTGACTATCGCTCTCACATGCTAGCTAGCTTAACTACACAACAAAAGTTTGCAGAACTTCTCTAACGTCTTTTTTGACCTCAAGATTGCTGCTGACTGACCTCAAGACATCCAGAAAGAGTGACAGAGACGTGTCACACGTTGAACGTGGAGATTCCTCTCAGGCTTGAATCTTTTCCCCTTTCAAACTCTCTCTGCTTTGTGCATGCAATTACCCCAGCAAGTCTGCAAGATCCATTAGGCCTGCCTGGCTGGCTCGGCAGAGGTCCTCTACCCAACCAAAGGGCCGCTTTATTTCAATTGTGGAATCCTTACAAAGACTGCAGCCTTGGAAAGTTATCCTTTGTCGTTTTGGAGCAAGGGGGAAAAAATGCCCAGGGTTGCTGGAGTATAAATCAATACTGCAGACTTGAAAGTTCAAGCACTTGTCAAAGGTTTCAAGCTCCGGCTGTGCTTCTGTTGCAGCCAAGAGCAGCACACTCACAAAAAAAGCTGCTTAATGCGTTGCGTGTGCTACACATGTGTTCAACCTTTCATTTGCCCCCCCCCTCCCCTCCCCATTAGAGCCAGTCTCAAAGTGGCAGGAAGCTAACCCACAGCTCACTTTTAATCAAGAGATATAAATACCCGGAACAAAGCCAACGTTTAAAACACTCATTTTGTTTGTGGCGTAAACTCTTCAAGGAGACATATGCATTTTTTTTACCCTCCAAAATACAGATTTGAAGTGAGTGTGAACATGCACATGCGGCATACTCGCTCAGTTTAATTTCTGCTTGACGTGCCAAAAAGGTCACAAAAAGAGCAGTATGCAGTACAAAGTACGGCATGCCAAAGGTCGCTGCCATTTCTAATCATCACATTCCCAAATGGCACGATCCGAGCTCCTACATGTACTTTAAAACAAGTAAATCTCCCGAGTCGTTGACGTTAAAATTAGCATCTTTTGTTCAGAAGGCTCCAAAATTAGCCTGTGCGCGCTGATGGCTAGCTGCCAGAAGACGCTAATTGCAATGGTGCGGAGCCAGAAAAAGTTAGCGGGATAGACGGCACGGAGCCCCTGGACTTCGATCCCAAGACGAGCAGAGTTGGAGCTATGGGATTGCGACGAGAGCGTTGATCCGTTGTATCAAACTACAACTTCAATCCAGATGCCACGACTGTCTATTGCTATGGTGAGCAGCAAAAATAAGAGCTGCACCTTTTTAATTAGATGGAAGAGGAGCAGCAGCAGCCAAGGAGATGGGAAGTGGTGCGCCGCCGCCGCTGCCGCCGCTGCCGCCGCCGCATGTGGTTTTGATGTTACAAAGTCAGTTCAGCCCAGCGCGGAGGGAACAAGGTGTTGACTTATTAGGTGAAGGAAGAGGTGTGGGGAAATTGGTATGCGTGGGTTCTGTGCGGTTGGGATTGGTGCCTGTTGGACATATGGGAAAGTCTTTTGCGGAGTTTATTATTTCTCTTAAACGAGCCCGCTCTGTATGTCAACAGAAATAATACGTTGTCTCGAGCCCTGCTGTCAGCTTTTGATATTGTTCAGCATTTCCTCACATGTACTGTATGTGTCTGCAGGTTTAGAAAAAAGGAGCCAAAATGAAGACAGCTGCCAAGGGTGCGGGGAAGTCCACAATGGATCCTTTGCAAGGTGACGGCTGCTGGATGAGAAGGATTGCGCTGACGTACGCCGTCCTGGTTCTTGTTTCGCTTCATTCGCCGGCGGTTCAGGGCACCCTGGATCTACAGTTGGACGAGGAACAACCAGCGGGAACCATCGTCGGTGACATCAGCGCCGGGTTGCCTCCCGGCGTCACGGCGGCGCTCTATTTCATTTCCGACCACGAGGGCACCGGCGTGAGCACCGATTTGGACATTGACGAGAGCACGGGAATCATTAAGACTGCCAAAGTTCTGGACCGAGAACAGAGGGACAGGTACAACTTCATCGCTGTAACCATGACAGGTGTGACTGTGGAGGTAAGCATCAAGGTCAATGACATCAATGACCACGGCCCGACGTTTCCCAAGAAACACGCTACCTTCCGAATCCCCGAGCAGACGGCTATCGGCACTCGCTTTCCTCTGGACCCAGCGGTTGATGCGGACGGAGGTCATTTCACCACTCAGGGTTACCTCATCAAAGATGGAAACATTGGCCAGGCGTTCACTTTGGAGACCAGGAGGGGAAGCAACGGAGTTCTGTATCTGGACTTGGTGGTCAATGCCATCTTGGACAGGGAGAAAAGGTCGACCTATACTTTGTCCTTGGAGGGCTTCGACGGGGGTTCCCCTCAAAGAACCGATCAAATGACATTAGATATCACCGTCCAGGATATCAACGACAACGCTCCCGTGTTTAATCAGAGCCGCTACCACGCTATCATATCCGAAAACCTGCAGCCGGGAAACAGCATCTTGCAGGTGTTTGCGACGGACGCCGACGAGGGAGAAAACGGCGTGGTGACGTACGAGATCAACAGGCGACAAAGCGACCCCGATCGTTACTTTGTTATCGACCCCCACACGGGCGTCATCACCCTCAACAAGCCGCTGGACTTTGAGATGCGGCGAGTCCACGAACTGGTGGTGCAAGCCCAAGACAATGCCACGCACCCGGAGGTGACCAACGCCTTTGTCACCATCCACGTCAGAGACTACAACGACAACCAGCCCACCATGACCATCATTTTTCTCAGCGAGGACGGCTCGCCTCAAATCTCAGAGGGCGCGCAGCCGGGACAGTACGTGGCTCGAATTTCGGTCACCGACCCGGACTACGGCGAGTACGCCAACGTCAACGTGTCGCTGGAGGGCGGAGACGGCAAATTCGGACTGACCACCAAAGACAATATCATCTACCTGATTTGCGTGGATCAGATTCTCGATCGCGAGGAGAGAGACGTTTACGACCTGAGGGTGATGGCGACCGACTCTGGCGACCCTCCTCTCAGAGCCGAATCTTCCTTCACCATCGAGGTGACCGACGTCAACGACAACCCGCCGCTGTTCGACCAAGCCGTGTATCGGCAAGTTATCCCGGAGGTGGTGTTTCCCGGCACTTTCGTCTTACAAGTGACCGCCAGAGACAAAGACCAGGGACCCAATGGGGACATTAGCTACCGCATCCTTTCGGATAAAGGCGCCTTTGCCGACTGGTTCAGCATAGACGCCGTTACGGGGATTATCACCACTCTGTCCCAGCTGGATTACGAAAAGAACCCCAATCCCAGCATAACCGTCGTGGCCACAGACGAAGGGAGACCGCCGCTGTCGTCTACCGCCGTGGTCAACATCGTACTTCAGGATATTAACGACAACGAGCCCGTCTTTGAGAGCAACTTCTACAACGTCTCCGTCGGCGAGGACGCGGCTCCGGGAACGTGCATCTTGGAGGTAAGACACCCAAAGATTCTATGCATTCAAGGGATGAATTTCTTTCTGTCTTTGGCGTTTCCACAAACTGTTTTCAAGTGTCACTTCAAGCACAAAAGGCTTCCTCATGAACCTGCTTGAGTATGGGTGGGGGAGAGGCATAGAAACGAACAATGCACAGCAAACCTGAAGTTCAGGCACATTGAAGACTCAACAGAGACTGGAGATTCATTATTCAGGCATATTCTTCAGTGCGCAAGCCTTTTTTCCCCCTTACAGACAGAATCTTGCATGGATCAAAGACTTGGCTAGCGAGTGCAGCACAGACAGAGGAGAGGGCTCAGCAGCCGGGCTCTTGGCCCAGGGTTTGGCCTTGGGGAGAGGGAGGGAGGGAGGGAGGGTAGCAGAGCAGAGAGACGCGGGGCCTCACCACGACTCCTGGCTCGGGCGCACAAATAGAAGCTACCAGGACTTTCTTGTGTGAGGTCCCCCTAATTATAAATCACAGGAACCGCAAGGATGATGGCAGATGGGAACAAACTGACATTGATTATAGAATTTGGAGCACGAAGCAAGGAATAGTTAAAAATGTGTGTTTTGGAAGATTCCCAGGGCGGGTTGGAGCTCGTGTTGATGAAAATATCTAGTAAAGCCGCACGTAGTTATCTCGCCAGGAAGGACATTTTCCTTCCTCCGCATTTCCTTCGGCGTAGCGCGACTTCTCGGTTGGCCCGCGGAGTCCAAGTACACGTCCGAGTGCGAGGAGGCTCTCCAAATCCAAAGCCTGCTCTTGCTGGCTCTCCAGAACCTCTTGGGTTCTTGGCCGCCCGTGTGAGAACAGACTGCCTGGACTCGGTGGGGGCTGTTGGAAAGCCAAACTTTGTAGCCAGAAATGAAATAGTCTCTTTTGTCATTACACAACACTTTAATATGCATGCCTATTGTGATTGACTATTTCAAGTGGTTTCTTTGTTTAGCCCCCACAGGTCCCCCAAGCACAGCAGTCAACAATTATCTGTGCCTGTTCTCTTTTGCCATTTTCCCCTTTGTCGAGCCAGCCGTGTCGAATTATTGCTTTTGTTTTTGGCTGCGCGGTAGACTCTTCTGCCTTAGAGTCAAACGTTCTCGCCGTACCGGACTGGGCCTTTTTGGGGTACTCTCGCTTCCGATGTTAATTGAAGCTTCGAAATTGGACGTGTATGAGTGCGACTGGCTGCTTGTCAATCTGTAACCGATGATTGGCTGGCAAACAGTCGACAATGTAGCCCGCTCGTTTCTCTCGCCAACCGGGAATTTGCTCACCCGCAACCTGAGCGCTCCAAAAAATAGAAAAGCAATTGATAGCAGAAAAGACACCCCAAAATAAAAGCTAAAGCCTGTTAACAGCCACCGGTTTTTGTAATTCAATCGGTTGGATCCATGCAACAAAAATAGGTCAATCTCCAGAGAGGAAATCAGATTTGACGTGCAAAATGCGATTTGAAAAAACCGCAAGACGCATCCCCGAGCCAATACCAATTCTATTCTTCGGTCGAAGTTCCATTGCCGTGTCCTCTGGATGGCGCGCAAGTAAAATATAACTCAATGTCACTTTCACTTTATATATCAGTTGTATTTGCTGGATTGTAAACCGTGTTTCAATCCAAAGCAGCCTGTATTCATCACAAATGTGACAAGCCCTCTTAGAACAATAAAAGGCCGACTAGATCCAATAAAAATAACAAGCAATATGTGATCAAATGGTATCATTGGGCAAGGAAAAACTCGACTTTCGACATTGATGTCAAGGCAAGCCAGCCAGCCAGCCAGCCAGCCAGACAGACTTTTGTATTGGAATAACAAAGCAGAAAAATTCCTTAGGAAATTTTACATGTGGCCGCTACCTGTTGCACGTCTGTAACCCGTCAAGATTTATCGCGAGTCGGTCTTGCCTTGAAGATCTGTTTTAAACTTTTGGCCTCGACAAAATGGAAAGTCTTACAAAGCTAACAGGCTAACTTTGCGCTAGCTAACCACCTGGGCTGCAATGCTAAAGCAAACTCCTGGTATGCAAACATGCCGCAAGATAGCACCCTGATGACCTACTGATTTCACTTCAAAAGTCATGACGTATTGACTGCTAACTCATTCACACCTCACTTTATGATATACGTTTTTGTCCTTCTGTCTGCATGGGGCTCCCAGTCAAAAGGAGAAAGTCGTGGTGGTGTCATTTGGGAGGGGTAGGGGGGGCCTCTCACGGTGGTTGAAGGGGAAATGAGCCCTGACAAGTGCTAGCATGAGTGACAGCGGCGACACAAGCAAGCGGGGGGTGCCGCGATCCCTCCTTGTCTGTCCGTCCGTTCACTCGTCTCGGTCCAAACTCTTATCAGATCTCACTTCATTTCTCATTAGCCGGCCGGGTGTGACTTTTGACCGTATCGTTGACCCTCCAATGCACGTCACTGTGTCAAGTTGTACCTTAACCTCGTGCAGCATGCAGGTCAAAGGAAATCCAGAAAAATGTGGGCAGGAGCGTATCCAACTGATCTGAACTACTTGACATTTTGTATTTCTGGAAACGCTATTGATGTATTATCCAATCCTGAAGTCATTTCATTCTTTGTTGTGTAAGCTCAACAGCATCACGCTTGAGCGTTCACGCCTCATTTTCAAGCCTTGGCTCGACCACCGCAACCGGTAGCACGGAGCCGGGCTCTTTAGGCTCCTACAGTACCGTTTAATCTCTCCCCGCCCGCCCGCCCGCTCGTTCGCTCGCTCGACTTTCCTCAGAGGGTTGTAGAATGCCAGCACCGCTTCGTTACGTCTTCATGAGCTGTACGTTGGCTCTGGAACGTATCCAGCTTGAAAGAGGCTGAGGCAGAAAACGTCTCCGCCTGGGATTTGCATGAAAAATCGATCCGTTGCCGAGAAGATTTCTCATCAATGTTTCAGTTGCTGCGACAAAATGTTCCTTCTGCCAAACGGCCTTGCTGCGTGCGACGATATGGTGACTGTGAGGGAAAAGGCAAAAGCTCAGCCACATTCTTAACATTCACTCTTTTCCTCCCGCCGACGGACTTGGCTGCCTTTTTGGAATGGAGATGCCTTCCAGAGTTTTTTTTTTGGTGTGTAAACACGGGAGGCCAGTTCGGAATTGGTAATTTTGCACAGAAAGCATGTCATCAATTCTCACCAGATGTTTTGTGTGAAGAATTTGCGACAAACAAAACGCTCACTGGTTTGTTTTTCTGCCATCTCGGACGGCGTGACGCCGCGCTCGGACTGGTGTGTTTCTCCCCCCCCCCCCCCCTCCTGTTAACGACCCGGCTCCTCGGTACAACTTCAGGAAACTGGGCGTGCTACTTAATGTGTTAGCAAATGTGATACTTCCTCGAGCAATCCACCCTTGGGATTTTGTCACGACAACCACACATGTGAACGGAGCGTGGGCGTTAAGGTCAAAGTTGTCTCCTCAGAGGTTGCCAAGTGCGTTTTATTGCCCGTGTCCATCAGCGAGTTCACGGGATTCCTAAGGCATGCGTGAGGGGGGCGGCCGGGCCGGGCCGGGCCGGAGGTATTAACGTTGTGGATGGTCACGCACCAAAATACAAAGACTCGCAACTATTAATTCCATTTACGAGAGAATGTTTTTTTTTTTCTTTGGCTAAACCGGTTCTGGATAGACCGCCAGACTGATTTACGGCTTTGGCGTTTCGGCGTAACGGTGTGGTCGCTTAATGGTTAGCACATCTGCCTCACAGTCAGGACGTTTTGCTTCAAATCTCCACCAACCGTGTGGCGTTTGCATGTTCACCATGTGTTTGGTACTCCAGCATGCTCTCGTGTTTCAGAAACATGCGTGTTAAATTCATCTTAAGCTACGTGAACGTGAGCCAACGTGAGGTTGCCCGACCACGACTGTGAGAATCTGCTTTGGTCTCGCAAAACACACTTGAATGCGAAAACGCTTAATTGATTTTCCTAATCGTTGAACTGGGAAATTCCTTCTTGCAGAACGAATGTTGCTCTGATGGTTATCAAACCAAACAAGGTGAAGGTTGATGATCGGCGCAGACTGTGGCCAAGGCACCCTGACGATCCAGAGAAACATTTGCACCATTGGAAATGTGAATCCGGGGCTTTCCTTCCCACATCTGCTATTTAAAGAAAGGAAGATGGCAACCACCAGAATATTTTCATGAATGGAGCCCAGCCGACTGCCAGGTGAGGCCGAACTCAGCGGAACTTGTTCGTGTCTATGAGAGAAAGCAAAGACGGGAGATGATCCAGAGGGAGTGTCGGCCTCTGGCAGCTGTGAGCTCCCGACGCAACAGCTGGACTCAGCTGTTGCTCCCTCCTTGGATCCAGGGTGGGATCACCATCAAGGAAGACCGCCCTTGTCTCCCTTGTATGACTCCAGACATGTTATCTCCCCTGGCTTCCTTTCCCACATTGTCCTGTCCTGTCATTTCCTCCCTCTGGAGGAGGTGACCAGAGCAGGTGAACGCGTCGCATCTGCAAACCCTCCGGCCTCCGCCGCTACTCGGACCCTGCCCGGGTTTATCTAATTTGATAATGCCGGGTGAAGTCAGGCTGCAGGTGTGTGCTCCTTCGTTGACTCCATGATTCACGTCCTCCTCCACTTGGGAGCACCGAATGAGGCCAGGAGGTTCTTTGGGCTAGCCAGGCCTTCTGTTCTCACAGGCTCATTCGCACTTTGGCAGTTGCCGGACAAGCTGGGCACCGGGAAGCGTCATCTGCTCTGAGTAGTGCTTCCGTTCCTGAACAAATCTGGGCTAAATCATCCGTGCAGCCCCAAGCTGTCCATCAGGAGCCACCAGACTGCGCAGCAGACAGCCGGCCGGTGACAGCGTGCCAGGTAGCCAGAATCTGGAACCAGTGGAAACTTGACCCCGTCCTCGGAAGAAAAGAAAAAACCCTGCAAGGTATTTTGCAGGACACGGGGGTCCTTGGATATCTGACATCTCGGGGTTATGAAAGGTGCACAATTAACGCTAATCATTAAATGTTAGATATGATTTCCATTCCAATAGTTACTGTAATGATGTCTTTCCCACCGTATCATACATAGGATATGAGCCGTTCCCACTTGCATACAAGTTTGGATTACGATGGCGCATTCCGTTGTCGGGCCTCCTCTACTCTGTCTTTTGCATTTATTACAAAATGGCTGCTTCCGAGAAAAGCATGCGCTACGCACACACACACGCGCGGAGACCCTAAAATATCTTAACCGCCCAGAAAATTATCTCCACATCCAAATCGCGAGTGTTTACAAAGAATGCTTCGCTCGCGTCTGCCAGAGACCTCAAGGGGCCTTTCTTTTTTTCTTTCACCGCCAGCCTCGCTCTCTCCCTCGCTGCCGCATGGCTGGCTGCGTCGCGTTCCGTCGCACACAGCGCGCGGTTACGCCATTCTATTTCGACTGGGCTAATTGGATCCGTTTGGTCTGATTAGAACCGGGGAAGGTGGCCCTGCGCCAAAAGGATGAGCGCTAATGTTTGGAAATGTTCACGTTTTATCTGATTGATGGGAAACAGCTCGGCAATAGATTGTCACTTGTCGTATATCATCCGCAGACCTCCGTCGAGGCCCGATAGATAATCCCGTTTTGGATCAGCACCCGGTCGTATGCCATTTTGGATTTGCATCTTTCGCATCTGTCAAGCGGCTGGCGATGAGACGCCGCCCGCCCGCCCCCCCGCCCGCGTGCGTTGTTTGCAGGGAAACGCTGCGAATGTTGACACAAGGAAATCCTGGCTCCACACCTGTATCTCGTTTCTATCTTGGCCCGTACGCCAGCCGGCCACCCTTCCATTTCCCGCTTCAAGGAAAACTGATGACTATTTAGTCTTGCGTAATCCTGCTTATAAATAAAGACATTTTAGCGCCGCTCGCTAATCTGGCAGTCGCCCGCCGAGATAAACCGAGACCTCGAGGAGATTTTCGAAGGTAGACGGGCTTCCGCAGAAGAGGAAGACGCGACAAACCAAGCCAGTGGAGACGGATGGTTTGCGGCCAAGGGATGCGCTACTTTTACATGTCGCTTGGCCGCCGTTGTCAGACAGCCGGGCACCCGCACATCCTCTACGGTGGTCCGCTTGCGTGTTTCAGAGCCATTACCATAACCCTCCTTGCGTCATATTGGTCACAACCCAAGGTTGTCTGTGCGTCCGTCCGTCCGTCCGTCTGTCCTATGGGGAGGCCAGACAAGTGCTTGTTTTAAAAATTTAGCAGCGGGACTAATTACCACAGGCTTGTGTACTCCATCAGCAGGGGCTCATTTGGCCCGGTGCTGGAGTGTTTATGTTTAGAGCTTCTTTTAACCACGGGCGTTGGGAGAGCAAATTTAGATTGTCGTGCACTACGGAACCCAGAGGCAGTGTGGGGAGAGCTGTAATTAGGCAGGAGAGCCTCACTTGAGATGTGTGATGTGGTATCAAAGCAGCCAAGCATTGGCTTTGCTTGTGTGTGTCCGTCTATGTGTGTGCGTGTGTGTGTGTGTGTGCGCGAGTGCTTGCAGGCATACTTTTCTTTAAGCAAGAATGAATTCTCCAATCAGTGCTTTGGACTCCTCCCAGATTGCCTTCGCGGTGTTGCCAGTGTGTGAACGGCAGAGGAAACATTGACAAAGCAGACGCTACAATGCTTTGGCATCTTCGGGCCAAACGACAGCGACGCGCTTCATCGCCCGGCGTGGCGTGACAGCGGCTCTGCATCCAACTTGGAATATGAAAGGAAAATGATGGAGGTTATGTGTAGGTTTGACTGAGGAGATGAGAAAAAAAATTGCTCCAGGCTAAATACGGAGATGATTTCTTCTCTGTTGCTCCATAGGGAAAAACAACTTGTTGATGTTTTGACAGCAATGCAAGCGCTTCTTGCTGTCTCTTAATGGTCGCAGGATGCGCTTACAATATGGATTTGAATCGCATTCCAGAAGCACCCGTGTCAAGACCACAGCTCCCGAACGGAGGCCCCAGGGGCAGAGCTTTAAAGCAATTGTCAGTAAATCAATGTTCTATCACTTTTTAAAAAACTAAATCTACAAATGTGCTAATAAAAGAAATTTGCTAAAATAATGAAGATTATAATTATTAAACAATTAAATCATCATGAAATAGTTCTTAAACAATTCTAATGATTTAATCATTCTTAAATAATTGAACGCTTTAGTCCAATTAAAAGCTCGCTCAAGGATATATCACACTAATCGGAGATCTCTGCATGTCATGTGGCTTGCAGCTAGCAATGATGGCTAAATCCATCCATCAAGAAAGCCAAGAAAGCGTGCTCAGTCGTTGTGACGTGGGCTTGTTGCGTCTTCTTCCTAACTCCTTCACAGGTCATTGTTTTGGCACGCTGGTCGCCAGCGGGAACAACTTGAGTGCTATCATGTGCTGGGCACTCATACAAAACAATCTGACTCGGCACGACTTTACAACAACACTCGCTCGCTCGCAGGGCTCTTTCCCCATTTTTTTTTTTCTCCTTTTGATTTGATGCCGGCGGGAGAAAGTTGAAGCGTCACCTTCTGCCTGTTTCCACCGCGAACAAGATGTTGCTTTAGTTCCGTGATTAGTTCGGACGGCAGCAACGGTGATTAATGTAAGCAATTTGCCTGTGGACTTGAAGGAATAACACGAGCTAATTAGGAAAGGTCCATGCAAATGTACAGTAGACACGAAAATACTCCATCGGGCTAGTCGTCGGATGAATTTTTTCCAGCGGCGAGGTCGAAACATCAGAATCAAAATTTGGTGGGAGACCAAGGCGTTTTTCCGAGCCAGTCGGGTCAAACGTATCGTGAGAAGTGAGCGCATCGCTGCTGGCGCATCATCTTTCCAAACACAAATCCTGATTGGACAAAGCTGTGTGAGTAAAAGACAGGCAGGAAGTTTCATCATTGAGAGTCGAACAAAGACTTTGATTGAAAATAAATGCGGTGTTGAGGCCAAGGCGGGCGGAGGAGCTACTTGAAGCGAGCTGATTTTGATGACGCCAGAAGGTCTCCTGGGCTGCATCATCATCATCATCATCCCAGTGTGTGTGGTCTCCAAAGCAAACACAAACTTGCGCTGCGGCACGAATCGCATCGTCAAGTAGCGCTTGTGTTGATTTAATTTTTTTTTTTTTTGTCTTCGTGAGCAGCAGTAATTACCAGATGAGTGTGACCCCAGAGTGCCTTCCGTTATAGATGATCAGTGCCACAAATATGTGAAAGCAAGCATTTACTGCGCACATGTGGATTTTACTTTTAAAACCGACAAGTTTCATAGCCGACTTCCGTTTGTTCGCGTCGCATTTTGTTTTGTTTCATCAAATTGGAAATGCTCAAAACAAAACTCAATTGAATCCACATCCGATCTGGTTCCATGTGGTTGAGAATCTGCATATTTACAATTTCAAGACCGCCTATCATATTTGCGTCAAATTTGTGACGCTTGCCAGGTCACAATGTTAAACCAGGTTTAATCTGGATTTGCTCCACATTCAAAGCAATGTAAACGCGTACGACAATTTGTAGTCCCTGAGATGAAGTGATCATTTGTTGTGCTTGAACAAAAAGAAGGCAGAGCCTGGCTGGCTGGCTGGCTGACCGTTCATCAAACGCCACTCTCCGTAATGTGGATTCATCAAGGACAAAACGAGGAGGGCATTAATATGCCAGCATAAGTAGCGACGGGTAGGGCTGGCCATGAATAAAAAAGCCACCATGACAGATTTGGTGACAGCCTGGACTCTGTGTTTTTTCTAATCTCCGCCTTCACACTGTTGTGTTTAACGCTGACTGTCAAAGCATTGTGACAAGACGCACGCCGACATTCGGGTTGTCGTCATTTGAAAAATGGTTGATAAGAGTTATTGCTCTCCTAATCTTCCAGCACATTGAAACGGACAACACGGCTTAGGAGTTTGCAAATGAAGTCTTCTCGGTGGACGTAACGAAAGGAAAATGAGCGGCTAATCAAAAACAGTCCAGGATGATGACGGTGGGAAAAGAGTGAGAAGGCGAGCAGATGCTGCGAGTGAAAAGGAGGCCATTAGCCCTCATGCCGCAACCCATGTGCGTGCAAAAGAGGCGTGCGGCCCTGGCCTGAGTGCCGTTGTGTTGCCATGGCGATGGCGGGAAACACACAAATGGGCGGGCGAGCGGAGAGTTGCTTAAAGTAGAAACTGCTTTTTACAGGCTAATCATCAGCCCGGACCGCCTGTGTTTTTTTTTTTTTTCCTCCTTTTTCTGATTTGTGGCTGACTATTTACGCAATGCGCTGCGGTGCAGCGGGCGGGCGGGCGGTCAGTGAGTGCGCCTTCCGGTGTTTACCGTTTTGCCCTTTCTCACCATCATTAACAAATTTAGAATTCGGAGAGGCATCTCGCAGACCGAGTAGGGCGTACGTGTTCATCTTGGCGACTGAGCAGTTTTTTATAATCTCAAGGTTGTTTATCAGCTCGTTTCCACGGCGACAAAACGCACTCACGCATTAGCTAATGCCTCAGTATCTTTAAAAAAAAATAAACGAGGTTTTAGTCCACATCCATGGAAAAGAGTCAATCAATAGTCCAGAAAACGCCTGTTACCGGTTTCACCAATCGAGTGGAATTTTGGAAAAGATTGAACAGGAAGTCGGCCATTTTGAGCAAATTCAATTGCTCGAGTTTGAGCTCAATTTGGAAACAGGTATCCTTGAGCCTTCAGGAGAACGTTTTTGTCAGCTCATCAAAGCGTGACAATTATTTGCAGGGGTCACCATGAAAAAGGGAGCGCGAGGGCGGCGTGCAACTTTTTAAGGCTATCGTTCATAATTCACAATAATCGTCCTCTCGAGACACTTTTTTGGCCCGCAACAGTGGAATGAAACACTTATGTGAGGTTTTAAGAGGATTGTAAAGACAACGAAAAATAGCATTTTCCCAGACAAGGGGAAAGATCAAATGTTGCGCCTGATCACTTTCCAAAGTGGAACGTTTGGACGGAGACGCGGGATGCTGCGCCATGCGAGACGTCTGCATGCGGACCGGGCCAAAACCAAAACATTATGCAAGAAACCATGCCTCGATAAAAGCGGACGGATACGCCGACACATGGCATGACTCAATCATGTTATTTGAGCACGAAAGCCGAGAAATGTTGGCGCCCGCCGAGCGAAACGCTCGCACGACCTCGTTTGCCCGAGTCGGCATCGCCCCGCACCGCCAATTCAAGGCTCCGACGATGAAATACGAATGTAGCAGACGAGTGCAGCGAGGGGCCACCGATCCCATCGCCAAACATTCTCTTGCGGCTCCGACGATGTCATGAAAGGACTGGAATGACCTTCAAATTTGAAACGTTACTGTGGCTCCTCGATTTTGTGCGTCAGTCAGTCATTTGAAAATCTTGCTTCCAAAAAACATGCTTTGTACGACGGGAAGCATTTGAGATATTTGGATCGAATCATTGATCTCGTGGAAATGGACCTACTAGGTTGTCACTGGGCAGCTGCGAGTGACATAGCAATGGAAAAGACCTTGTTCCCCAATGCCAAGTCATTGCCTTGATTCCAACCAAACAAAGGCGTTAGCCAAACGTTAGCTAACACTTCAAACTTGCGGATAGCCAGAATCCAAGTGAAAGTTTCAAGAGCTATTATCGCATCACAAGACAAAAGCGCTCAGTCCGGCCTCATTCCGTCACCCTTGTTGTTTTAAGACGTCCTGCGGGATTTTCCGCCGTCCACATCCTGGTCTGGTTTTGGCCCGCGTCTGAAGGGGAAATGAAGAATGATCTGCGCAGGGTCACAGGTCACGGTTATGGTAATAAGCAAAGGGGAACGACGCACTTCCAAAAAGAGTCCCGGCGGACCTTTCTTGAGCCCCGGCGACAACTGGTGCAAAAACAGCGGCTCGTAAATGATACGCAAGTAGGTCAGCTTCAGCTGCTTTTCATTGAACTGGAAATTGTGGCGGCTTTTCCTTTCAACCTGTATTTGACATGATTTGCATTTTTGCCAAATTTCATCGCACAAATTGAAAACAAAAGCAACCGGCTTTGCCACGTCTCCTGACTTGTAGACATAAAGTTCATTGCAGCTTCACTCTCACTAATAAGCTCATTAAAGCGACCCTCAAAAGGCGGGTTGGAGGGGGTGGAAGGTGAACGCTGCCCCCCCCCCCCCCCCCCCACTCCCTCGGGGCCCCGGGGATTAACTTTCCGACGTCACAGGGATCCAACTCTCGAATCGGAGGACGGCGTTGGGTTAGTTTCCGATCCTCTGCTTAAGCCCGGCACTCTTTAGATGTGGCTAGAAGAGGAGGAGGAGGAGAGCAGGGGGGGGGCGGAGGAGGAGGTCAGTGGAAAGGAACACTGCAGCCACGATGAGTGGATGCGGATGACGGGGAGAAAACGGGCCGCTCTTCCAGAAAAACCACCAAAGTAACTCAAGGCTTTGGAATCTTCTCCTGAACATTGCCAACAAAGCATTGAAAAGCTTCAGCCTCAAAGGATGACTCTGGAATAAAGCCTCAAAACGTTCAACATACCTGCAGCTCCTTTTCAGCAACTATAAAATATCTGCCCTCAAGGATTTCTCGGGACGTTTAACAACCTTTCATGCTCCGGAGGTCCGGCGAGCGCTCCTAATTGCAGATCTCGCTACATCGCCGAACATAGGCTTTTTGCGATAGGCTAATCTGATGGCTTTTGCAAGAGCCGTCCAGACCCCGTTCACCCCGTCGTCACGCTGTTGCCGGCCTGTGTGGAGAAAAACAAAATAAAAAATGCAACGGGTGGGGGCTCGCCCACAACGTACGTGGCTGGAATGGCTAATGGCGCCAACGTCGCGTTTGTCAGGAAGTGTTGCTTTATGATGCTAAAGCGGAGGGACCCCCCGCACCCCGCCCCGCCCGCTTGCCCGCCACTGCGCCAGCGTAGCTGCATTGTACGTGAATTGCCTCAACATGTCCCATTAGCTGCTTGAAATAAACGCAGCGCTTCCCAAAAAACAACCCAACGTGGACATTGAAGGCCTTTGAGAAAGGCCACAAAAGGCCGTCCGACGGCTCTCATGGTTTCCCTTTCTTGTTGCTCCATGGCCCGGACGGAAGGAAGTTTGCGAGCTGCATGACAATATGGCCGCCTTTCAATGCTTTTTTTTTTTTTGAAAGATGGCGTCAGCGATGAAGTTGTAAACAACAAAGTACAAATCTGCCAAGAAGCGCTCATTTTCCACAAGGAAATTGAACAGGAAGTTGGCCATTTGGCTTTGAGGCAGCCATTTTGATTTGCTTTGATTGGGTGAAAAACATTCCAAAGAACCGTGGCAGCTGTTTGGCTAACTTTAGCCGTGCATATGCTGCCTGCCTGCCTGCCTGCCTGCCTGCCTGCGTGCGTGCGTGCGTGCGTGCGTGCGTGCACACGGCCAAAAGAGTCTGTCGCGGAGTCTATATATTTCTTTTCTCGCCTTTACTTAACGTCAAGAATCACGGCACGAAAGGAAGCCCGCTGCCATTCATGTGTTTTGTTTCTTTCATTTTCTCTCGTGGATGTGGCTCAAGCACATCCTATCATCATCACGGTCGTAGTAGAAGAAGACCATGGCGGTGGAGGAGGCAGAGGAAGGAAAAGCCAGTTGGGGGGAATGGGGGGGGAAAAAAAGCAAAATGGAGTAAAAATAGGCTCCTGATGGAGCTGGTGTCTCCACGCAGGCAGGCGGCTAACCTCAGAGGCGCCACACTCCCCGGGCTTATCCAGCCCAGTGAAAAGGGGGGGCCACGCGCGCCGCAGAGCTCGCCGGCTGCCAAGCCCGAGCTGAGCCGAGCCTGGGCCGGGCCGCTCCGCTCCGCTCGCCTTCTGTCTGGCTCGCGGGTGGCAGGGAGGGCCCGCAAAACGCCGCCCCGCTCTCTGATTGACACCCGAGCCCACCGACCCCTGACCCCGCCTCCCTATCTATCCCCCCCCACCGGTGTGTGTGTCATGACAACAATCTATTTTTTGTAATTCTCACCCTCTCATGTGTAACATGACTTTCCCTCCCTCCCTCCCTCCCTCCTGGCCGGCGTCCGCGGTGCAATCTCCTCATGTGTGCAACCGCGTCTGATTTATCAGGAAGCGGACTTGTGTTCGCAGCTTTTTCTATATTTCCAGAGAAAATATTTTCATAAGCACTTGAAATTGTACATTTTAGACAGATTAAGGGAAGCGTACACATCTTTTTTTTTTTTTCAAGCCCCTCCTCCTCCGCCGAGCCGAAACAACATCTGGGCCGCGTTAGTGGCGTCCTGTGTAATTATTTTGATTTGTCACTTTACAGGCCGAGCGTGTCGCGCGCATAAAATGTGTTTTCTTGCCGAGCGGCGTCGAATGTTGACCTAAAAGGCCGCAAATCCCCCGATCCTAATGTGTAGTCACGAAAAAACGGGAAGGCAGGTGAGAGCGGACGGCGCGTATTTTGCACACGCTGAAAGGCGCTCCTCGCCGCGACGTGATTTATGTCCATCTCCGAACGGGGCTGCGCCAAAACAATAAAACCTTGTTGCAATATTGAATGAGATATCTGGCGCGAGTTAATTTGGACACCCGCAAGAGGATGCCGCGAGACGGGACGGAAAAAGATTGTCTGGGGCCCGTATTTTTATGAATATCTGAAAACGGCATCACTTTTGCGGAATCTGTTTGATTTTTCCCAACAAATGTTTGTTTCCCGACACTTGCAATGGCTTCCAGGGCGCTGCTCGTTTAGACATATGTTCCCGAGTCAAATTGTAAAACTTAATCAACCTGATTTTCTTTTCAAGTGACACTTAACAATTACAAAAAGACTTCGACGAATGTTAATTGCCAAAACAATGAAACGCTTACTCGGCGCATGGATTCAGTTAAACGGCAGCGGGATTTCTTTTTCTGTGTCGTGAACAAAAAAGACAAAGAATTTGCAATCCTTTGCGATCTGCCAAATTGTTGATTGTTGTATGTTATCCCAAAAGGCGGATGAGGTGTTTTGGTGTAGTAAGACGGCTGTTCTTTATTCCATCCGATACAAGACTCTTGGTTCTATTCTGAGTTTGCACCCTGAGACCTTTTCATCTGGTAGCAATCTCCCGTGAGCCGTCTCAGCCGCCACAAGACCAATCCATCAGCCGCGGTCATGTGACGCGCCGCGGCCTGAATAGAACAGGGGAGGCTAATGTTCTCGTCGGATGGAAAAAAAAGAAAAAAAGAAAACACGTTTGTGCTTAGATGAAGCATATTATGCATTTATTTTCACCAGTTAAAACAGTTCCCAGGTGTCCGTCGACATGTTTTGGAAATAAATACCCCGAGAATGACAGTGCACACCCCCGTTTTTGCTCTTGAGGGGGCGGAGTCTATGCAACTCTGCTTACCTTCTTTGCCTTTGACATATCTGGGCAGATTCTCATCGGGATCTTGCAAATCCCGTACTGCCTAAAGCGCCGAGGCATCAGTCAATATAAGAAAAGTCAACTTCAAAGGCGCTAATATGGAAAACCAGCAAGGGATTCCAGCCGTTCCAACGCACAAACAATGACATCGCCAAACGCCGTCCGAGCCATTGTGGGCCGACCGACCGACCCACCGACCGCATTCGTCTTGTCCGTAAAGCGGTTTGTCTTGAAGTCACGGCATGGCGAGATGATAGCGGCGGGTCACGGCGGGACAGGACGGCCTTCAGCCATCAGCGCCGCTCGCCCCTAAGACCGATCATATCCGCCGCGCTTTGAGGAGTAAAACCTGGGATCAAATGCAATATTAACAGTCTCTTTTAAAAAGCTGGCCAGGGAGAGACGCGGCCCGGCCCCCGAGCGCTCGCTCCACGCCAAGGTCGAAGGAGGGATTACGAGACGCAGGATGTCTGCCCCGCGCAGGAAATGAGAGGTGTCCACATAAAGCCACTTGAAATGAGGCCGAGCAGGAGAAGAAAAAAAAAAAAAAAAAAACGCAGTGAATGATGTGTTCTTGCCTCGCGGCCTACGCACGGCGTAGAAATGGATCATCTGGAGGCAGCTGCTGGAAAGGCGGCATTATTGAATGTCCCCGACGGACGCACGGACGGATGGACAGCTGCGAGGTCAACTGGCCCACGCTCCGCAACCAAAGGAAAATCCCACCGCGGAAAATCTGATGACAATCTTTCATCCCATCCAACCTATTGAAAAATGTTTCATATGACCCCGATGTCTTTTGAGAGCTCTAATGCGAATAGCCGTCATGACATGATGCTAAAATGCATCCTGCAAACTTAAAGTGAAATTTAAACATCTCGCTTTCAAACGTCCTACTTGTCTTGAATTTGCGTCGGTTTCGAGTGCAGCCAGCCAGACCAGCAGCTGCTTCTCATCTCGCCTCGCAAGTATGCGTTGTTATGGCTGCGCACACTCATCGGAGCCCCTTGTATCTCCTCGCCCCCCCCCCCCCCCCCCAGCGTTTCATTAGCATGCGCGAGACAGCCGCGAAGGCACTTGCACGTATCTTGATCATTTATTGTTTGCTTAGCTAATCCTTCCTGATTGTGTCTGCGAGCCAAAGGCCTGGTCCCAGTGATGTCATTTTGCAAGAACATGCTCGTTGACTTTGCACGATTCGGCACATTCGAACTCAGCCGACGTGACATCTTCTGTGCACTTCCTGCATCCTGGCCCTTGTCTTGTTTGTGGCGCCAAACTCCCCCGGGACGTAAGAGAGTACGGAAAGGCCTCCCGTTCTCGGGGATGTTGCGATTTGTGTGTCTTGAAGTGTGTGTGTGTGTGTGTGTTCGTTTTTTTTGCATTCAAAGTAGGTGTCACGTTGAGTTAGTCCAGAAGTGTGGCGAGACTGCAGAACAATATTTTTCCAAGATTGTGAGTGCCAGCGGGCCGAGCCTCGGGGGTCGGTCCGCGTTGCCTCCGAGTTCATTTGTTTCTCATGCTGTTCCAGGGCATAGCGCTAATTCAAGAGAAATAAATGCCGAGTATGTTTTCGTTTGATTTGAACGATCCGATCGGAGGTGTTGTCTGAAAATGACGGCGGCCTAGCGTAGGTACGAGAAGGTCGGGTGAAAATCGATTTGGAAGCCAGCGTGTGCCAAGCAGTCCATTTAATTTTCCCTCATAAAAACAACAAGAGTGAGCTGCAGTGCAGGGCGGTTTATTATCTTTATCTGCAGGATGCAGCGGGTTCACCTTGGCTCCTACGTTTGCTAGCAGCGGATGTACTGCGCCACCTGCGCCGGCCGCCATTTATCAAAGCTCATTTTGAACCTCAGTGGATTCCAAAATTGCCGTCCGTCTGTTTCCAAAAATAAACTTGAGAATTTCCATGCAGCACAAGTCGTTGAGCCTGCCTTTATATTTCATCACCCGGGTGTCCCAAATCATGATTGATATATACGTATATTTTTTTTTTTACCTGGTTGGAATGAAGAGTGTGAAATTGGCAGGCTGGCAATGCATCACCAGCAGCGAATTAGTCTGCTCAATTTGCCCCGGACAATGGACGGGGCCGCCCCGCATTCCTGGCCAGGGCACCGACTCCGCGGCGTGTCAAGCTGAAGAATGCGCCCCTCGTAGTGACGGTGAATGAGAACCGCTTTGGCGGCAAGGCGAAGGTCCGCCCGTTCCCACGTTGGACAACGCTCGCCGACGCTGCTCAGGTTTGGGCGCAGCGGCCGCATGCCGTCTGTCATCCGCGCTAATCTGCGGACGACAGTTGTGAAAATACGACCGGCCGCGGGCTCCCTCCGAGGCCTCTCGGCCTAATCCCGCAGTTGTCCAATACAAATGCGTCCGTCGTCACCGCCGTGATCCGAGGCCGACTCGAGCTGAGACCATTAATGCGTAGGCGCTCGCTGATTTTGGATTCAAAGCAGCTTTCTCCGATTTGCTTGCAGTCAAGATTGGGGGTGGCAAATGCACAAAGGTTGAATCGACTTGTTTGTTGCATTTGTTGCGTTTGAATGGAAAACCATTTTCTTCTCTTACTCCAAATGCAAAGTGAACCACAAGCTTAAAGCCAAAAGGTCCCAAAGCAAGCATTGCAATTTGGACCATTAGCGCGGTTAAAGGCCAAGGGTCGGTCGGGAGTCTGGAGTCAAACAAAGTTGCACGAAAGTGTGCTCCAGGAATCATCATCAATGTTTCTCCATATGGACAAAAGAGAAAAAAACAAAGCTGACACAGTGTCTTCCAAAAAAAAAAGTCTCCCTCCTCCTTGCAGCTCCTCTTTCATGTCGGCCCCGCCGCGATCTGTTTCATCCATTAGCCCGGAGAGGCCCGTGGCCGCGAGCGAGCGAGCGAGCGGGGGTCTCGGGGGGCGCGTGAAGTTGCCGGAGCCGTTCCTTCCCTAAAAGCCCTGAAACGGACACACTGGATTCAAAAAAAGTCATCAGAGAGGACATGATGGAGTCAGTAAGACAATCACCGTGTGGAACTTTGACTGGCGCTCATTTGTAAAAGCAAATGAGTCATGGGCCGGAACGTGATGTGACGTCTGGGCCGCTTGCCCGCTCAAATATCATCATGTCATTGTTGCACATTCCGCTTTTGTGCGCAAAGGGAAAGTGCACGTGCGTCTCTTTAAGGGAAATGAATGGCTTGCAAAATCCAACCTGATTGGGTGAAACCTGAGCAGCCTTTGACGGATGGCGATGGCGTTTCTTTTTTTTTTGTTAGCTGAGACGCATCGGCCGACCGGTTATGCCGAGAAGTCCGGATGAGCGGCAATGTTTGGAACATGAGGGAGCTTCCACTTTGATTGATGTTTTTAATAAGGAGATGTTTTTTTTCCCAACTCAACAACACCGTGTTGATAATTAACCAAGTTGTGGCGCAGTTCAAATACACACACAGCATGTGAGCTCTTCAATTCTCATGCAAATGTTTTGATGGATGTGGGGTCAAAAGAATCAAAATAGTTTGGGAAATACAAAAGTCAGCTATTTTTTGCCTATTCTTTCTCCAATAACTTTCCAAAAAATATTTTTTAAAAAAACACGTAAAAAGTGTTTGTAATTTCAATATTTTTACCAAATGTTTGCATTAATACTCAACATCATATTTTCGTTTTTTCCTCAAAAAAATAAAGAAAATCACTGCATGCAAAAATCCCTCAAAACTCAATATATATTTTTTTTAGACGATTTGACATGACTCAGTAGTTTGGTCGGCAAGCGTGAGAAATGATCACTTAAGCGCTGCGTTTTCTAAAGAATGAAAACAAGGCGGCAGCCAAGAGCCAAGCCATTGGTTTATTATTGACCCATCTGTTTTTCGACTGTATACATCTATACTTACCTCCATGTTGAGTCCCAACATATGGCCCCCCCCCAAAAAAAAAAAATCAACATGTCGCTTGCATTCTTCCGCTCTCCTTATCGCGCTTAGTCCCCGGAAAGCAACGAGTCTTTCATTTCCCCTTTGATTAAAACGAGCATGCAAGTTGGGCCCAGTCCAGTAGTAGGCCCCTGTGGTTATCCCCAAGCCGGCCGGGTTGAGGGCTTTCAGGAGGCTTTTTATGGCGACATCTGGTCAGAAGGTGTGCCTTCCAAGGGGTCAACGCCTGCTGCTGCCGTGTCCAACAGGTTAAGACGTCACAGTCAGCACAATCCACCGACGGGGCTTGAAAACAAATTCTGCTCAACTCAGATGGGGAATTTGGCATGTCATCATCATCATCAATTTGAGCATTAAGTTTTGTCATGCAAAGACATCCACCCGGCCTCGACGCCCCCTCCACTCGCCCCTCGTTAACATGGCTAACATTGTCATGAAAGCGAGCGGGCCAGCGAGCGTGTTTTCACAGCCGCCGCGTGACATCATCACGTTTCAAAAACGCCTCGTAAACATGAAGGGAGGCCTCGCCAGAAGTCGCCTCTGGCAACGTTTCCACTCCATCACACCCTTGCTAACTGAAATGTTCGGAACGCAGAACAATAGCAACAAGTTGTAAAAAGAGAGAAATTGTTCCGTACCCAATGTGACGCCGTCTACTGGCTAATATTGGAATTACATCCAAACCCCAAAAATACATAATTGGAGCAAAAAACTTTTGTGAAAGAGCAGGATCCTCACATCAAAAAAGCAAATTTTTATTCAGCCTATAACTTTGTCAAGAAAGCAAGTTTTGGTGTTTTTCAGTTACAATCCCTCAAGTCTCAAAGTCCTTCACCGCAGGCCACCCGTGTGCACAGCACACAAAGAAAAAAAGACTTTGATCCGCAAAGCGAATATTTGGCAGAGAAATAACTGTTCCCTCGGATAATTGCCTAATGGACCCGAAAGGAAAAGTAATCTCATTTTGTGGCACAAGAGAACCGCGGTGGGCATCAACATATATCTGACAACATAAAAGGACCTTCCATTCTCCACTATGCATCACCAAAGTTCGAAGACATTATTGGCCCCATTTTGTGACAGAAAGATGGCAGGCACGGCTAATGCGCAAAATAAATAAAGTGCAAAATATACTCGTACACAAAAAAATGGAGCAAATGTGAGAACATGGCATGGAAGCCAGTTCAAATTAAGACAAACTTGATATGTGTGGTCCACTGACGCTAACTAGTTCAGAAGTTAAAACAGTGATAGTAACTAACATGAATAAACAGTAAGTTCTGGAACCTGAATGTATTCTTCAAATATTTTAATGAAGTATGCGGAAGACGATTTTTTTTTTTTTGGGGTGGGAGTGTAAACGCTTTGCTCATTATTTATTGATCACAGATTGAATCTCTTGATCACATCTCTTTGCCGGAGTTTGCAATGCAAGCAAAAATGAGAACGTGGCTGGCGCATGTCGAAATGAAGGCCGCTTGTAGTTGCTTGAAAGCAGAATGGCTTTTTTTTTTTTGTCGTGTACCTGATGTTCTTTCTCATAGGACTTTTCCAGCAAAATGATGACTAATCCCTTTGAAGAGCGCTTGATCTGCTTATACGCACACACAGCCTCTGCCCCCCCCCCCCCCCCCCTTCAAGAAAGCGTCATGTGACATCAGAATGGTGAACCCCATCAAATGAGCTTAAGTCATCCTGGTGGTACACTTTGAGCGATCCCATGACTCGCCAATAATCCACAGTTGCCCCCCCCCTTTCTTCCCATTGGCTCCTTTATTTTTTTTTTCTTTGGATTACAATATGTTTTGTGTATGCCATTTTTCTCCTCCAGCGTTATTAACGCCGCAAAACAGCCTCGGGACTCTTCGGGGAAAGCCACGACTAATCCCTCATTAGCCCACATTTGCATTCTTCAGCACAATGTTTGTCGGCTTTGTATGTGGTCTCGGCGGATTAGCACAATCGACAATTTTGAATCCAGCGTTTTTTGGTTTTTTTTCCCCCGCCAATGCAGAAATCTTTACAAATGCCTCCTTTGGTATTTCGAGTTTTTTCGTCGGAAGGTGAGAGTGTTTAACTTCTTTGCGGTGCTGATGTAATCTGTTGAAGGGAAGGAAAACATTGTAGACTTGTTGCTGAAGGAGCTGCTGGAAGGTTGGGGCCTCACAGGAAACGGGCTCAAAGATTTTTTCTTTCAATCTTTGGCTTGACTTTGTTGCCCTCTCCTCAACTCATCGCTCGTCACCTGCGTTCGCAACGCGCCCTTCAAATCTTTTTAGACAAATTCCTGTTTTCATAACGGCGGCTCGCAGCCTCTAAATGAATACAAATGGCGGCGAGTGAAAGATTGAAGAGCTAACAGAGGACTAGCAAGGCAATCATGAAAGCGGCGGCGGCGGCAGCGGCCGTTTGGTTGTTGCGGAGCTTCCAGCGGTGACGAGACGTCAGCACTTTTCAGATCGTCCCAAGCGTCGCTGAGTGTCAGGGAGATTTTTCGAGGGAGGTCTGCAAATTTAACTGAAAAAGAAATATTTTTTCATCAGTAAATTGCCTGATTGTAAGTCGTCAGGTCATAAAATACCTTTGGCTTTTCAGCTACGTCAAGACGACGGATTGGTAAAATTCTCCTTCTATTATTTCCAATAGAAAAACTGGTCAAATCTTGTTGTTTTTTATTTATCTTGAACTCTCCATCATTGACAGATTCAAATCTACAAATTTGTACTCTTGAACATCTGCCAAAAAGTCGGTACGTGTTTTCTGATGTTTGAGTCCAAAAGAATTCAACACCCTGCTCCCTCGCTCCCTCCCTCCCTCCCTCCCTCCCTCAGCTTTTCTAAGCCTAGTGAAAGGGTTAATGACCCTCATCTCGCCACGTCAATCCTGGAAAAACATCACTTCCATCTTCTTTGTGTGCTAGGCACTATCTCCCGCCGCCGCCGCCGCTGTTTATTGCCGCACGCTGCCTTGTTTATTTAGTTCCCCTTTGGAGGGCAGGCTTAGGCTTAGCGCTGGCCAGCCGGCCGGCCGCAAACCGGCGACCCTCCAGGGCTGGACGCTGCGTCTTGTCTTGGCTCTCCTCCCAGGAGTGACGCAAAGAAAAGCCCGAGCAGCACGCAGGCGTCTCGAGGGCATCTTATCCCCTCCCTCCTTCCCCGGCGTTCGGCTGCGGCCACCGTTGTCATCAAACAAACCAGAACCTTCTTTGATCGGGTCAAGGTCCTCAGTAACACACCATTGACCTCCGGAGCGTGACGTCCGGCGACTGCTTTGCGTCAAGACCCGAGTACAAAGCAACCCGGGCCTCATTTTTCACCAAACAGGTGCCCCGGGAAGAGCGTTCCGCCGTCGGAATAAAGACCAGATGAGGATTCAAATGCGCTCGGGTCAGAAGTGAGAAAACACGGCTGAGGCGGAACACGCTTGATTATCATGGGAATGTTTTCAAGCTGTACAAGCACACGACTGACTTCTCAAAGAGGCCAAGACAGAAACGGACGGGCCGGTCGATCCCAACAGAAGCCGGCCGGGACGCTTTGAAGGAAAACTGACTGGACGACCGGTTCGTCCGAAGCACTCTTGAATTTTAAGGGGGACCTTGAAAAATTCCGGCAAGTCGAGGCCCCCGCACCAAAGAACGGATTGAACCTCTCTCCCAGAGTTCTAAAGAGGAAGAGCAACGGTGCCCTTTGACCCCCCCAACGACGGGCCCTTTTATTTAGCCTGCGTCACGGTCCGCCCCTGCCGATAAATCTGTCCTCAGGACCCAAAGTGGGATTTATTTCCGGCCAGCGCCATAATGGCGTCATTTGTTTGGGTGTCGTGTCCTTTATTTGAAAGACTAATACTTTTTGTTGACCGGGACAAAAAGACTCACCAATCAACAAACTAATGGGCACCCACAGTTGATTTGCTTTTTCCGTCCTTCACTTGGTTAGTTAGCAGGCTCAGCGTTGATGTTTATGCGGTCATCGGCCGACCAGACGTGTAATCATCGTTGATTCTTGCTGTTGGATTTGTAGACAACATACATATATGTACTAGAAGCATGTGGAAGGAAATGCCTTTGTAGGCGATGAAGTTACGTCAGCCATCTTGGATTCCAGCTGAAGGTGCAGCTTTTGTGATGACGAGGGTTTCTCTCCGGAGACGAACGAGAAACAGAGACGCTTTTACAAAAGACTGAAGATGAAGCACGGCACCTTGACACGGCGCCTTTGCTTTGAACAAAAGTAATGGCTTAGCTCTGACGTCCCTGAAGTGGAAATGAAAGGAGTGAATCGGCGGCCCCGGCTCTGGACGATGCAGCCCGTAAATGGAAGTACACGAAAAAAGTGTGCAGTGCGGCTTCAAAAAACAAAAACATTCACTTGACTTCTTTGATTTCAAACCTTTGCCAATTGACTTCCTGCTTCTTCCTGTGGCTTTCTTGAAGACGCTCTTGATTACAAAACAGCAAAGACGATTACGCTCGCTTGTCATGTGATTTATTTGGTGTCGGCGCCGTTCATTTCCATCTTGCTCCGCTTGCTCTAATGAGGACTAGACTGAGCCCTCGGGAGGGAGGGAGGGAGGGGCCAACTGGCCGTTTGACCCGGGACCTCACATGTTAGTCGGGTGGTACTTTCTGCCCCATTAGAGACGATTAGCGACAGCTTTGGCTTGTAAATCTCAGAAAGAAAAAAAATATTCTTGAGAATTGTAAAAAAGGATCAATAGGGCTATTGTGGATCACTAGTTAACTCACTTCTTTATGAAATGCTTTGGACTCATCCACTACCAACCCAGGTAACATCTTTGACGTCTCTAACCATCAATGAATGAGTTAATGTGGTGAGCATTTCTGAAGTGATTGACTTGAGCGGCATCACCCACCGCAGCCTACTCTGCAAGCTTCCGTCTCGCTTTTAGCCAAAAGCGTAGCGGTACAGACAGCTAACCTTCACGCAAGCGGCGTGGGATCGATTTAGCTCCCCGAGCCTCCGAAGCGGATGATAAAATGTATCTTGTGAAGCGCCCTGCTTAAAATTCCAAGAGGTAATTCTTCAAGTGGCAGGAATTGAGCGTAGCGTTGCAGGATGGAACGATCTCAAAGGTCAAATTTGGAGGTGTACTTTGTGTGGGTCATGGAGAGTGCGCCTTCAAATGAGCTCATGTGCATCCTGCAAAAGCCCAAAAAAAAAAAGGAGCTTGCGTGCAACGGCAGCGCTATTGGAATAATATTTACTGTCGTGGTCGGGCCAAGAACAACCGCGACTCACCGGGGCGTACCTGACCACCGACGGTAACTCTCCTTCAGCGGTCCCGCCCCTCCCCCGACCGAGGTCATTCTCTTTTTGCTCTCGGCCCGCTCCTGGGTCCAATTTGCTCCGGGAGACGCTTCCAAGGAGCTAGTAAAACAAGCGCTGATAAGGCGGCAATAGCGCGCAAGATGTTGGAGCTGCGCGAGGCTCTCTCTCGGACCCAAATAAGACGAAAGGAATGCATTATCTAATTGCATCTTCGGGGGCTTTTGGACGATCGGGTTCCAGTTTAATGAAAAACAGCCACCCTATCAAGTTGACAAATCTAAGAAGAAAAAGGTTATGGGAAAGCGTGACGCCAACAGCTAGCATCACAATGGTACAATGACGTTTGAAAAGCTCAATAGCCCCGCAGATAAGCGACCTGGCCAACGTGAGGTGTGTGTGTGTGAATGGGCAAGTTTGGCGCCGTCTTCTTCCATGCGCGGCTTCCGGCCTCGCGGCTGAGAAACGAGACGACTACTTTATGTATACGCAGAGAGGGGATTGTTTGGAATGAATCATGCCGACTTGGAGCAAAACTCGACGTGTATACAAGATAAAATATAATTAGCCCATCACCTACAGTAAATATTTGGCCCAAAGCTAAATAAATATCCCGTCAAGGAGATACAGCCAGTTTTCGGGGGGCCTTCAGAAAAAGAAAAAAAAAAAATCATCTTATCATTCACAGAGAGGATGCACTTTTATATCTAGCATAACTACAGGTCCATTTATGATTTTCTGTTTTCCTGAATGTTTTTGTTAGCGAAGCGGATTATACCATGATGACCTAACCCACTTTGCAGGAGGGCGAAGTTTAAGGTCAAGGATAAAGGGACCTATTTTTTTTTCTTTGGTTCGTCCTCACAGTAAACATTTTCCCAACGTACTTTTAAAAGTGTGCCTGTTGTCATCATGAAAATGGCAAATTGGTGAATTTGTGACAAACTGCAAGCATGAAACTGAGCACTGAGCGGCTGGCTACTGAATATTTTCACCCAGGAATGTCTTTTAGCAATCGTTTTTTCGACTTGTTTTCAAATATTTGCACTGTCGGGCTCCAAAACTCTCCTGTCGTATCAACACGTTGCCAGAACGACACGCATTCCATCCAGTTTGAAATGTTGTGGTGTAGATGTCTGACAGGAAGGACGCTTGTGGTGGCGCCATCTTTTAGCAGCCTTCATTTGTTTGCTGGTGTTTACTAGTTAGTGACAGGCTCTGTTTACGTGGACGCTTCCGATGAGCCCGATGCCCCGTTGCGCTCCCTAGCGTGCTAAAGGTCAAGCCACGTCCGGGCCGATTGGTCGACGTTCACCAAGATCCAAAACTCCGAGCGACCTTCCCGTGAAGCTCGGGGCCGTTTGTTAGGATTCTTCTGCGCTGCGAACTTGAAGTGACGCTGTGCCGTCAGCGGTTTGATTTGCTCCAAGTTACATCATAGCAGCAGCCATGTCTGTCAACTCCATTGCTAAATGGAGCAGCCGTAGCCGCGGGCGGGGAGTCGGAATTGCCATGTGAGGCAAAAACATAGTTTGAAACAGTTTGTAGGTGTCTTGTGTTTATTTTCTTTAAGCGGTTGCTAAACATTTTTGGGGTAAATGACCGTCATCTTCTGGGCACTGATGGTAATGCATCAAAAGTAAACCACTAAAATAAAGTCAACACGTTTAGCAAACGGGAATTTTGAGTGCCAGTCCAAGCTGGAGTTTTAATTTAAACAAGCAGCCGAGCTTTTCAATTTCAATAAAATTCTAGCGGCACTTGCCTTTTGCAGTTTTACTAGCATGTTCTGCACGCTGCCTATGATGTGTGTGTCTTTTTTTTTTTATGATGTAATTTCATGCGTAATTTATAGCTAGTTGTTTGATTGTAAAACATTCGCATGCTTGGCTTGCTGCAAATATAGAACATCTTCCCGTTTGGAGTTTATTTGCAGGGAAACGTCCTCGGAGACGAGCAAAGTTGAGTCTCCGTTTCTTCATAATGCACCAACCTCCTTTTGCTTCCCAGGGTGTCTATTTTGATTATTTTTTTTGTTTGTTTCTTTCCCAACATTGAAGAATGAAACAGCAATGGCAATAAACGTCAAAACGTGACTGACGCTGCGTAAATCTCGTCCCAATTGCGGCTGTCAGAAGAACGAAGGCCAATGAGCGATGATGTTTTGCCGTTTCTTCAGAACCAGACTGTCAGTGTAAATTAAGCGTGGAGGAGCTTCAGAGGAGTCTGGCTCTTGCCACGCCGCACGTTTGGCAGCGTCCACGTCGTCCCTTCCCAAGACTGACCTCAAATTTAGCAACAAAGCCCGTGTGGCTCCAAGCGTTGGCAGTCTTCTTTCATGTATGCTGAGTCGGAATGAGAAGATCTTCTCCGCGATACGTGCAGAGAAGAGAGACCATTCACATTGCATGTGTGCAGTGTGTTTCTCATTCTTATTGAAAAAGATGATAGGATTAAAGCACGCCTTTGCTTTGAATGTCAAAACGTACAAATGAATGGCAGGCAGGCAGGCAGGCAGTTCAATTCTCAGGAGGAGGCTTTTTGACTGCAGGTATGGACCATAGTGACGCACTGAGAGAAGTCTGCACTGCAGTCATGCCTCACACGTTGCTCGCAGTGATGAATATTCTGCGTTCAATTTATCAAGTGAACTCTGGGAGCTTTGGGAACGGGGATGTGATCAGGACCTGCAAGCGCATCTGTGCTGAGTATGGAAGCCCCGCCCCCATCAAACAAAACCACATCAGTGTGGCAGGAACCTAGCAAGAATCTGAGGGTTCCTGTCCGTATGAGAGGCCTGCACAAGGATATATGTTTGATATTTTGAACAGCCTTAAAATAGCCCTCCCCCTCACTTTTAAACTTGATAGTGCATCTCCTGGTGCTAAATGCGGCTTTGTCGTCGCTCTTCGCCCTGCATGGAAATCTCCCAACGACACCTGTGGGGTTCCCGTGTGACCTAAGGCCACTTTATGTCCTGGCCAAAAGCATGTTTTTTGCATTTACTTGCAATGTGTCCCCAGAAATGAAGACATGTGTTTTTTAGATTGACAACGGCAGCTATGTTGAAAGTCAAAACGCCGCCGCCGCCGCCAGGCAACTTTGTCGTTTCAGAATTCTCATGATTCTTCAAAATGACGTGTTTTGGACAAATAATTCCAATTGGCAATTTGTTTCTTTATTATTATTATTCAAAATGACGTGTTTTGGACAAATAATTCTAATAGGCAATATTCTTTCTTTGTTTTTTGTTTTCAACGGCCGGAACAGCAATCAGCAGGCGTAAAAAAAATAACGGCAGGTCGGCGTCTCCTGTTTGACCCCCTGAAAATAAACAGGCAAATGTCTCCAGCAGGAGCCTGGTTGCCAGTTTACGACGAAGCGCGCTCCGTCTTTCCAGGTGGCCGATGGGTTAATACGTCTCGCAAATCCAACCCAGCGCCCTGCCCTGCCCTGGTGGGGGGCTTCAGCCTTGTTTATTTTTCAAACAAGTCGAAAGCTTCTTCGAAACATCAAATATTACTCTTGAATACGAGCGGGCTCTTTTACCGCTCTTTTGTCCTCATTATCGGATCATTTTTAGGCTTGATTAGCACGTAGAGATAATTTCAATATGGCATTTCATGCCCGAGCGGTTTTGGATGTTGTTTCCCTGGCCATCCTTGCAGTTTTTTGGAAGTTGCACAAGAGATTTCTGCTCAGCACTTTCTTTCTGCCTTTTGGTGAAACTCTACTCTCCTTAAACGGTTCGATGCCTAATCATCTCCAGATGGAAGGCCGGGATGAAAGACAGACACTTCAGTTTGACTAGAAAGTCCAATAAATGTTTTGAGAAAAAAAAATAGCGTCCATTTTACCCCCTGCAAAATTTGACAAGGACTAAACACTAAAATGAAAGAATGATGGAATTGTGGCACTTTTGGCACGACCGACTTCTAGTTATGGGATACTCTCAACGGTTTTAGTATACACCACAATGATGTCAGGCAAGAGATTGATCTGGCCAGATTTACGCTGAAGAACTTGAAAGTTGAAGGCCTCCGCTGTGTTGTTATTTCCCTCCCCATCGTTTTTATTGACATTTCCCGTCAACAGGAATGTATTTCTTTCCCCGCCAGTTCGACAAACTCTTACTTGATTGCAGTTCAATTTGAATCGGTCCTAATCGGAACGAGAATCTAGTCTTTATCTTTGCTAACACGAGCCATTATTGACATTCTAGCTGGAACTTTTTTGGGACCACCTAAGCAATAAAACTAATGCAGACTACAGCTACTGTCCAACAAAAATAAGTCTGACTCTAATATGAAAGAGTGGACCATGGGAACCTGGTTCCAACAGACTGAACATTTCATGGAAACACGAGTAAAACATCCACTTGCTAGCTTGTGTCCATCGCTAAGCTAACATGTGCCAGCTCCATTCCTGCAGATGAATCATTGAATGTTGACTTGGAAACCAGAACCCAGAAAGCCATCTCCTCCGTGTCAGGAAGTTTCTTTTCTCCCTCCAAGAAAAAAGCCAAGATAATCATGGCTCATTCGGAAGGGCTCGGGCCTACCCAGCGACTGAGCGAGCGACGCAAACGAATGATTAGCGGAAAATTGCTTTGTTGGCATCATGTGCGATCCTCCTCCCTGGTCTGGATGAGATCCTTTGGCATACTTGCGAGGAGATTGATTGAGATTCTCAGCGACCTTGACATTTTTACGCCACGCTCAACAATGTCCCCGTCGGTCCCGCAGTGGAAGTTTTCGACGGCCGGCCGGCCGGACAAAGACCGAGCGCCGCAAATCTGGACTTAATTGTTCCGCTCACGTCATGCAAGGACATTGAAGATTCTGACACGGGCTGTTTTTGTTCTGTAATTATGAAGAGCGTAAATAAGCGTGACTCGGTGCAGTGTCTGCGTAGCGTTAGCAAAGCGCGTACAAAAGACGCTCTGCAAATGGCTAATTGGGAGCTGATGTCAAAACTTCATTCGGAGAGTTCAAAGGCGGCGTTGGAGGGCTGAATTCATTTGTGACCCGCACGCTAACGACTCGAGCCAAATCCATTTCGCCCCCATTGGTGGTTTTTCTGCGGGCCCGAGCGTTTTTGGTCGGGACCGGCGAAAGATAAAAACGAGCTCCAGTACGGCGAATCTCTTTGACGTGACGGTTATTAACGACTGCCAGATGACAGCTAATAGACGGAAATCTGTTCCATGATAACATGTCTTAAAAATCCACCCTTTTGGTTTTGCTCACACGACTGAGCTGTATCGTTCGAAAATAGAAAGAATGTGTTTGATTTGCATTTTTTTGCCTATGGTCACTTTAGGACTTTTAAAAATATAAGATAAAGAACCTGCAACTCACCTTCAGCTTGGGCCAAAAGTGTGTTCACTCAAATAAATATTAATTTTGAGGCTTAGCACTGGACACGTGTCCAAGCTCCTTCAGCGATTTAGCGTGCCAGCAGGGGGTCTCTGGCCTTCTGTGCTCAGAAGTGTTGCCAGAACATCATGGCCAGCAGCAGCAGCAGCAGCCGCAGCAGTTTTACAGCAGCTGTGCCAGTCCCAAAGCTGTTGTCTGGCCGCATTCCCATTTCTTTGGAGCTCGCACTTCCCGCCTCACCTTTTCTGCCTTGGCCATGTTCTCCCTCCGACCGGCCTTTGAAGCTGTCACCTAATGATATTTGATGATGATGACTTGAACCCTCCAAACAGATTGCCCTTAATGGTGGCCAATCTCTGGACTGAGATGTTTTCATTGTTTTTCATCGTCTGAGTGGAATATACGCTGGAGCTCGACAGACTGCTCGGTCGGAGTTGGAGTAAGGTGAATCTGGGCTCGGGCTTGGCTTTGAGCTTTGGCTTGGTGTTAGATGTTTGTTTTCATGACTTTAATGACGGGAGGGCTGGATAGGATACTTGTTGATGGCGCATTTTCCAAAGCCTCCATACAAACAGCAAAAGCATTTATGAAATTTTCATGTGTGGAGACAGCACTTTGTTCGTTCTGTGAATGCGGCTTGGGCAGTCTTTGGCCAGAGTCTTTTCATTTTTTAGTTCTATTTATTTTACCAGTCAGCACATCTTTTCTTCATCCAAGGACACTGGAACAGTTTTGTCTTTTTTCGATTGAAACCACATTGTGGCTCCTCAGGTATACGCTGCCTTCAGGTAGCCAAGCAAGATAAAAGCAAAGCGTCATAAATTTGAACCTCGAGAGATTCCCAGATGGGGTATTTTTGGATGCGCTCTCGGTTCTCATCTGCACCCGGTTGAGCCGTGACCGCGTAGAAGATTCACGCCGGCGAGATTTTTTTGCACAAAGCCGATGAGGCGTGACATCTCTTCCCCGATGTTTGCAGCTTTCGGACCGCCGATTGCGAAGAGACCTTGATTGATGCGTTCGATAATTTCCCGGCGGGCAAACATTTACATACGCGCCGTGTCGTTTTGCAGCCTATTTGGATTGGCAGGCGGCGCCGCCTTCCTGATTGGCCGGCCTTCGCGGTGAAAACGATTTGTTTGACTGGGCCGCTCGTGTGATTAAAAAGCATCTTCCCTTTCTGCCACCTCCCACTTTGTTGGCTTTCGCACGCTTGGGTCCGCCAACGGTAGCCTGGGAAAACAAGACCCGAGTGACCTACATAAGGATGCGGCGTCCTCAAGGACTTTGCAAAAAAGGCTCAAGTGCAGTCCAATTTCATCCAGTACAAGAGCTTCATCCAATATTCCGCCGCCAACCAACATAATGAAGCTCACTTTCAATTGAACATCATGGGCATTTTGATCCTTTTATGCTTCAAAATCGCCAAAGATCCACTGTTCAAAGTGCAAAAGGCGAGAAAATGCAAGGTCATCTTTTTTTTTTTTTTTTTTTTTTCCCTCGTGTCAGGCTCCTTGATCAATTTCAGCATATTGAAGATAAATATACACGCGAGTCCCACCAATGTGCTTCTCTTTAGCGGACCGTCGAGAACCGCAGCGTATCGTCGCATTCCGTCAGCTCGTTTTACCAAACGGCGCCCGATAAGACGGCTCCCATGGTCTGCCGAGTGTGGTGAGAAAACCTCAAGATTACGTAGCCATCTTTTTCAACTTTTAATCCAGTCCAAAGAAAGGTTTGCATAGCGCCTATACGTTGAAAATGGAGAAAGGGGCCCCCGAAAGAAGCCTGAGTGGTGGATGGAGGTTTTTTTGGGGTTTTTTTTTTCCCCTCCTTTGGAAATTATAGGCCAACTTTATTAGCTGCTTTTCAGAGTTTTTACACTTTTATGTGCCCACTAACGACATCGGACATCCTAGTGAAACAAGAACTAATACACATACTGCTAATGTTTGAAGTCACATTTGAACATTGGTTGAACAATGTCCAAAAATTCTGAAAGACAATCCATGACATTATTTTTCATTTTTGAATGCCCAGCTCCAATTGGTTTTAATAATCTCTGTGTTCTTGCAAGCTGTTTGTAGTTTCTCAGTGTTTTACAGAATATTTTTTGCCACAACGCACTTGAAGTTGACAAAGGGGAAGTGACAAGAGTGATTATTCGTTTTTTTCTCCCCAGACTTGGCCAAAGGCTTGTCTTTTTTTTTTTTTTTTTTTTTATTGGACTCCCTTTTGCGGCTTGGCTAATTTTCCAATGGCGCTTTTTCATTTGCATACGACCTCACGTGGTCTCGCGTGGGAGGGAAGCGCCGGCCGGCTGTTGGAGGGAAGACGCCGCCGCCGCCAAGAGCCGCCGCCGCTACCAATGGAAAGGATAGCTTTGGGGCATTTGGCTGGAAGCGGCCACCGCCATTTATGCAAATGTACACCGCGTTATCTGTGACGTGTCTCGGGTCGAACACATGGAACATATTGTCCTCACCGCTGATCCAAACATAGAGTGAAAGTTTGAGGCTTTTGCATGGAAGTCATGCTGGACATTTCATAGTTTAGACACATTCTTCACCTCAACTTGCTCCATTGGCAGGGCAGAGAAAAGGAGCAGGTAGCGCTGCAGGCTGACTTCTTCAAGTGCAAGTGTGCGTTAAAGATGGAGTAGCTGGCTGCCTCCTATGGCTCTCGCTTGCTTCCTTCCTTCCTTCCTTCCTTCCTTCCCCCTTTCCTGGTGTGCTTTATGATCCTTCTCTTTGGCTGGCGCGCTCACTCCTCCACACCAGTCGCCCTCTGTTCAGAGTTACAAGGCGCGCCTCCCATCTGCTGCTCCAACATCAGAGTGGAGCCCGAACGGCTGCCCCCCGAGCCCCCTCCTTGCCCCCCCTCCCCTCCTCTCCCAGCCTTCATCGCCTCACATGAATGATTTTGCTCACACTCACTTTTGTTTGAGTCTGCTTTGAGATGATGAACCTTATTTTCCTTGGCCGCTCTCCTGATGACTTTCCAGGTGTTTGGACATTGTAGCAACAGGTTCTGTATTCTGCCTGTTGCTTTTTTGGGACCAATGCCAACGGACGGACATTTCCACTCGTGCTCTTAAGGCTTTGCGTTCCGTGCCGTACATACAACATAAGCACCAACACGGAGCTAATCCTAAGCATGCCAGGTTTAATCTTAATCATTTGCTTCCATTGGGCTTCCGTCAGCAGCCAACACTTGGAAATGATTATTTGGTGGCTGTTCCCCAGAGGCATCCCTGCAGTAAATGACGGCCCGTCATCTAATTTTACGACTTGCAGCCCTCTGTAGATAGCGCGCTCTTATTAAAAGCACTCCACAAGCGGGACATTACAGGGTACAACGCGCCACACTGGAACGAACTGTGTGGTACGGAGCTGTTCCGCAGCCGCCGCCACCGCCGCCACCGCCGCCATCAGTGTCCTTTGTAGACAGACGCCGTTTTGCTGGCATTCTTCCCGGTGTCTGGGGAAGTCATCCTGCTTCATTTCCCCGAGAACCCACATCCCGCCAGAAGGCCCGCTTGGCTCGGATGGACGGAATCGAAAGAGTCCAAAATGCTTTCAAACGACACCTGCTCTGATATTCTTGTTTGACTTTCAAATATCCGATGATCATTCTTGGTCCGTCTTCGTAGGTGATGGCCAGAGATGCGGACGGTGGTTCCTTTGGCTCCATCAGCTACTCGCTGAGTTCGGGCCAGAACAGCGCCGCCAACTCCCAGTTCACCATCGACAAAGAGACCGGCGTCATCTGCACTCGTGCGGCGCTGGACCGGGACCAAGGCCAGAGCAGCTACGACTTTGCAGTTACTGCGGTGGACGGGGTGAGCCTTTGCGAAAAAAAGAAAAAGTTTGATACTAAATGGTCCCATAAAGCCAGCAACGTAGCACGCGTTGGCGTAGCAGGTCATAGCGCCCGCTCGTCAGATATGTCAGCTATGGCTATGAAAATACAAGCTGAGAAATGAAAGCAAATGACGGCCATGTTAAAACCATTAGAAGGGGCGGAGGAGAAATGCCTCAGCTGTCAGCCAGTAATATTTTATTAGCTCCAACGGCCGCCTTCTTTGTTTTTGCCACCTGGTCTAAATGAAACGGCTGCATTGTACTCGCTGCAAATGAAAAGACCTCTCGGCCCGGGCCGGCCTCTCTCTCTGTCCCACGGGAGGCCATCAATCTGACCCGCCGGGTCCGTTCTCCCAGCTCATTCTATACATAGCATACTTTTATCCGCCCCATTAATACGATCCACGCTAAAATAACAAGACCGTTCTCGGACAGGGGGGCCTGAGCACGCAGGCCTACGTGAGGGTCGACCTGGTGGACGTCAACGATAACCGGCCCACCTTTTACCCGCTGAGCTACGCCGTCAGTCTCAGCTCGCAGAGCGCTCCCGGGACCTCGGTGGCCCGAGTCATCGCCTACGATCCAGACTCGGGGGAAAATGGCCGGATTACGTACAAAACTGCGTCAGGGGGGTCTTCCCCTTACTTCACCCTCAACAAAGACACGGGTTGGTACATCGTAACGTCGACTTTCCGCACAAGGAATCCGTTCAACGTGCGATGGCGGTCTTGTTTGCGCAGGTGTGATCTCTCTTTCCCGCTCCGTCCACGGCAAGGCCAACTCGGTCATTGCGATGGTGATCTCAGCCCAGGACGGCGGAGGCCTGGCCGCCCTGGAGGACGCCAAGGTCAACATCAGCGTGGCGGCGGGTGCGGTGGCGCCCCCTGTGTTTGAACAAGCTCAGTATTACTTTGCAGTTTCCGAGGATGTCTTGCAGGGAACCGTCGTGGGTAGCGTCCAAGCCAAAAGTAAGCCAGGTATGATCCAGATGATACATCTCACCTCAGAATGTCCATTTGACAACTGTGATTAGAGATTCTCCGGCACTCTGGCAATTGACAAATGGCATCTTTGCTTCCACCGCAGCCTCTCGGGAAATGATAACTTCTGCTTTCAGGCCTCCCCCGAGATATGGCCTACGTCATCAGCTCCGGGGACCCCACGGGATACTTTACGGTGGATGGCGACACCGGAACCCTACGGACCCGTCTGTCCCTGGATCACGAAGCCCGGCCGGCGCTCGACTTGGAAGTGCAAGTCCGCACCGGGAACCCGCCGGCTTTTGGTCAGACCCGCGTCCACATCGCCATCCAGGACGTCAACGACAACCCGCCGGTGTTCCTTCCCTCGTCCTCCGAGTCGCTGCTCGTGCCGGAGCAAACGGAAATGGGGACGGCGGTGTACCGCGTGCAGGCCGAGGACAGAGACTCCGGCGCAAACGGCCAACTGTCTTTTGATCTGTCTTCTCCGAGCGGCGTCCAGAGAGCTTTCAGCATCGAACGCAGCAGCGGGGAGATCCGACTGGTAGGGCCCCTGGACTATGAGAGCGTCCCCCGCTACGACCTCCGAGTAATTGCCAAAGACGGCGGAGTGCCTCAGCTTAGCGCTACTTTCATGCTCGTGGTCCACGTCCAAGCGGAAAATGACCAGGGACCCATGTTTGACACGCTCAGCTACCGGGTGGAGCTCAAAGAAGGCACTCCCATCAATACGCGCTTCCTTCGAGTCCGGGCCCTTAATAGAGAAACGTCGGGTTCCGGATACTTCAGTCCTCTTTCGTATCACCTGCGGCCGGACGGCGACGCCGCCGGCTTCGGCATCGCTTCGGACAGCGGCTGGCTCTTCGTGAAGAGCGCCCTGGACCGCGAAGTCAAGGACATGTATCTTCTCACCGTGCTGGCCAGCGCGGGTCACGGACAGCTGAAGAAGACCGGCAGCGCCACCGTCAGGATATCGGTGACGGACGAGAACGACAACCCGCCTCGACTGGCGCAGCCCAGAGTCTTCATGGCCGTGAGGGAAAATCTGCCGGCGGGGACGGGCTTCGGTCGCGTGCTGGCCACCGACCGTGACAGCGCCTCCAACGGACGCCTCAGCTATCGTCTGCTGCACCCCGACCGCAACTTCCAGATCAACTCGCACACAGGTTAGATGGCGTGCACCTCGCACTTAAACAGATTCCATTTCCGGTCTTCGATTAGCCGTCGAGCATGTTTTGAAGTGGAAGGAACGTATTCCGAGCTCCTGATGGAGTTACTGGATTTCACTGTGATGCCCTCAGATGCTTAAATTGCTGTCAAAAATGCCATCCCATCATCATTTCATAATATCAGGTCACAACCAGGCCAATTGCTCGAGTTGTCGGCGAATGGCTGCAAATCAAAGATGCAAATCTTTGGGGGTGACACATTTATGACAACACAGAACATTTTAATTATTCAGAAATCAAATCAATTAAAGCTGAAATTGCATCTTCCCCCGCCACAGTGAATAATTCAGAGAGCGGCGACAGCACCTCTAATTGGCCTGCTGACTCTGTGGGTGGGCAGACTTTGATTTGCGATCGTTTTCTGGTCTCAACAGCTTCTGCACGATGCGCGTGTTCTACCGCAGGAGATCTGATCAAGCCTGACTTGTCTTCCAGGTGAAATGAGCACCAGGGCCAGTCTGGACAGGGAGCAGCAGTCCAGCTACCAGCTGGCGGTGGTCGTGCAGGACGGAGGCGCGCCTTCCCGCAGCGCCACCGGTACCGTCTTTATAAGTGTGCTGGATGACAATGACAACGTCCCGACGTTCGTCCACAGCCAGCCCGGGAAAAAACTCACCTTCCAGGTCATACCGCGAGCCCGTCGACATCAAACTAATTGACGGTCATAACTTTATTGATAAGCATTTGGCGGCTGAACAGGTGTCGGAGGCTCAGTCTTCAGGAGTTCTGCTGGGCACCATACAGGCCAAAGACCCGGATGAAGGAGAGAACGGCACCGTACTTTACTCCTTGGCAGGTACAGCAAGAGAAAAGAGTCAAGTGACAGTAACTTTTGAGCTTAAAACACATTGAAAGTCAATGACAAATTGTTCACACGCCAACGTTAACGTTCCAGGTCCGAGGGCCGAGCGCTTCTTCCTGAACGCCAACACGGGCGAGCTGCACTCGTCGTCGCCCCTCAGCCACTCGGAGCGGCCCGAGTACGTCTTGACGGTGACGGCAAGCGACCGAGGACTGCCGCCTCGCAGCGCCTCCTGCTCCATCGCCGTCCAGGTCAGAGCCAGTCTTTGGACGTGCGGGGCTTTTCTCGCCGTGACATTTCAAAAGGGATTTTTTTTTTTTTTTTTTGTGGGTGTGAATGATAGACTCGCAGCTGTTTTGTGTGATGAGTGGCAGCTGTGTGGAAGTTTTTCACGCTGACCTTTCACAGTAGCCCCCCTTTTACGTTGAGTGGCAGTGCAAAATAGGCATTTTTCGGCGTATTATTTTGAAAGGCCTTCTTTTAATTTGTAAGTCAGAAGAGAAAGCTGACACTGAGGAAGGAACACATCGGTTCCAGGAAAATGGAGAGGCCAGATAAACAAATTTATAGCTCACTTTTTCCTGAGATTTAAAGACCTAATTATTTAATAATCGGATTAAACAGGGCCGTGTTGTTCTTGCCTGCTGATGCGTTTATTTGACGTCCTTTAATCATCTTTATTTTCAGTCGGTCAACATTGGTAGCTGGAAGGGCTGACTTTTTCCATCGAATGTGGAAGCAATTTATAGCTTGTCATGTCACATGTCGTCAAGAGCGCTGCGGTTCCTCGATGATGCAATCCCAATGTGGAAAAATCGAATTACACTTTCAAATGGTTTCGCTCTCCCTCCCTAATATCATCCCGACAAATGAACATTGGTTCGTCTGATAACTCATTAATGTTTGCGTATGTTTTGGTGAAAATGGATTTATGTCAGCGGCTTTGAAATGAACCGTCCCGAACCCCGACAGCGTTTTCAGTGACGCAAAATGCTGGAGAAAGTCTCTTGCGACAGATTAGTCATACAAGCGAAGACATAATCCCAAAGTCTGCTTGTGGTTTTTTTACCCGACACCGACATGGGTATCAAATTAAATAGGCTTCATGTGAGCGGCCTGTGATTCTAGTCCATTTAAAAGACAAAAGCCAACAATAACAACATCAACGCTTGTAGCTGCTTTTATTTCCCCACCGAGAACACAAACACATACGCCAGCAAGTGCGCGAAATCTGTTTCTGTGCGGTTTCAAAATCCATACCATATTTTTGGTTTCGTACAAAATGAAATTATAATTTGCCACCGGCTTTGCTTTGTCAGGGGAACATTGGATTCGTGCTCTCGGCCCCTCATGTAAACCTCATGTGTTTTTTATATTCATGGCAGGTTCTCAGCACCAGCAGAGCATCTCCAAAGAGCAACTCGCATTCCATGGCTTTCAACTCTGTGGAGGAAGAAGCCAAGCCGGGTTCAGTCGTCGGTTCCGTCCGCCTTCACGATGGAGAAAGCCCGGCGGAGGGCCAGGTTACCTACATGGTGGTGGGGGGCACCGACAGGGACGGGACTTTTGTGGTGGACCGCTCGACCGGAGACGTCTACCTGGCCCGGCCTCTGGACTACGAGCAGGACGCGCACTACGCCTTGAAAATCGAGGTGGACGACTTCTCTCAGGCTCCGCCCGTCAGCACCCTGGTCCACCTGGACATTAACGTCAAGGACAGCAATGACCACGCCCCTCAGTTCCCCGAAGACCCCGTCACGGTGGTCATTTCGGAGAGCGTCAGGCCGGGGACTTCTGTCTTCACGTTCCAGGCCGCAGACAAGGACGGCAGCGGGCCCAATAGTGACCTGAGCTACTCCATCCTCCGGCAGTTTCCGGACATCCCCGGTCTGCTCACCCTGGACCCTTCCACCGGGGTTCTTACTTTAAACCGAGAGCTGGACCACGAGGTCTACCCCGGTCTGATCTTGGTGGTAAAAGCGACGGACTCGGCCCCGGACGCGAGCGAGAGGCAGTGGAGCTCGGTGACGGCGAGGATTTACGTCACCGACGAGAACGACAACCCGCCGGTGTTCGTCTCGCCCGCGGCGGTGAGCGTGATGGAGGACCAGCCCGTGGGCTTCGTGGCGCTCTACGTCATGGCCAGGGATGCGGACCGAGGGGAGAACGGCAGGGTGACCTACGCCATCCAGTCGGGCAACACGGGCGGAACCTTTAGCCTCAACCCCAACACCGGTAAGGTTTTTCAAACGTATGCGATATGGCAACTACTGCAGAAATGTTTTTTGCTGAAATGTTAAAATTGGCAGCGGAACATCCATCTCTTGCTCCCTTTTTATATTTCCACCACCTGCTGCGAATTCCATTCCATTCCAGCAGACGGCCGGCCCACATGTGTTCACCTGTTCATGTCATTTCACGGCTCTCTTTCTGAAGAATGTCTCTGGGCGCTGTATAACTGTTCACCTTTGAACAACGAGAAGATGCCCCCCCCTCGTCTCCTCCCCCATTGCCGCAAACAGTTTTGTAATTCTCTGCGACGGGATGGCAACTCTTGTTTTACCTCTCGTGACTTCTTTCTCTCAGTTGGAGGCCAGACAGAAGAAGAGGGCTTGACAAATATGAAACACACACATACACAAAGCGGCATCGTCCATGAAAGAGCAAAGAACCTCCCGCTCGGGCTTCTGGGAACCATTAGAGAAGGGAGGGGGGGGGGGGGGGGGATCGCTTTAGCGTGTTTACGCGTGCACTCGCGTGAGACCGCGTCGCTTAGTCAAAGCGCTGACCTCGGGCTGTTTAGTCGTGCGGCCTTTGTTGTGGGGTCGGAGACGCGTGTCTGGCTCCGCCCACGCCCCGGAGTTCCCGTGCGGGTTGGGGCCCCGTGATGCCCGTCCGTCGCCAGTTATTATTGTTATTTGTTGGTGACAAGTGTTGACAATCTCCCTACACCCGTCATTCAAAACCACAGGTAAACTAGTAGGAATAATACAATCCAACGCAAAGGTTAAAATAATAAAACACCGCAACGCATCCAAAAGATTTTCGAAACAGCCCAAATACTCCGAGTGGGATGGAGCTGAACGGGGGAGCGAGTCCAATTCAAAGCGGCAACACGAACCAGATTAAAAGGCACAACCAGCTGAGAGCGCATCCAAAACAAACCGGCGTCGGCTTTCTCTTTTCTTTCACGTTGCCAAATTGAAAAGCGAGCCGCTGATCTGAGGGATGAAAACAAAAGAGTCGTAGTGCCCCCTAATTTCCGCAGCGCACGACAGGCCTTGATGTTGCGTGTCTCCGGCCAACTGGTGTTTACGGCTTCTCCCCCGAAGGACGGCCGCCGTGCGATGCTGTGGAAAATCTCGTAAATTGCGGCCAGACGCTTACAAGCTGCTAGCGCAGCCGGCGTTCAGGTAGGCAAAACTCTGCGTGTGTGCCTTCTTTCATCCCAACCTCACACGGCAACTTTTCACACTTTCTGCGAGGGGGGGCGGCGGGTTCGTTGCCTCTGATGAGTTCAACATGTTTTCATGCTTGTCCTGCGCAAAGAGTCACGACTCAAAGTTCAAACATTGTACAAGACAGGAAGTCCAGCCATCCGTTTGACTCGAGGTGGTCTGAACTGGTCGCAGAAACGGTAAATCATCTCCCAATGGCTCTCTCCTATAGGTTCCTTGTCTATCTTCAAAGCGCTGGACCGCGAGGAGCAGGAAGTCTTCAACCTGACCATCGTGGCCGAAGACCACGGCGCCCAACGCCGCTCGTCCAGCCAGCTGCTACGTGTCTTTGTGGTGGACGTCAATGACCAAGTCCCTCGCTTCGAGGAGAGTCACTATGAGGCGCAGATCTCCGAGAACCAACCGCGAGGCTCCTCCGTGTTGACCGTGTCAGCGTTCGACCTGGACCAAGGTGAGAAAGCGCTACACATTTCAGACAACAAAGTTCAAACCATGTCGCTCGCTCCTACAAACAATCTTCTCATGCGCTGATTTTGTTTGATTTTAATTTAATAAAGGCACAGGGCGGGGGTGTATTTCCGTGCCGCTTGACTCAGAAGCAAATAAAGTTTCGATCCAAAAGTCATTAGCCGAGTAAACAAGGCGAGTTTTCCGCCAGACGCCATTGTGCGATCGCACGCAACGAGACACGCAGACACCTGGAAAAGCCTCGTTGCTAAGTCGCTTGGGCCGCCAATAACAAACAAATATGGAAGGGGAAACATCTGAAAATGAAGAATTGCACATATCTTTGTCTGTTTTTTTAATCAAAGCGTTTTTTTCTTCCCTCGTAAGGATCCAACGGGAAGGTGACGTACGGTTGCGTCACAGCGGAAGGTTTTACTATCAACCCGGCGACCGGCGTCATCACCAGCACTCAGCCGCTGGACAGAGAGCTTCGGGAGTACTACACCGTCACAGGTAGCACCTCCTAAATTCCATCAATGTCCAGCAAAAAATGTCTTAGCGATGAGCAAGTCTGCCACACAGTTCAGGATTGGAATCTGGCCTTCCTTCCCACGCTGTGATGCCTGTTAGCTTCATTTGAGCTCATTTGCATGAGATGCAAACGCCCCCGCAAAAGTGGGCCGAGTTCAGCGAGTGCGCCGGGCTGTAATTTATAAAGTATTTTCTATGGATGTCATATTAAGATGGTTGGAGAGGGGAAAAAAAATAAGCAACTTGTGTTTCCTTGAAGCTGCTGATCAAACGCAACGCAATCACACTGGAATGGACAGAACCAAAACATTTTGGAGTCGTTAGACGTCGGCGGGCTCATTACTCTCGTAAATGGCTCCGAGTGACACGCCGACTCGTGTTTTAACTTTTCTCTCGTTACGACAGCATGACCGCTGCTGTCAATCACTAAAGGCTTTTTTTGTTTTTTGCCTCAGTTTATGCAAAAGACGGAGGCCTTCCCCCGAACTACGCCAAAGCCACCGTGAGGGTCCGCGTGCTGGACGAGAACGACAACGCCCCCGTCTTTGGACGGCAGTATTACAGCATCGAGGTGCCGGAGAACATGGAGCCCCGGCTCCTTTTCACGCTGCGAGCCACCGACCAGGATGCGGGAGATGGCGGCGTGATAAGCTACAGAATTACAGGTGAGGCTTCTACGTCTTCTCAGTCAAGATCCACAGTCGCCAATGCACCTTTTAGGATAAACGTTAGATTTGTGTCAGGTTTTCCTGGTATTCCTCGTGTTGACTTTGCTGTCTTTGCAGCTGGGGACCCAGCAGGAGATTTCCACCTGGACAGACAAACTGGCGCCCTGTCCACCTCCGGCTCTCTGGATCGGGAAATGAGAGCCGTATACACCCTGACGGTGGTCGCCCGGGACCAGGGCCACCCGCCCCGCAGCAGCACCGCCACGGTGGAGGTGAGCGTCAGCGACATAAACGACCACAGCCCCCGGTTTAGCAGCAGCGCCTACACGGCCGACGTGTCCGAAGACGTGCCCATCGGCTCTTTGGTCCTGGACGTGAAAGCCACTGATCTGGACGAGGGCCCCAACGGCCAGGTTGTGTACTTCCTGAGCCGGGGCTCCGAGAGCATGTTCATCGTAGACCAGAACACGGGCCGTGTCATCACGGCGGCGCTTCTGGATCGAGAGCGGACGGCCTCTTACACCTTTGAGGTGTGCGCCACCGATTCGTCACCTTCCGACCCTCGCAACGCCACCGCCCGGGTCACCGTCCACATCCAGGATGTCAACGACAACGCCCCCTTCTTCATTCAGGACCCGCTCATTTTGAACATTTCCGCCGGCAGCCTGTCGAACCAAAGAATACTGGCCACCATGAGGGCCGAGGACAAAGACTTTGGGGCCAACGGGTCGGTGTTTTATCGCTTTGCCAACCCGGTGAGGGGCTTCACCATCAACTCGCTGACAGGCGCCATTCAAGCCACCGAGAAGCTGCAGGCTCTGACCCAAAGCCAGAGGACTTTGATCGTGCAGGCCATGGATCAGGGCAACCCGGCTCAGTCGTCCTTGGGGGTGGTCATTGTTTATATCAAGGAGCAGACGTACAACGGGATTCGCTTCTCACGCACGCCGCAAGACGTCAGTCTGCAGGAGAATGCTGCAAGAGGTAGGGGAGGTCAAAGATAATGGCCTTTTTTTTCCCAAGTAAAGCTCTGTATTAACTTTAGATGTGGATTTGTTTTGCTGTAGGCACAGTGGTAACGCAGACCCAAGCCCAGTACCCAGACGGCTCTCAAAGTGGGGTCAGCTACAGTCTTTTCAGCGGAAACCCCTTGCAGTCTTTCGGAATCAACACGGTTACCGGTACGTTGACCAGACGGCCAAAGAGTTGCCAAAAGTGACCCCTCTGCTCTTTTCATTCCGCCAATCAGGCGAAATATGGGTCCAGAAATCCGAAGGGCTGGACTACGAGGAGACCCCGAAACTCCGCCTCGTGGTGAAAGCCGAGACGGCGTCCTCCAGCTCCTACGTGGCGGTGAACTTAATCCTGCAGGACGTCAATGACAATTTGCCTCGCTTCCAGCTGCAGAACTACGTGGCCTATATCCGAGAGGCGCAGGGTCACGATTTTCCCATTATCCAGGTGCGCTAAAACCCAGGTTGGCTGAGTTTATTGTGGTTGGCTGTTGCTAAAGTGTGAAGTTGTGGAGCAGAATAGAAACACTCTTCACTCTTGAGCGGCCTGGACAGTTTCAGCCATGAATGGCTGTATTCTCAGCACTCACTCCTGCCGAATGTATTCAATCAGTTGTGCCTTGGAAGCGGGTCCGTGGAGCCCATTTGATTTCATTTGCCGGATCGAGTTACGCTGAAACTGCTTTTTTGCACATTTCATTCAATCTTGCAGGTTGCGGCAAACGACCTGGACCAGGGTCAAAATGGCCAGGTGACATACTCCATTAGGTCGTCATCTATGAGCGGTCTGTTCAAGATCGACCCGCTGACTGGCAGCATCAGCACCACGGCCATCATGGACAGAGAAATCTGGACGCAAACAAAGTCAGCCTTTGTTTCATTCTAGGCATTGAACGATCGGACGAGATTGCGAAAGTGAAGTGTTTTTTTTCCCCCAATTTTGCGCCACTAGGCTTGTCGTCACGGCGACAGACCGTGGAACCCCGCGATTGGCTGGCTCCGCCACTCTCACCGTGATTATCGTCGATCTCAATGACAACAGTCCCATGATTCCTCTGCCTAGGGAGATCCGAGTGCCTGAAGGTAAGAGGGCCAGCTGGGCACTTTGCTACTTTCGGTGGGAAAGAGAGAGAGAGAGAGAGAGAGTTAGTGTTCAATGTGTTCAAGATTTGCCAGAGAATTTTTCATTTCATATTTATGTAGCAAAGCAAGAATATTTTTGTACATAGCGGCTATAATTACAGGACTGTAATCCATTCTCTGAAGACTATTCTTAAGGAAGCTCTGGCCGTACATGCATGTCAAGCACGATAAAGAGTGCCGAGTTTAGCCACCAGAATGGAGAGCGCGGACCCTGGAAATGTTGCCAGGCCTTGTGTCTTGCTTGCCTGCCGTCTTCCCGTCTAGGCGGGCAACAGCAATGTTGAACGCTGCAAGCCTTTCACCGAGTTCATTGTCAGTGCAGCGGTTCACACAGCTGCCGTGGGCAAAATTGCTGCCCAGTGCCCTCTTCACATCGCCCTGCGTTTGACTGCCAACCAGTGCAGGGCGTGGTCCTTGGTTTTCCTCTAAAGGCAGCTTGGTTGGGCTTCACCTCCCCCCAAAATCTTGACCAGCACTGAAAATGAATGGATGGAAGTGGTGCCCTGGAACAGAACACCGTGCTCCCTGACTGTGGTCCAGAGGCTAATAAGCAGGAAAGACCAGTACTAGCAACATAGTGCAACTGCAAAAACCTTCTCAAATGTGCACTTTAAAGGCCATCTGGCAGAGGGAAGTTTGAGGAGAACGCAAAATAGTCTACCGTTTGGATGCTTCCACACAGCCAAATGCTAATACCCTCAACCTTCTCATTTCCAGACACCCTGATTGGCACAGTTATCAGTCAAGTGACAGGAAATGATGTGGATACCGGCCCGGCCCTTTCCTACACCCTCTACCTGGATGGCGACAGCAAGGGCATGTTTGGAATCCACTGCTATGGCGGCGGCGTGTCTCTGACAAAAGCACTGGACTACGAAGAGAGGACATGGTACACGCTGACCATCCGCTCGTCAGACTCAAAGCATCAAAGCGAAGCCAATCTGACCGTGCTGGTGGAAGACGTCAACGACAACACACCCGTCTTCACCCAGGATTTGTATCAGGTATGACTGGGACGGACGGCATGCTTCTTTTGGTATTGGTTGGTATTGATCGAATGCATGGCTCGGGATCTGACAGGTGACGGTATCAGAGCATCTCCCAGAAGGCAGTGCTCTCGTCACCGTGACAGCCACCGACTCGGACTCCGGGGACAACGGAAAGATCACCTACCGAGTCATGTCGTCCACAAGGGGCGTCTTCTCCATTGACCCGAGCAACGGTATGAATCTTCTGCTCAATAGTTCCCAAAGGATTATGAAAGTACAAATGCAATTGATTGTTTTCCTTGCAGGAACTCTGTTTGTCAAGCAAAAGACCAAATTTGACTTTGAAAATCCCTCCATCCTCGTGGTTGTGGAAGCTCGAGACCAGGGCAGTCCCTCCCTCTCGTCACTGGCTACCATCCAAGTCCAGGTGTCGGATATCAACGACAATACTCCTGTCTTCCATCAGTCCGAGTACAGAGCGTCCGTATCTGAAGACGAGCTTCCCGGCTCCACGGTTCTGACCTTAGAGGCAGCCGACGGAGACTTGTCGCGTGACAACTGTGGTTTTGATTTTGCCATCGCCAGTGGCAACTCTGGCAACGCCTTCCAAATTGAGAGCAGCGTGCGCTTCTTGGAAGGCAAAGGCTTCCAGACGATCGGAAGCCTCATACTGGTGGAAGAGCTGGATTTCGAAGCCGTGTCCAGTTACAACCTGACCGTCGTGGTGTCGGATCGGGGGATCCCCCAGCGCAGCTCCTGCGTGCCGATCCTAATCAGCGTGATGGACGTCAACGACAACCCGCCGGCGTTCGGCCGAGGAGAGTACAGCGCGGTGCTGAGCGAGAGTACCGCCGCAGGAACGGAAGTGCTGCATCTGTCTGCCACTGATCCGGACTCTGCTCCCAATGGGGAGGTGCAGTACTCCATCAGCTCTGGAGACAAGACGGGCCTTTTCCAGGTGGACCAATGGACCGGGGCCTTGAAGCTACAGCGACCTCTGGGCAGTGAGAGCCAGTTGTCCCACATGATTGTTGTCCAAGCTACGGATGGCTTTGGACACTATGCCTTTGCCCCAGTCAGCATTGATGTGAAGGACATCAATGACCACTGGCCTTTCTTTCCACTCAGTCAAGTAACGGCTAGTATCAGGGAGAATCAGCCCAAAAATGCCTTAGTGACCATGCTGCACGCCATCGACCACGACAGAGGGGTTTTTGGAAAGTTGCGATACTACATGCTGGACGACTCTCAAGATGGAAGAGAAGCCTTTTTCATTAACCAAACATCAGGAGAAGTGCGGACCCGCTCGACGTTTGACTTTGAGAGAGTGAACTCCTTCAATTTTAAGGTTGCGGCCATGGATGCTGGCAACTATTCTGCCACCGTCACGGTGCAGATTTATGTCTCTGGGGAGGATGAATATGATCCTGTTTTTACCTCCCCGGAGTTCTCCTTTCAAGTGCCCGAAGACGCGAAGAAAGGTCAGATCATCGGCAGAGTGCAAGCCAGAGATGAAGACGGAGGCCTGGACGGTGTTGTCCTGTATTCTCTGTCAGCCAGTTCACCTTATTTTGAAGTCAACAAATCATCCGGCGCCATCTCCCTAAAGATGGACAGCTACGGCAGACACGTGAGCCGCTCCAAACGAGAAGTGCGCCTGATGACGCTCGACCTGTTAGCCCACAGCCCCCTGGAGACGTCCCGCACGGCGGCGACCAAAGTGACCGTCGACGTGAGCCACACCTCTTTCGGACTTGCCACAGACATCAACATGCTGCTAATAAGCGTCATCGCCGTGTCTCTCGGAATAATAGTCATACTGTGCGTCATTGCCGTGGCGCTGTTCTGCGTCAAACTGAGGCGCCGGAGGAAAGAACAAAAGAGACACAGACGAACCAAGGCGTCGGCCACCATGCTGCACAAATTTGAGGAAAGCAAAATAGCCGCAAGTGAGATTATTTATCACCAGGCCCTTCCCGGGTATGTTGCTGATCAGAGCAGCGGCAGCAGCAGCAGCGGGGGGCCGTACACTCGCGGGGGATCCCTGGACCCCTCGCACTCCAGCGGCCGAGGCTCCGCGGAGGCCGAGGCGGCGGAGGACGACGAGATCAGGATGATAAACGAATACCCTCGTGTGTCCAGCATCTCCTCCTCCATGCAGGAGCGTATCTCCGCTCGGGGTCCCGACTCCGGGATCCAGCAGGACGCGGACCAGTTGTCAGATGTGTCTGGCGAGCCCTCTATCGATTGGTTCAAAGGGAAGAAGATGGGCAGCCTCAACGGTACTCTGCTAGCTGGGCAGGTGCCGATCTACCGAGACGAGGGTGGTGGGTACGCGGGCATGGGGCGGGGCCTCAACGTCTCCCACCACAAAGATTATATCTTCCCGGAGGACGGAAAGCCAACCGTGGACGGCTCCTTGACGGCCATCGTGGCCAGTGACGAGGAACTGAGGGGCAGCTACAACTGGGACTACCTTCTCAACTGGTGCCCCCAGTTCCAACCTCTAGCCAGCGTTTTCACCGAGATAGCGCGATTAAAGGATGAAACGGCTCCCCCTCACCCCCGCCGCTCCTTCCACCGCAAAAGCAAAGCGGAGTCCAGAATCGACCCGCCTCCGCTTATCACCTCCGTGGCGCATCCTAGCGCAAAAACTGTAGCGCCCAAGCCGGCTGTGGGGAGGACGTACCCCCACCTGTCCACTTTCCGGAGGTCTCCCCTGAGCAGCGAGGGATCCATCTGCTCGGTGGCTATGTCGCCCAGTTTCTCCCCGTCCCTGTCGCCACTGGCGGCGCGCTCTCCGGCCGTCACGCCCTTCAGCGTCTCCCAGGGCCCGTCGGCATCCGTCATCAGCGCTACGGAACACAATCTGGAGCAAATTGACGAGGCCGAACTGAGGATTTGAACTTTGGGGACAATCTGAAACCTCGGGCTCCCACTTTCTGACCGCAGTGTTGTGTCATTTCCGTTCTTTTGCTGTGGTGTGGCACATGTGGTGGGGCTGCTTGAAGACAAACCGAGAGGGCCAAAATGGACTTTGTTCTTATCCCGAACTTTATTCTCCCATTGCTCCATGTTGGTTTGTACATTCAAACGAGGGGGGGCGGGGTTTCAAACACGATGTCAATATTTTGTAGAAAAAACATTGTCTATATTTTTATACTTATATGTGGTTCCCTCTCAAGCACATGGCATTCGCGTCTCGAAGGGTTATTGAAAAAAAAATCTCGTTTCTATCTTTGTATATTTGTAGTTTGTGTTGTATCCTTATTTGTACTGTAAACTCTCAAATGTGTTTTTGAAGATGTTGTGGCAAATTATTGTAGATAGTGGATTTGGACCTTGACCTCTCTGCTTGTGCAAAGACTCCAGTTCCGCCGCAAAGGAAGGTCATTGTGAATGTGATGCCCTTGCAGAATTTGTCTTTCGCGTGCTTTAATTTATCATAGCCGGCCGGCCTTACCGCTTCACGTCGTGCACAAGGTTCAGATAACAGATCTATTTCAATAGAACGCAACGCAAGCTCCAAAGCATTGCTGCTAAGTAAAAAAAAAAAAAGATGTCTTTCATCCCACGTTTGTTTTGGTTTTCGAAGGATGGCAAATTACCGAATGTTCCAAAAATAAGAGAGAATGTTTTATCCTTAGCTATAATTCACCAGACAGCCTATAAGCCATTTACAGTAAATAATACGATGCAAGACTTGCCAAGGTCCAAACTAAAGCGGTTCCTCCATCCCTGGAATTATTTTACTTCCTTTCACCATTTAAATCTTGAACACTTTAAATAGCACGCATGGTATTCGGTGGTATTTGTATTATTTATTGTGTTGGCAGACCTCCGAAGCTTCCTGTGCTTTATGTAAATTATTATGAAGAATAGTGGCGAGTGAACATGGCCAGATACGTATATCCACTAATCGACTAAAGGTACCTTATGGCCTTTTTTGTACAAACATGTGTCACGTGTCCAGAGGAATGTTTTGAGCTCAAGTGCCTGATTAAAGAACTCTGATGGAAACGTGATCAATCTTGTTTCTTAAGTTTAATATTGAAATAAAAGATAGACAATAAACTACAGCAATATGAGCTTCTGATTTCACATTTAAATGAAAGGTGAAGGTTTTGCTAACTCGAATACGTATTTCGGTCAATGCAAAAAGCTGTCTGGTTTCGTATGTGCTCTGTATTTTACTGGCAGCCAGTTTAGGGTGTAGTCTGCCGTATGCTCGAGGTTAGCTAGCAAGCTAGTATGTCCATGAAGAGAAGAAACGCTACAAAAATGGATAGATGGGTCAAATTCTCTGAATGATGTGCCCTTGTATTGCCCAAAATGGCTGCTTCCAAACCATAATGATGAACTTCCTGTTCAGTTTTAGGCATTGCTCCTTGAAACGTATCCTGTTATGATAAACATGCTAGCGGTTCAGTACACTTTTGACAAGCACCGATCTAACCAACGAATTACGAGGAAACATTTGAGAAGTCATGCTAATTGCTAAGCTAACCTAAGATTGGGGAGAAGCGGCCTGTAAGCTACCTAGTATAAAAAAACAATGCTATTCGTACCGTCATTGTTTTTGTGTTTGCTTTCACAATGGAGTTTTGATTTTGACTTTTGAGGTCTGCACAGTACTTGTTCTCAAAATGACACCACAGTGGATTCATCTATCTACTGTATCTTTCTTTCTTTCTGTCTGTCTTTTTTTGTTGTTGTATGTCTATCAAATTAAAAGTGGACATGAATAACACAATCTAGAAGCACCTGTCATTGCTATCTGACAAAGTCAAAGTGGAGCACTTCTGTTTTTGTGCCTGCAAAATTGTGAGCCAGTACACGCACACACCCATGCAGCGATGTCTTTTTTTTCCCCCCTCAGCTTTTTCCCAACTGGAAAGAAGGGTGGAGCCGCCCGAACGGGACAATCCGCTGATGATACGCTTGGCCTGGGTGTCACGGTAATGAGCCGCGCGCGGTTCCCCGGCATGAGCGGGGCTCGCTATTTACACAACAGCGCTCGGAAGATACGAGCAAAAGAGGGCGAGTCGGCCCATTACTCAAAGCTCAAATGAAAGACTCGCCATAAACCAAATGAGATCTGTCATTGCACATATACGCGAGGAGGAGGCCGCTCCCTTTACATGCGAGGAGCGCCGATGTTTTTTCCATCATGAGTCTATTGAGATGTCAGAGCTGTCACAAGAGCCTCAGGGCGCTTACTCTCCTCAATTGCTTCCCGTCTAGGCGTTCAAAGTTTTCTACGTCCGACACAAGAGAAACGCTTTGATTGAGCGATTCCACGTACTATTGTCATTTTGGAAAACTGTTAGCTCGTAGCTTTCTGTTGAAGGTCAGGAGGCTTTTTCAATCTTGTCCACTGATTGATTGCAAAGCCAAAGCGAGATCAATGACTTGTTTTGTATTAGGCGATTGGCATCTTCAGGTGTTGCTGCCTTGGTCCAACAGTGCGTGAGCTCCTTGAGGCTTTCAGCTTTTTGCACGGCCACCTGTCATGAAAGGAGGTTTCCCACAAACGGTTGACGTGCCTTAGAAGTCATCGACAGCTTCCATTTTGTTTTAGCCTTGAAGACATAATGACTATAAAGACTGTTGGGGGACTTAATGGTTTTAAGATGGCCTCTGCACAAGAGCTTTGTGCCATCGTTCAATTCTCCGAGCACTTTCTGTGCCTCTTTTGCGCCGCAAATGTAGTTAAACGCGGCTTAATTGAGGCCCTGGTTTTGCTTTTTACAATGGTGTCATTTAGTTGGTATAATGGAGCTGGTTTGTGTGGCAAGCTCCTCCATCTGTGTTGCGGCAGTTTAACGGGATCTCACAATACTTGTTGGAATGTGGATCTTTACACCGAAGAGCTGAGCTGCTTTGTTTCACGGGGAAGCTTTGGCAAGGACGTGACTCTCCAGCTAAGAAGCCCAAACCGGCGTCCAGTCAAAATGAGGCCGTCATTCTTCTCTTTCATGCTGGGATTACCCGTAAGGCCTTCATAACTGCAGTTTGCACGGAAGTTGCCTTTCGCGGCAGGTCAGGCTCCACTGATGCTTCCCACAATCCCTTCTCCAAACAGTCCGAAGAGCAGCAACTTCGCTACTGTCTCTTGCAAGTTCTCCTTGCCAGCCGTCTTGCGTGACTGGAAAGAGACGGGGAGGGGGGGGGGTCAAATCCCGTTGGCACGTGAACCCTTCGTCTATTTTAGGGGAGAGAGAGTTTTTTTTCTGCTTTGAAACAAAAAAAAGCCACAGGGAGAAATGGGCAATAGCAAGGCGAAAGGGGGTCTGTTTCTCATTTGGCCTGGGCCTCGCCAGCGTTAGAAGAACCACAGCAATACGGGGGGATCGGGGAGGGGGGGGGGGCAATGGCTGGTAGGAGAAGTGTTTTCCCTGCAGAAACCGCAGCCAAATCTTTTCGGGGCCCTCGTCTTTTCAAGTCGTCACTTGGCAACCGGGCCCGGCCGGCCCAGTCTGGATCCTATTTCCACGCCGACTGTTTTTGTTTGTGTTTTGTTGTTGTTTTTGTCACTCCCACTTGCAAGTCTTAAATCTGCCAGCAGCAAATTTGCGCTTCTTCTTCTTTTTTGTTGGGTCGTAAATCCGTCTGTGACACGCCATTGTTACGGAGGATTCCGTATCGTGGGCGTCGCAGCCATTGCGGGTCGTCAAATCACTTTTTCTGTCGGCCGCTATACTTAGCCGTCGCCACGTATGTAATTATGCCAGTTTGGTAAAAAGGACACCACGGTCAAAAGTCGAATGAGTCACACACCAGCGCCATGCGATGATCCGTGGATGATGAACACTTTCCCATCGTTGATCGAACATTTCTGGTCATGAGAAAAGCCAAACAAAAAAGCGTTTTTTATGTTCTCGCTCCCCAAAGCTGCGTGGCCATAAGTCAGCAAACGTCAGCGAAGGCAATCCAAGCGTGCCATCATGCCTCATTGTTATCTAGTGAAACGTCTCTATTGCTAAATCCTAATAACTCGCAGATGGATGCGTCGAAAAGACATTTGCAGCCATCGCTAACGGAAAGCCCATTATTAACCGTGAAGTATTATCTTGATAAGCCTTTCATTTTCAACTGGAAAAATACCTCCCAACCCGCAAAAAATCATCTGAAAACACCACTGCTCCATTCAAAAGTACTTTTCGGTTCCATTTTTCACTCTGTTGCTAGGTTGAACTTTGTTTTGCGCAATTAATGTGTTATCTGAGCAATGGCTTGTGAAAAAGCCTTTTGCGGCGTACCTCAAGGATCCGCCTGTGAGCCTCTGCTTTTCTTACCCGATGTGTTATATGAAATCAAAAAACCCGTATCGCGTACTAACCAATAAATTCCAAACGTACGGCCCGCCACCGTATAATAGATATATGCTCGCCCACGAGAGAGACTACTGTTGGACTGAATCAATACATTAAAGTTGGCTGCGTTTCAACGTGTTGCCTCAGCGTAATCAAATCAAGCATTCTTCTCCGCTGCCTCTGCAATAGTTTTCAAACATCTGGGTGTCTTCTTTCGCAGCGGAGACTGCGTGTCGCTGGCTACCGGGCCGCGCTTCAGGGGCTACGACAACCCTGAGTCCGTTTTGGGACTGCGCTCATGGTTCATTTTTAATGCAATGTAAACAGAGTTCTGTGTCATTGCATCGTCGGGCACAGCGTAAAATTTTCATCGGCACAAATTCATGCGTGATGCGCTGCAGAAGATGAGATTACATAAGAAAAGTACAGCGAATGCTCTCTCATGTGAAAGCTTGAGTGCTTGCAGTTGGGTCCAGGAGGAATTCTGGCACATAAATCCACTTTCTACCCGACAATAGTGCACGAGGAGTGTTGCTTGCCAACTTCACTTCTCCAGCAGGGCTACTCGAGAAAAAAAAAAGAAAGAGAAGAAGCAGAGAGGGGAGGCCTACTTCCAATGGAAAATACTTTGGCCTTAAAGCTCCACAATGCTTTCATTTGGACGATTGAGTGTTTGAGAAAGTCTGGATACTTTCTCTCATTATACGCCCGGCCCGGCCCGGCCCGGCCCGGCCCGGCTTGGGAGTGCGCCACTCAGCGTCTCGTCAAAATTTACAGCTGGTAATTGCTTACGCGTTTTATCGTTTATTGGAAACGATTAAGGTTGAAACGCGGGCAAGAATCTCATTGATGTCGTGGTTCCTCCTCGGGACCGTCATTAAAAATCAGCTTTGTGTTGGTAATCGCCCACACAATGACTCACACTTAATGTGAGACATAAAAGGCCACGCTTGTTATGTACACTGGATTCCAGGAGCGCTTTGATTGCCGGCGCAATATAATCCACCAGAGCGGCCCACATCAAGACGAGGAAGTGTGAGTTATCATGGACTGTGGCATCATTAGAATTATTCATTCAGGTGGAAATCACCTGCGTGGTATTTTTGGCCAATCAGATGCACAAAGAAAGCAAAATGGTTGCTTCAAACTTAAACGTGCCATGTTTGGAACACCTAAAACAAATTGTCAAAGTAACAATTAAAAACCCAGTCCAGGTGATGAGAGAGTGGCTGCTGATTGGTGGAGAAACAGCAATCAGCAAGGTGCGTCTCTTTTTGTTAGCCGCAAAGTTGAATTGCATGATTATGTCTTGGTCTTGTGGAGCGCCATGTAACGACGACGAGTCACCAAAGCCTGCAAATGGCAGCCGGTCGTGTTTTACTGGCGCTTTTACGTGACCTGACTTTTCAAGCCCGGTGTTTCCACTCAGCGCTCTGCTTTAATAAGCGCTACTATATACACACGCACTTGATCACTAAATACAACGATTGAGTTTTATTCCTACAAGGGTCGCAGGGCCAGGCCACAGCTAATGGTAGCAAGCAAAGAAAAAACAAAAACGTGCAAATATTAAACGCTTGACTGCTTCTTATTTCCTGAGACACAAACATGACCAAGTCCGCTTGGACTTGTCATGATTTGTCTACATTAGGTTACATTATGTGATATAAATCATCATGTCTTGACATTTTTGGGCAAAAAAGAGCTTTGCTTTTATAGTAAAAACAAAAGTAATGGGCAGCGACAGACAATTTATGATGACATCACAGCAGATGTGGCCTTTTGGTCGCTCCTTTTGCATTGTTAGCCTTTGTGAGCCTTGCTAAGGCAAAGCGGTCAATTGGGGTGCCATTCTATTGAAAATCAAGAGTCACCCGATGACGCCCGACGCTCTCTGCATTTGACGAGACTGGGTTTAATATTGCGCCATGGTCGTGGGAGGTCCGCTAGAAGCACACCAAAGTCAACGTCGGAGGTTTTACCGTCCTGACATGTATCTGGCACGGCAAGAAAGCAAGCTTATGCTAACTGATAGCGCTTCAACCGTGATCCAGATGCAGCATCAAAGCCGCGGGATCATTGCAAACAATAGGTTGAAGGTATAAATCATGTACGCTCCGGCCTTGCTTTTCAAAGGTTTGCATGGCAGCTCGAAGCTGTTGCTGTTAATTGCTGCTATGACAGCTAATTAGCTACATAGGGTGTGATTGCTTGTTTATTGGTGTGGACATCTGGCGTGTGCTTCGAGGCCTCGCTTTCTTCTGTCTCACTTTAAACAAAACATCAAGCTGCCATGTGAGGAGCACAAACATCATTTGTTAGAGTGACTCTCCTTTCCTGCCATGAAAGGGCATTACAGTAGCCCGATCGCTCCGTTTTATTTTTCACCTCACTCAAGTGGCAGAGAAGCTGCTGCTTGTATGTAATGAAAAATTTAAATGGAAAGATAAATACATTAATGAATAAATAAATTGTCCATTATTTCCTTTGGAGAAGATTTCAAATGCAGACCACAACCACTTGCTCATTTCTAAAAGTAAAACACTCTTTCAGTAAATTTGCTAACGACTTTTTAGCAGAGCATTGACTAATCCGCCCCAACGAAGTTACCTGCAGCCTCTGTGATGACAGGATTTCAGAGTGTCCCCTTGGCGGTCGTGTGTAATGTCGTTCTGAAGGGAAGATTAACCTGGAGCATCCAGGAGCGTTGGCCGCATCCGAATGAGCGGATATGATCGACACGCTTTGATCAAAGGAGAAAAAAGTTGGCGTGTGTCCCACAAATCACACATTTCCCTGACTGAGCGCTGCAAGTGACACTCGAGTTGCTCACTGGAATAATTTGCATTCCTTGCTGGATATTCTTGTGCTTGGACTCCTCTCACCAAATTTAGTTGTCATGAAGATGTGGCAATCTGGAAAAAACATGAACTTGAATTAATCCATATGATGACCTGCTCTTTCTTCTTCCTAATTACAGGAATCATGGTAGAACTAAATAAACCTTTTTTTTATGGGCACGCAGACGTTATGATTAAATAGTTATGGGAGCAATCATCATATGTACTTTGCATGCACGCATGTTGATTTTTTTTTTATCAGCGCTGGCCATCAGTCGCCATGGTAACACCCTAGACACCGTTCTTGTTATCGCAAAATCGTATAGTCAGCGGTGGTTCTGATTCCCAATTAGTGATGGTGAATGCACTCAGTGAGGAGCTCAAGCACAACAGAACCAAACGCATGCAAGGTCAGCCACTGGGCTTTTTCATCTATTTTGAATTAGCAGCAGCCCTCATGCTTTCAATGGGACTTATTACATTTCCACCGTTGCGCTCAAATTCCAATGACTGTTGTAACTTTGCTGAAAATGATTCATAATTGCCTTTTTCCTGACCGCAGATCCTGTCACGGTTCCCGGTTGTCTCATGAGCGGGATAACCTGCCCAGTAGGCCGCTTCCCTCCAGGTAAAGAAATGAGTGTGTGTGGGAGGGGAGGGGGGGGGCTCAAAAATCCCTTTTCCGAAAAGAGCGATATCTGGATGCTTGATGTAAGCATGATTCATAAGTACTTTTTTTTTTTTTTTTTTTAATGACTGTGTGTCTACATGACGTGATGTTCAACGTGACTTGTTTCTTCCATTGAAGGGTTGATTGAAATCTGGATTATGAGATTGTTTGACAGTTACTTCAAGTCACTTGGTTTTCATTTAGTTTTTAAACATTGTACTTTTCTGTGTCATTTTGAAATGACGTCAAAGACCTCAAAGAATAGCATTAATAAAAGAAATGCAGCATATTTTCAAGGCGGTGCTGTGGTTCTACAGAGAAGTTGGTTTTTTTCATTTTTTTTTCATGATCATCTCTTGAGCACAGTGGGAGGTTGTAATACAGAAATGTGTGTATATATTTCAGTTCATCTTCACAAGGCTGAGTTCAGCAAAAAGCACCAAACTGCGTGCTAAAGAGACTCAAGCGCACTTTTGCAGCGCTTCTAAAATCTTGTACCTGACATATTTACTAAATAATTGTCAGGCCTTGTTTGCTTGCTTTTCATGTGGCAATAAGACATCTATCTCTCAGTTGTTTGGGGACTCTTGTGTAAATAATAGAAAATGTCTTGGCAGCCGAGGAGGGCACTCAGACAGGTTTGATGCATTGTTTGGACAAAGTTATATCCGCAGGCTGTTTTCTCTGTCTGCTCCCTCTCCAAACATTTCATCTAATAAATTTCGTAGTACTGCTCACACGGCAGTATTTCGTAAAGTTGGGTGATAAATGTTTGTTCTTCTTGTTGAATCACACGCAACCATTTGGAAGTTGTCTTTAGTACTTGTATACACTCTGCCAGTAGGGGACGTTGCTGAATATTGAGGCCAAGACTTTTAAGACATTTATTCGTCTTTTTTTTTTTGCCCCTATCGACTTTGAATGACAAAAATCGCAATTGTGCCTATGAACATTTAACCCAAATTTGGAACCAAAAGCTCTCAAACGTTTGTTTTGAATGGTCTTGGCTTTTACTTGTTAAAAATTATATATTGATCACAAAGCGAACAAAATGGTTCAGCCATAAACGGGACACCAATTATGTTCGTTAGTCAGACTCAGAAGAACTCATATATTGTATTTAAACCTGGACAGTTTGTGGGCCGTGAATAATGCAGAGGTCAAAGGTTGTACTGGGAAAGGCTGAAGGACGTTGAGGCGGCCCCTCAGCCAAAAGACGCAAAGTCAAAACATACCCTTTCAATCAGTCAAAGTGGAACTAAAGCAACTTTGAGATGTTTGGCTTTGAGCAAATCTCAACAGCAACATTATTTACCTTCTTCCTTTATGGGATTTGACTTCCTGCCCGCACGTATACGGCTTATACACGTGTACAACGGCTGTGTGTGTACGTTGTCGGAAACGAGATTGAGGCTCACAGTCGTGGACTTATTTGAAAATGATTCATTATTATTCATACGAGCACTTCAACAGACACCCTTGAGGTTTGGAGGCGCTATCACAAGGGCAAGGCGTAGTAGTCGTCACTCAGGCGAGGATAATAACTCTTTCATTTGAGATGTTCCATTCATCCCCCCCAACTCTGCCTTCTCGCTTACATCTCACCTCTGGGCGGTCACTCGCCGCATGAGGTGCTCTGAAACAGAAGAACATACATTGGATATTGTATTTTTTAATACATGTATGCTAACAAGAAGGAGTCAAGTGGGAAAATAAAAAATCAAAAAATCCAGACAGTTATGATCTCTGACCTGACTTGAAGCATGGGGAATTACACTTTTTTTTATATTTTGTTCAAAACAACCCCGACATGTAAGTTCTCTTAACCCAAAGGAATATAGTAAAATAGTGCTGTTGCAGAAGCAAAGAAGGGGGAGATGGGGTGCAGTAAAACTAAGCACTACTATGCTTGGGAAAAATGTCCCTTGTAGCAAATCTTCAATTTAAGCACTTTCACAACGTTTGAAAGCCATATTCGCTCCACACTGCTTTCCCTGATTGAAATAAATGAGGCACATTAGTACAATTTGGCTCTATCGGTCTATCTCTAAAGACAACTGCAATCAGGAAGAGAGGCGGGATTATAATAATAATCAAAAATTGCAATTTCCTTAGAAGTTGATGTTTAGATAGGGCATTTAATCATCCATTCATCCATTTTTCATACCGTTTATCCTCATTAGTCTCGTGGGGAGGAGCTTATCCTTCCCTGGGCTGTTTCAAATTCACAACTTGAGATTTTTAAAATGCATATACCATGCATGTGTTTGGAATGTCCTTCCAACTAGTCAGAGTACCTGGACACATGGGAAAGCATGCAAACTAAAACAGGATGGCCGGATCCAAGGTTTGAACCGTGTTGAGCTATTTAATCAGTATGATTAAAAAAAAAAAAAAGAAGAAAATACACATTGGAAACAGATACATTACTCTCAGTGTCATAACAACTAAGGCTTAGGTGCTTATGCGTTCTCAAGTACAGTAACTGTAAGATGCATTATTTGTAGCTGCTTGGGTGTTTAGTAGGTGATTCCAGGGAGGACAACACAAAAATGGAATCACCAATAAATTAATAATGATAACAATTATTATTATTATTATTATTATTATTATTATTATTATTATTATTATTATTATTATTATTATTATTATTATTATTATTATTGTTGTTATTATTATTATTATTATTGTTATTATTATTGTTATTATTATTATACACCAGAATACTTTGACTATTTTATTGAAAAAGACTACCACAACGACATTGGTAGCGTCTATAACGAGGAAACACTGACACCTTCAGCATAGAATGCCATACTACAGTTTAGGGAAAACGTGACGTCAGCACAGCACGACGTGGACAACGGAGCAGAAGGGCGGAAAAGGCTTGAAGATGATGCTCTTTCAAACTAATGGTGTAGTTTCTCGATATACGATCCTAGACCACCAGTAAACTTTCAAACGAATACTGGTGAGTATTTGACGTATCTTGTAAAATCTACATTGGATTAAAAGTGCTAAAAGGCCGATTAAGGTGTCTTCGAAAATAGTAAAACTTTTATTGCGAAGTGACGTTAAAGCCGCTGCTTGGCTGGATGCAGGGATTTTCAGGATGAGTTGTATGGAAAGAGGCAGATCATGTAAACAGCAACCATGGATGTAACGTTGATTCATTAGAAAAGTCGGTGCCTTTTCTGCTCTTTATTACATTCGTCCGCGAAGCTTGACTTTTCTTTGGGACGAACAAGCTGCCAGCCAGATTTAAGCTAGCTGTCACATAGCCAGAAGCCACATCAGCTGCCGTTAGCAATCAGCGTAGCATCAACGTAAGACAGCTATGCTCGTTTGTGTAGTACTTACACTCTACAATTGCCTATTATTATTATTATTATTTGTATCTTTTCAGACATTTTGTCATGGCGGAGGGCATCATGAGCAAAGCAGCCACTATGGAGATTCCCATTAACAGTAATGGAGACACTGGGACTCAGCCAGAGGATGACAGTCTGGAGCAGGTCAGTTAGTGTGTTGTTTGTTTGTTTGATGGAATCTCAAACGTCACGTTGCAACACAATCTATTCATCCCACAGTGGTACACTGATTTACAAGCTTCAATTGTTCCATGACTCACATCAGTTTCGCCCATTGAAATAAGATGAAATGTCCTTTGCCTTTTCCACCTCACCCCAAAGTTTGTTTTTAATTAATCAAAATACAGCTCTGTCTTTTACTTGGAAAGAAAAGCAATAAACATGATTGTAAATGAATGAACTACTTCAATAAATTGCACAGTTTAGTTTTTGCTTCCTCTTTGCGTTGTTTTTTTTTTTTTTTAAATCGAGGATGTACTCATGTGTAGGCACCATCAGACTCAACTGAGTTCACACGCATCATTCAGTTGTTTGTGGATCAGGATTTGCAGCAGGTGATGGTGTCGGGGCCCAACCTGAACGAAACCAGCATCGTCTCGGGAGGTTACGGCGGTCCGGCGGGGGGCATCATTCCGACCAGCACCATCAAAGGTAGTGGCCGCAACATCATTGCCTTTTCATTCCCACCACTTAACACCGATGAGTTTTTAAATAGCCTTCGGGCAGCCACAACAAATGGAGGCTCCGTGATGACTCTGATTCGCAGTCACTGTACGTGTGCTGACGTCCAGGCGGCGGCCTTGTATTACCATATCTTATAGGGCCAGCCATTCGTTTCAACCCCGAATATTTGGACAGAAGAGGTGCCCATGTGCCTGCGCCAGGTGTCTGTACATTCTGTAGCTGTTTCTCAAAATTAACCCCTTCAGTCTTTTTTTTTTGTAAAACGTCTCCTACTTGGATGAAAGGACTTGCAGCCTTGCTCGCATGCCTACATTGGCAGTTGAGGGCAAATATTGGAGCCTTAAAAGATGCACTAACCCAATATGAGCATTTGTTTGTTATACTCGCTTGTATTGAATGCTATCGATAAGACCGACTGTCGTTGCCGTTTGCATCTCATCCATTAACTCCATTCTTCCATGTTTCTTGAGTGCATGACAAAAAAAAACCACACGCATGCTAGCCATGTCTTCATCCGCTCATACCAAAAAGACACATTTCCCTTTCAAAGCTTTTCTCACCCATGCCCCCCCCGCCCCCCCATGCCCATGGCAGACATCCGCATGAAATCCCGGGCCGCCAGCTCGCCCACCGGCCAGCCGGTTGCCGGTCGACTGGCGCAGCACGGCAGCGAGCAGCTCTCAGGTATCATCTCTGAAGTCAGTCACCATCTCCTCCTTCCCTCATTGCCATGGCTCATCGTGTCCATCGTGAATGTCACGAGACGGCGCTTATATGGCAGCGTTTTTTTTTTTTGGAAGGCTCCTCAAACCATAGCACCTGCACCGCGATGGAAGAAGTGTCTCGTGGCGTGGCAGTGGAGAAGCTGGACAGTGTGAAGAAATGGGGCATAAACACATATAAGGTAACAAGCTACTGCTAAGCCGTTGATTTAATTCCAATTGGTAATATTTCATCCTCGTTTTTTTTCCATGGACGCGTGTCCCTCAGTGCACCAAGCAGATGTTCTCGGAGCGCTTTGGCCGAGGCTCGCGGACGGTCGACCTGGAACTGGAGGCTCAGATCGACGTGCTGAGAGACACCAAGAGCAAGTACGAGAACATCCTCAGGCTGGCCACGGCGCTCACAAGCCACTTCCAGAGCATGGTGCAGACGCAGCAAGCTCTCGGGGACACCTTCACCGACCTCAGCCAGAAGTCGCCCGAGCTGCAGGTAGCCCACAGTGCAAATTTTGCTTGAATTTTCCATTTAAGACAAATAAAGAACAAGGATGCTGCCCCCACCCTCCAGGATGAGTTTGGGTATAACGCAGAAACTCAAAAACTATTGTGCAAGAACGGCGAGTCCCTGCTGGGTGCCATCAACTTCTTTGTGTCCAGCATTGACACTTTGGTCAACAAAACCATGGAGGACACCTTGATGACCATCAAGCACTACGAAAACGCAAGGTAACGCCGAATTCTTGAATCTTGGATAAGGACGGGCGTCCTCTCGCGCGCTTCCCCGCAATGTGACAGCCTCCGTCTCGTGCGCTCAGGTTGGAGTTTGACGCCTACCGCTCTGACTTGGAAGAGCTGAGTTTGGGCCCCAGGGACAGCGCCGCCATGGTCCGCATCGACATGGCCCAGCACGAATACCAAGTGCACAGGGACAAATACGAGCGGCTGCGCAGCGACGTCACCATCAAGCTCAAGTTCTTGGAGGAGAACAAGGTTTGCTGCCTTCCACTTTGCCTATTAAATGAAGCATTTCCCCATTTGAGAACTGGTTTTCCAACATTTAAAAACCCTAGGACTAAGTGAATTTTCCAAAGCGAAACCAAGGTTTGGAATTTTCAAATCACTTTCTGGGTTGCTGACCGGTCAGAGCGAGAACTGCATTGGTCTTTAATGTTTTAATTCTCAGCAAGACTCAGTTTTCAACCAGAATCCATTTCCAAACTAATAAAAAGTTGCTTTGTCAGCATTGGCTGAGTTGATTTGTTGGATGTTTTTGGCACCGTCTAGTGGCGGTGTGTCGGAAGCTCACGCACGTCACAAAGCAAAAATAAAAACATCAAAAACGAGCTTGCTGGTAGGTAATATTTAGATGTGTGTGTGTCCCAGGTGAAAGTGATGCACAAGCAGCTGCTGCTTTTCCACAACGCCATCTCGGCCTACTTCGCCGGCAACCAGCAGCAGCTGGAACAAACTCTGGTGCAGTTCAACGTCAAGTTGAAGCCGCCTGGGGCCGACAAGCCGTCCTGGCTTGAGGAACAGTGACAGGTGGTCATTGCGGGATCAGCACAGAAAATATGGAAAGTCTCCTTTTTTTTTTTTTTTGTAGTCTTCGCTTGTTCTATATTATCAGCACGAGTTCTGTTTTTATTTAAGCCACACACTATTCTTATTCTTGGATGAACCATTCATTTTTCTGTATATAAGAGTATGTAAAGTCTAGAATTTTTTTTTAGTGGAGATGGCTCTTGGGCATTTTAGTCTTTTTTGTTGTCGCCACATTTTTTTTTAGAACGGTACATGATACTTTATTATTTTGCATAACAAATGAGACATCTAGGGATCCAAGCAATGCAGTTGCGTCTCTTCTTCGTCATTATGATGATTCTTGGAGGCCACCAACATTTTCCTTTCATCTCAAGAATAGACAAGGGAAGCCCAGGTCATTTCTAGAGCTTCTTTCAAGACAAACGTTTGTCCAATCGCTACCAAATTTGAACTTGGTAATTTGGATACAAGGACGACAGGAAATGATGAGAAATGTAAGTTCAATTAGTGCATTTATTTATAGCTGTTGTGGTTCAAAGTGGCCATTTTGATGGCTTATTTACCACCGAATTTGAATTTTGTGAGAAGTGCAAATTTTCTGCCTTTCGTGCGGGCAGAGCATGTTTGAGTCACTCCCAGCCACAGAATGAAGCGCAAATTTCATAGACACAAATGTACAGGACATGCAATAAGTGCTTTCATTTTTGTTAGCTTTGTGGTATAGCCGCTTCGGCTCTTGTTTTACATGATGAGATGAAACATTGTGTGCGCGTGTGTGTATACATATCGAGTCAATCCCGCCCGCGTGTGTAAAACCTTACACAGTGCTTTGGGGGAATTCAGCACTTCCGGACTATCTACTGACATTTAATGGACCCAATTCTTGGACCGAAATGAGCAGAGGTCAGTACTTTGAGCAAATTGTTACACGGGCGGGCCGTTTTCGCTGTTTTTCCTAGCTATCTATTTATCCACGTGTGCAGAGAGCCTTGTATTTTCACGTCTTTGTCCTTGTTGTGCAGCTCCCAAATAAAAGTGGATGACTTTGTTCCATTTAAATGAACAATTGATGCGAATGTTGAAGAAACCGCCTGCGATAACAACAAAAGTGGCAAGTCTCACGTCATCTTTTCTATGGACTTAATGTGCATGTTTATTATGTATGCCGTTGTTGCATGCGGCTTTGTTGTGGGTATTTTTTTTTTCTACTTAAATGTTACTCGTGTACACTACAGTGCATTTAAAGCTGATATGCTGTACAATTACATTTCTCAGTTGTTGTCAGCTGACGTGATGTTTATTATCCACCCCGCCTAAAACATCCAATCTCTGCTTTTAGATAGCGCTTCGTAGCATTAAAGGCCTTTCAGTTAATTATCGAGATTACAGATTGATTTTTTTTTTCATTACAGCGGTCAGCAACCCTAATTCATTGTCAAATCATAATGGTGATCATAACTTTACTGACCCTTCTGCAGAGCATGACTTTTTAAATTGGGTTGCTCAAATTTTAACAGCTACACTTTGGCTTTCTGCAGATCTTAAATCAGCTTGCAAATCTTGACATTGTCCCCCATGAAGTGATTATACATGAGCACGTAATCTGCATTGAGGTGAATAATTACATTTTAATCCCATCTTCACTATCTCCCATCTTGAGGTACCGTATTTTCCGGACTATAAGTCGCTCCGGAGTATAAGTCGCACCAGCCATAAAATGCCCCAAAAAGTGAAAAAAAACATATATAAGTCGCTCCGGAGTATAAGTCGCATTTTGGGGGCAATTTATTCGACAAAATCCCACACCAAAAACAGTCATGAACGAGCAACAACAGGCTAAACGATAGCAACAACAGGCTAAACGATAGGTATGCTAACGTGACAAACACAAACAAAGAGCTGAGAACGGGCCTGACGTAACATATAGAGTGATTAAGGACAACTATTACATGAATAACATGTTTATAAAACCATCAGTGTCACTCCAATTCATTAAATAGCAACAACAGGCTAAACGATAGGTATGCTAACGTGACAAACTCAAAGAAAGAGCTGAGAACGGGCCTGACGTAACATATAGAGTGATTAAGGACAACTATTACATGAATAACATGTTTATAAAACCATCGGTGTCACTCCAATTCATTAAATAGCAACAACAGGCTAAACGATAGGTATGCTAACTTGACAAACACAAACAAAGAGCTGAGAACGGGCCTGACGTAACATATAGAGTGATTAAGGACAACTATTACATGAATAACATGTTTATAAAACCATCGGTGTCACTCCAATTCATTAAATCCATCGATCGATCTTTGTCAACAATGGGTGCGCACGGCTGAGGGCGCTTGCGCTTCAAAATATTCCACAGGCTCATATAACGATAGATAAACTATATTTTAAATAACTATAATACAAGCCAATAATATTATCAAACCATCCGTGCACTTTAATTCCATTAAATCCATCGATCAAATTCCTCGTCCTTTGTCAACATCGCCGCGCGTGCGCCCTGACGTCACCCTCGTCTTTATTCCACAGATCTACTATATAACTATATTGTAGCATTAACAAAGTACAAGGATAGACGTAGGTTTGGTAAACGGCTCTTTATTAAACAAAACAAACTTCCAAGCGTGTGGCGGCGTGGACTTCCAGACAGACCGGGCGTGCGTAATGGCCATGTCCGAGCCCCGCGCACCGTTCGCGGACAACCACTCGGCCGATCGTCGGCCCCCGACTCAGTAGAGACCGGGCGTGCGTAAAAGCCATAATAGTTTTTCAAACCTTCTATGTCACTCCAAATCCTTAATTCCTTCAAACTCTTTGTCCTCCGTGTCACTTAGAAATGATCACCGCTAATGATGCCGGTCGTCCTTGTGTGGGCACGTTTGTATGTAAACAACCGGCGCGCCGCGCTACTGACGTCACTTGAAATAGTAATCCATTGGTACATCACGGTTCTCCAAACTTTCTTTCTGCTGCTCGATTACTGTTTTCAGCTGCATATTTTACAACTTGAAGTTTGTAACCTGCAAAATATGAGTTTCTTTTTGGTGCCATTTTTCTTAAGCCCACCCAGTTGATGAGTCACGGCCAACGGTAAAATTTAGAGCGCCCTCATCCAGTTTCGTCTGAAAATATAATTTTTTTTGGTTGTTTTATCAAAGTCAAAGTCTGCTTTATCGTCGATATATTTTTTTTATATACTAAGACACACAAAGAGATTGAAATTACATTTCCTCTATCCCTCGGTGAGATAGTACACATATGCATACAAGCAACACAAAAAAAACCAAGAAGGCACTAACAATGAATAAATAAGAGTATTGAATAAATGATAAATAAACAAATAATAATAAATAATAATAATAAATATAAGAGGAGCAAAAATGGAGCAAGTGTACATACAGCAGACAGTGGACTTGGATATGGTGCTTTAAAGTGTTAATTGCTTTATTTGATGTTTTCTCTATTTTTTATGTTTTGAATATGTTCAAGATAAAGAAATAAAAGCATGTGAAGTGATCAACTATACTAAAAATAACATGGGAAGTGGTCAACTATACTTGTAAGTGATGTCTTAATGATCAAGTAAAAATTTGTGAAAAAAAAACATATATAAGTCGCTCTTGAGTATAAGTCGCCCCCCCATCCAAACTATGAAAAAAACCGCGACTTATAGTCCGGAAATTACGGTATTTTGAAATCACCGACGAGTGAAGGAGCCGTGTGTGTGTGCCTTTAAAACAAATCAATATTCATCTCCCGTATCTTTGAAGCGCAACTCATCACGTTGCTGGAGTCCATAAATCCAGCCCAGTGCTCACAGTCCAACCACTCGCATAACAAGTCAAGGAGGTCCGGCAGAGATCCCAGAGGTGCTCCTTCCCAACGAAGGTGAGCACACACTCCCTCTGCCGCCTTCTCTCCATGGGCGTATCCTTCTCTGTTCCAGGGAAGAGGAATTGCGACACTCCTTCAAGTTTCAGCACGAGAGGAGCCAGTCTGGAATGGAAAACTAGGAAGCTGGGCATATTTTTAAGCAGAAAAAGCAAAGGTGAGTTACTGTTTACAAGTTGATTCCGTGGCATGATTTAGTCATGTGATTGCTCTTTTTTACCTTACCTTACCTTACTGATGTTATCTTTGGCATATCATCCACCTACTGTTGTCAAAAACAGTGGTACCAAAATTGACTGTGTTAGGAAAAGTTTGAAATGTTCAAAAGTGAATCTTTACTGTCAATTGTATCTAATACGTGTTTTGATAAGTTGTTACAGTGAAAACAAACTTACAGCTGCACACAAAATAGTTTTCCTTATTCGCTGACAGCTTGTGTGAGAGAAAAAAAAAATGCCTTGCTAGCAACAGCTTGACTGTTTTGCTATCAAAGCAACGGCTTCCCGTAGCAATTTGCTCAAGTACAGTCTTTAACTATTTGACTAGTTGTTTGTAGCAAAATAAAAGATCAGTTAATAAAAAATACAGTAAATTTGTTTTTGTTGATGCTGCTGTGAGGTAACGGCGCAGTATTGGATGCCAAACAGTGAGACAAAATATTGTCGCATCAAGATTTACTAACAAACGCAACTACAATATGGCTGGCTTTATGAATGCAGTTTCAAACGACTAAATTGAATGTGGTCTTTGTACTCCCAATGTCATAACTTCCCCACACCCTTTTATTCCCTAGAATGAATGCGTCACTCTCAGTGCCGTTTGGAACGCTCCCGTTGCAGCCAAGACCAATGAAATCAAAACAACGACGTGCCGGCGCCGGGCTTCCTCACGCGTAGCTGAGAAGACGACCGCGCCGCCGAATCCCCATCGAGATGGAACCCGGCGATCCTCTGCCGCCGCCGCCACCTCCTCCTCCTTTACTGCCTCCTCCTCCCCCACCGCCACCGCCGCCGCCGCCGCCCCCCGGTCCGGGCAGCTCGAAACTAGAGCGTCGGGGTTCCAGGATGCGCAACTTCAACTGGGAGACCATCCCCAAGCACACGGTGATGGGCAAGCACAACATCTGGACGGCGGATCAGGCGGACGGCGACTACGAGCTGGACACGGAGCACATAGAGGAGCTCTTCAGTCATAAGCGGGCCCAGCAGCAGAACCAGCAGCAGCTTGCCACCCTGGGCCGCCACGGCGCCAGGGGCCCGCTGGCTGCCGCCTCCGGGGCAGAACTGGTGAGTGCGGACGGATGGACCGGCTAAGTTGAAAGAAACAGCGGTGGTAATAAAAAGCATCAGAGCATTGCGTGAACACGGCGCACTAGAAAAAAATGCTAACCCGCTATTACGTAACGGATCAGCAATGTTATCTTTTCTTCACTCGGTGTGTGTTTGCTTAAGGAAGGTCACATGAGAACCTTCTGATGTTGGCTCAATTTTGTCACAATAGTTCCCAGGTGGAGGTTAAAATATCTCAAAAGCATATTTTGAGCTTCTCACTGACAACAGCCAGCCACTTTTGAAGATTGTTGCTACTATGTGAGCTCGGCGGCATTCAAAGTAACCTTCTGCTGCCGTCTTTAGGTGTCCATCCTGAGCGCCAAGAGGAGCATGAACATTGGGATTTTCCTCAAGCAGTTCAGGCGGTGAGTCTCTCACAGCGCTAACGGCGAAGCGCGACTGCGTCACACTCGCGTGTCCCGGCAGGCCCGATCGACCTGAGATGAGAAGCATGTTGCTTACGGCTATCAAGTGCGCATTCTACAACGTATACCATCAAAGTGTAGCAATGCTTCTGAATGTTTTTTTCCATCTTGGGAGTAGCCCAACTTCCTGACATTTTGTCGCAAGCAGCAGTTTTATTTTGGAGTGAACTTGTGACACTCCGCCACTAGGGGGCGGCAGCAAAGGTCAAGGTGAAAATAACTTGAAATGAACTTGACATGCTATTGATGTGTTTTTTTTTTTTTTTTGAGTGGATTATTAGTGTTTGCATTCATTTCATTGATTAATAGGAGGATGAAGTGGTTTCAAATGAAAATGTTGTTCAGCAGAGCTCGCTTGTTGAGGCTTGTTGGCGTAACTGGCGGTCCAACCTCAATACAACAAATAATTGTGGATAATTGATGTGACATCACTGGTGAGCCTCACCTCCCTTTCTTCTCTGCGCTCCTCAATCCACAGGCCTGTCACTGACATGATTGAGGAAATCAAAGCGGGAAAAGGCCTCGGTTTTGGCCCCGGGAAACTTCGGGAGCTGCGTAAACTGCTGCCAGAGGACGGCGAGGTACTCGCCAAAGCTTTTCACGTCAACTCGAGCCGCATTATTGTTAGATCTCGTTAACCATTAACGGCAGGACACACATTGATCGAAGCACATTGCAAAAGTTTTCCTTTCTGAAGAGTTGACAGAGAAATGGATTGTTGCTATCTTTAACACATAAGATGTAATAATCTGCTTTGCGTAAATAATTGATGGAACACATTGCCATTAGCCTTTAGTACACTTTTGAAGAGTTTCTAAGTTGTTTTTGCTAACGTTGTTGACATTAGGCTGGCTATCGAGGATTTATCAATGATTTATTTATTATAATTATTGTTTTGTAAATTGATGACTACGTATCTTGTCAATGTTTTAAGATGTTGTTGCATTTGTAAATTAAGATTTGCGAGAATTCTGTCACAAAATATTGATTTTGATCAAATGACTCCGTTGACTTAAGATCTCGGTGAAAATGTCCACAGGTGAAAGAGCTGCTTAAATTTAGCGGCGACCAAACGTCCCTCCCGGACGCCGACCTCTTCATGCTGATGCTGATCCGGATCCCCGGGTGAGAGCTCCAGGTTCTTTTGCAAGTGACGGAATGAAGCTTTACAATTGGAGCCTTTTTACGTTGTGTCAGGTATGAGGAGCGTCTGAGCAGCTTGGTCCTTAAGGAGGAGTTTTTCCCCATCATGGCTGAAATGAGAGGATTCATTGGCACTTTGAAAGCTGCTGCAAACGGTGCGCTACTTTGAACGTCAAAACTAATACGTTGCGCAAACTTATACAAATTGTTTGTTTTCTTAGAGCTTCTGGATTCTGACAGCTTGCACTCAGTCATCCGGCTGGTTTTGAAAACGGGCAATTACATGAACGCCGTGAGTGAGCGTGACTCTGCCGTTGTCCGTTCTTTGCGTGTTTGTGAGCTCGGCTTGTTTGGACGACAGGGCGGATACGCCGGCAGCGCAATCGGCTTCCGGATGGCATCCCTGCTCAAGTTGGCGGACACCAAAGCAAACAAGCCCGGCATGAATCTAATGCACTATGTGGTGATGGCAAGTGGACGCTTTCGTCAAGTTGCCGAGCAAGCGGTTTTTTTTTTTCTTTTCATTTGGCTAAATGCGATTGCCGTGATTCCCCACAGCAAGCTCAGAATGTCGACGTGGAGCTACTTAACTTTGCCAAACATCTCGCTCACGTCAAAGCCGCAGCAAGGTAAACACGCTAACTTCTAAAAAGAAAAAAATTGCAATTGAAAATGTATCGTTCCACCTTTTTGCTCGCAGGATCAATCCGAGTGAGCTCGAAGCCGAGTTCGATCGGCAAGTCAAGAAAGTGAACGACGCCAAAGCCAATACTTTGAAGCAGGAAGACCTCAAGGCTCAAATGGAGGATTTCCTCCAAGTGAGAATCGTCTGTCGCTCGCCCGCCAACCGACTCTTATCGGGCCGCCGCTAAGCGCTGCTCTCGGTTCAGGATGCCGAGGCCTGCTTGGACGAGGTGCAACGGGATCTGCGAGAGCTTCAGTCCACCAGCGACTCGGTGGCGGAGTACTTCTGCGAAGACCCCAGCAAGTTCAGACTGGAGGAGTGTTGCTCAATCTTCGACTCCTTTTGCGAGAAGTTTCTGCGGGCCATGCAGGTTAAGCCCATGTTCTGACGTGCTAGAAAAAAAGAATGGGCAAAAGTTGAACTGAGGTCTGATGGGTTGAATTTTTGTTTTGTTTTCTTTCTTTCTTCCTCAGGAAAACACAGCCCGGGAGAAGGCGGAGGTGAAACGACGACACCAGAAGCGTCTCCAAAGCGCCGCCAAGCGCAGATCCACGGCCACCTGCTCAGTCAGAGACAAAGAAATGGAGGGCATCGCTTTGGAGTCCATCCTGCAAAACGTCCTGACCAACCGGCTCCAGAGGAGACGCTCGGGACGCCCCTTGTCCACTCACGGCTTCCCCGCCGGAGCCGGCGCCAGCCCTCAGTCAGGAAGCCTCTCGGAGATGACTTCGCAGCCCGAGCTCAAATGTCTGGAATCTTTAAAGGCCGGCGTCACGGCCAAGAAAGAGTGGAACTCCGCTGCCGAACTCACCACAACTCCCCACCGACCAGCGGACGGCTCGGACGACGACACTCACCAAAAGAATCAGGGAGAGGATCTACGTCGTGCCGCTGAGGAATCGAGCGGCGGGAATCCCAGCAGTCCTTCCTCGCCTCGCACGTTCTCCGCTGCCACGGACAGCGACGAGGAGAACCTCCAGGACAATAACGAGGAGGAGGCCCAAAAACTGCGTGAGGCCTCCAAGAAGGTTTTGTTCTACCAGAAAAGCCGGGGCAGCGTCTCCTCCACGGAGTTTCCTGTGGAAAATCCCAAGTTGGCCAAGACCCGTCAGCGGACTTTTGACATGGAAACCGACCGGTACCCCGGAGACCCGACAAACGAGGATCTGGTCAAATTCTTGCTCAGCTCATCGCCTCCGTCCAAGTGTAATATTCCCCGCCGCCACACGCTGCCGGTCAAAATCAAGAAGGAGGCAGAGGACGACGATGACGACTTGTGGGACACCGAGCAGGAGACCGAGCGAGGTTCTGACTTAACCAACCTACCTCAAAAACGAGATTCTCAGGCCGGCGAGGGAAGGCTGAGCCTTACGCAACCCCTCGGCCAAGACAAGGAGCAAAACTACGAGGGAAATGGCGAAAGTGTTCCATCCAATAATTCGTGGAGCAAGTCGGAATCCTCAGGACTCTTTTATGGCATTTTCAAGCGCCTCAGCGACATTGGTAGGCAGCAGGCGGTCAAGGAAACTGCTCATCTCGGCACGGATGTGTAAGGACGCAAATGAATCTGAAATGATGAGCTCGTTGGTCTCTAAAATGCCGCCATTGCACGAGTTCAAGCCACAGAATCCATTTTTTGGCTCATTGCCAGCTTGACGTCATGGTGGAGAGGATGAAGATTAGGGACCAATGTATGGATGTGCACGAATGTGAGGAGGGGGGAGTTGGGACTACATAGAGAAGAGAGCCATTTTAAGTTTTAGGGAAAGTGTCGTGTGGTAGAAGAAAGAAGTTGTTGATGAGGTCAGCCTGTTGGAGAGAGAACGGCTTGGATAGGATTCAAAATAAGAGGGACAGCCGAGCTTTGTTGGTGTTTTGGCGACATGACCCGTTCAGAAGAAAGAAAGAGTATGTTGGAAGAAGGATGCTGAGGATGCAAGTGAGGAAGAAGGTTGTGGATGTAGCGAAGGAAGACTTGAGGGTCGTTGCTGTTCTGTTCAAGAGGAAAAGGATGACGTGCAGTGCAGTGGACACTCCTAACTCGGGTCAGAGGACTCCCGCTGAAGAAGCTGGGCAAAGTTGTCCAGGAGTGGAGGGTGTTGTGTTTTTGCGCAAGCCAACCTTGATTACGATGAAAATGAACTCTGTTGCAGGACTGGGTGCTACCGCTAGATGGCAGCATATTACAGTCCTATGGAAAGACCAAGCTATTGGTCAGTCTTAATTGGAATGCATGTTGGACGCTAGAAAATATTTCTACATCCCACGTTAAGTGTTTTTATATTCTCGAAATGTTCATTTAAAATTGTAATTCAACAGTTTTTCTCACTTCTATATTGTCCCCCAGTGATGTCATCAGATGAGCTTTTGCTTCTGCACAATTCAGCCTTTGTTTTGTGTGTGTGTGGGGGGGGGGGGGGGGCGGGCTTAATTAAATGGGTCAGTGGTACAAAGGCTGCCTGTCAGATGAGACGTGTTACGAGCGCCGCAGTTTAGTCAGCCCACCAAATAAACAAACACCTGACGCTCAGGGAACATGTCAGCTTTTAACTTGCGCCGCGCTCGCTACTCCTGCCAGCCAATCTCTGGTGTCGAACAATCTCCGGGGCAGATTTCTTCCTTCGAGCCGTTACAGTCAAGCAAGTCAAGCATCGAAATAAATACAACTTTATCACATACACTCACTGAAAGCTGCACAGCCAAAAGAAAATTAAAAAGTGAATAAGCTTAATGGGATACATGATAACAATATTGAAGATTACGTTGTAAATGTAGGTCACTGCTTGGGAATGGTAACACAATACTGTACTGCAATCGCATTACAATGTCACTGTATTTAGATGTGTCATTTATTTATACTACCATAATAAACATTGTGGCACTATTACCTCTGATTTTGTAAAAGTGTAACTTACCCAACACATACCTATGTGCATATTAAATATTTCCAGTTGCTTAGCTCTCGGTGTAACTAATACAAAAGTGCATATGCCGTAAGGTTGTTCAATGTCATCCTCACTTTATGTGTACGGGCTCTAAGATGTGGCAGATTGCGGCGGCCATGTTGTCGGCGCTCCGTGCCGTACGGAGGCAGTCGCCATGGCAACGAGGCGTTGCGAGATGACAGAGCGCCCGCCCCACCCCCAACAAACGACCCGCTGCTTTTATTGCGCAGCATCACACGACGTCTCATCAAAGTGCTTATTTTATTGATTTAAAAATGTATTACATAACTGAACTGACCACATTCTATTTTCAGCCTGTTTTTATCGTGGAGCTCTGTGTCACCTTGAAATGTGTTTTATTCACACGGGACCCCCCCAATGGACGTCTTTCCTGATAATCGTCGGCCTAAAATGTATTAAACGCCATCCTTTGTCCTTTTAAGGTGGACTAGCTGGGTGGAATCTTAAGCCAGCCAGCCCCCCCCCCCCTTCCTTTTTTTTTTTTGCATCACATGCACTCTCGCCGTCTGTTACTGAGATTGGACTCCCCCGCACATCCCCATGCACCTCCACACATGCCATTGGCTGACTTAGCTCCGCCCACAGGATGCCTGACCAATGCCTCCTAGTCGTCACTCCCATCACCTCTCCCTCCTTTCCTTCCTCTTCCTCGACCCCCATGTCCTTCCCTCCTCCTCCTCCTCTTCCTCCTCCCAGACAGACCCAGCCCTTTCCCTTCCTTGCCTTGCCTTTCCATTCCTTTCCTTTGCTGTCTTTAGCGCCTCTGTACGCGTTTGGGAGTCTCCGAGGGGACGGTGGAGTTGCACAATGGCCGGCTTTCTCCTAGCGAGCCTGCGATGCTGACGCCTGAGCCTCACTCGCCCGTTCCTGCTGCTCCTGCCGCTGGGATTTCATGTGAGTACTCCCCCAAACATGCACCATACCTCCTTTTGTTGTTTGCTTGCCCCCGCTCCGTCCATGCGGATGAATAATTGATGTTTTATGAAGTGTGACAGCGAGGAAGCGTGATGCTCTTCGTTTCCTACCCAAAATGCCCAAAGCGTCTGATTTTGGGATTGTCAACATGGTGACAGGCCTCTTGTCGCAGGTGTGCCCCTTTGCTGCAGTGTGTCCAGTATGTGGGCTACATGTGAGTCAGCTTGTTTGCTTATGTCACTGCCGTGTTGGTGCGATTGGTCTTGCACTGCAGCAGCGGACGGTAATGATGCCGAACCGGATGAGTTCTTATCGATCAGCGGGTCTTTGTGTAGAACAAGCCCTCTGGCGTCGTTTGCGGTCACAGCGAGGTTGCTTGTAGACCCCCGAGGGGAGAACGTCGTCATCGGCGTGATAAGCATGGGCATCAGCAAAACGCTTAGCTGTCTGACTCCATCATTGGGGGCTGGCGGAGGCCGCAGAGGCCAACGTGCGTGTGCACTCGGTCGGATGGGCTGTCAGGAGGCTTAGATGCGGCGATATGCGGCAGCCGCATCTCTATGGCTAAATAAAACAACACGTACGTCATCAGGGAGCACGGTGGTCCTTAGCGGTTTGCTCGTCTGCCCCGCAGTGCTTTGGTTCTGGGTTGGAATCTTGGCCCTATTTTGCACAGTAGGGTCAGTAAGAATCAAATCTGACCATTCGTGCGAATGTAAGCGTGACTGGTGCTCTGTAATTAGTTGGTGACCAGTCCAGGGTGTACCCCGGATCTCGTCCAAAGTCAACCCGTCACTCTCGTGGCATGGGAAACGGACGGCTAGAACTTTAGACTTGTATTGTAGCCCAAGTATTGTAGCTCTAAATCTCGTCTCGAGGACGAGCGCAATGGAAAGTGGACGGAGCGGACACCCCACAACGCACCTCGGCGTTTTCGTCCACTTCCTAATCTCTAATCTGATGTGTGAGAGAGTGAGAGGAGGTCACAGGATGATCTGCCGCTGTCTGCCGCCTCTCTTTGTTGTCTCAGCGAGGTTGGCAAAAGTGCTGACTCGTCGCGTGTTTGTCGGGTTAGTCAAATGTGAACAAAGTGAGATGAGGAGACGCTGGGGTGCTTTTGCTCAGCAACTTTGTGATGTGAGTCATGTGATGTACTCTGTCCCTTATCCAGATCGCCAAACTTTGATGAAATCAAATCGGACCTCAATGAACCAAGCCGTTGGGACTGACCAAACAATTTTGAGTGACTCAACTCATGAGATGCGATGGGTTGCTTGGCCGATATCATTAAAAAGTGTCAAACAAAACAGCAGTTTGTCAGATAGTGATCGTCAAGTACCGACGCCCACGACGTTTGGATCGGACTTGTTGCTCAAGTCTTGATCATTAAGGAAAATATTTTTACAGCCCTAATTTAAAATTTCAATCCTGGATTGAAACGCTAACCCCGGTTCATAAGAAGGGAGCGGACTCCCGTGGTCATCTGTCTCTTGTAATTGGCTGGCGGGTCGCTGGGATCTAGACGGCAGACGGTGACCTTAACGCTGGCTCCAAAGTGAAACTGGAAACCCTCCCCACTGTTTGAAACCTTACTTCAAATTAGAGCCCAGGTTTGAACCCCCAAGCCTATCGCGAGACTTTATTTTGAAAT